>NC_090436.1:167090256-167434422 GCF_031143425.1 Pleurodeles waltl
CCAGTTCATCTTAAAATCTCATTTTTACATTGATGTGAGGTTATTGTTGCCATTGGAGCCACAGAAATGTCTGCGATGATTGATTCTGGGGATTCAGGAATACTTATGAATTGAAAATTTGCTTCTGATGATGATCAGCCCTTAACACTTAATGAAAGAAGAGAATCTGTTAGAAGTATGAATGGGTCTCCTCCCACATCTAGGCACACTGTTCAAAAAGCTGCACCAATGGCAATAGTCTCTCTAATCAGGCATCTGAGAATAATAATTTTCAAGATTACTGAATTCCTTCATTTGTTTTGGTACAGGCAATATAACCCAAATATAAATGGGATAACAGCGCAATCTCCTTTCACTCTATAAACTGCCAAAATAAATTGTTTTTCAGAGACATAAAAAATTATCAACGTCCATTGAGCTATCAGGCTTGCAAGAATGATTAGTATCTCAGTATGTTGTATTTGCTGTTGTTTTCTGTGGAAAAGTGGCAGAGAAATTACTGTCACATTGTACATCTGACTTTTCTATTGAGTTAGGGCCTGATTACGAGTACAGCAGTCCCTTGGACCACCATTCTTGCAGTGGTGGTCCGACCACCACATCCCTTGCATTCCACCTGCCAGTTTACGATGCTGGTGTTCGGACCGCCACAACACCGCTGCCACCACCAGGATCAGAGGTCCCGACAGTTGGCAGCAGTGAAATTTATAGTCAGCAACAGCGGTGCCGAGTTCGGCACTACCGTGCTGATCACATCTTTCCTTTCCACCAGCCTTTTCATGGTGGGGTCCGCGCCATAAAAAGGTGGGTGGAAAGGCAGACTTGGGGACACAGAGGGGGCTCCTGAACTGCCCTCAACCATGTGGTGGGCAGTGCAGGGACCCTCCTGATTGTAACCGAGATTGTAATCGACCCCTTAATTTCCAGGCAAAGATACCACATGGATGGATTTATGCCCTCACTCAGTGAGAGGCAAATAATTGCAAAGATACATTGAAGACACCCTAGCAAAATGATTTATGAGACATGTACAGAAAACTAAGGCCCATATTCATACTTTTTTCCGCCACATTTGCGTCATTTTTGGACGCAAAAGCAGAACAAACTTACAAAATACAATTATATTTTGTAAATTTGCACCACTTTTGCATCAAAAAATGATGCAAATGCAGCACAAAAAAGTATAAATATGGGCCTAAATGTCATTACTGCTCCAAACATCTGTTACAAATATGATCTGTTTTACTGGCCCACAATAAAATAGCACAATATACTGAGTTGACTTTGAGAGGTGTTTATCACCTGGTACACATTTGAGAAGGAGACAAATGAAAAATGTAATTTCATAATTGGTATGGTAATTATGAGTAGTTAGTGATGCAATGCTGCTGTGGGCTGTCTGCATCCCACCAATGATAGTTTCCAAGATTTGTTAGATCAAATATTTTGTAGTTTGTCTGGATGCCATGTTGATATATTTAGATTCTTTGAAAAAATTGGCAATGTGTGCATGATATCCTATAATGTTTAAAGGAACATTGGTTATTGTGGTATCTTCCACAAAGACCCATCTCTCATGTTTTGTCACACAACCATGCTCCATAATAGGTCTAGAATACACAATGTTAAGAGACAGTGTTCGTAGTTATTCTAATGAGAAACCCGTTGCCTGAGCTGTGGCTGGAGACTCTTTAATAAACTATCCTGCTTCAGCTTCCTGGCCTGTGTGTACATATCTTCAGAGCCCAATCTCACACTGGCAATGAGTGGGACACCTCAACATGCAAGCATTCAGGAATAAATGCTCTTAGCAAGAGAAATATGTGAGAACTAAAAGATCTTATGTGAAAAAGGAAAGGTGATATATGAAGAATGGAGTCAAGAAGCTCAGAGACAATCAAGGAATTGTTTTCAATACGAGTATGAACAAGAGCATGTCACCATACGTCAAAGTTATGTGAAGCACTCTCTTATACATTGAGTATGGTATTTTTGGGAGGGCAGTAATTAAGGGTATGGTGCACAATCGCAAGGAGAGTGAGCTGCCAGTGCTCGACTAAAATGGATCCACTGGGCAGTTACAGTTAACCGCATGCACATAGGGAGATTTGCTGAACGCAAGTGAGCTCGAGCACCAGGAGGAAAGTGGCAGCACCCAAAGGTTGAAAGAGGCAGCGCACAGCCAGGCGAAAGCTGTGCGCACAATGTAACTCACTCGCGAGGGAAAAAGAAATAGCCATGTGTGTCTCTTGGTCTTAGTTGTGTGCGAACATTTATTTTTGCTGTGGAAAAAGGAAATTCTATGCACCCATCCAAAGAGTGAAATGAATGCTGCATTCAAGAGGGGTTCCTTGGTTTATACACTATGGGCCAGATAGATGCACATAGCTTTTTCTTCGTCACAAACTGTCTGATTCACAGAAGTTATGCAGCACTGTGTGGACCATAGACAGCGCTCACAAGAAAGTTAGCAGAGTTGCAACACTGTTTAAGTGTAGAGAGACAAAAACAAGAGGTATTGGAATACCTGCCAGACTTAAGCATGGAGGATTCTAGGGGTTGGATTCTTTTAAAAATTACATAGAAAATAAGACATTCATGTCCTTCCATGAATTAGCACCAAATTGGAGCACACCAATTTGGTAAGCATTCACAGAAACAAGGTGTTACTGTAGAAAAATTTGTCTCAGCCTCATGAAAATTAGCCACAAAATTTAGGTTTGGCCCAGAAAATAATGAGTGCATTACAGATAAATTTTTACTTACCTGTAACATAGGGAGCAAGAGAAGAAATATGTGGTTAAAAGATGAAGGCTCTCATTACGACCCTGGCAGTGGGTGATAAAGTGGTGGTAATACCGCCAACAGGCTGGTGGTAACTACTGCCAAATTATGACCATGGCGGTGATATCTCAGATAAACAGCCAATGTACCACACTGATCGCCAGGACAGAAACAACAGGCACTACGGCGGTAGCCGCCTACAGCCAGGTGGAAGACAAAGTACCGCCCACCATATAATGACCCGCAAACCGCCACCTTTTCTGGGGTGGTACCAACGCCATCAAAAGCCTGGCAGAAACAGAGCACAAAGGTCAAAGGACTCACCATTGGAGACACAGGGAAGAACCACACCACCATGGAACCAGAACTGCAAGTTTTTCTGATGATCTTCTACGTTATGATCCACCTGGAACACCAACGCCGGCAAAGACGACGACAGTGAGTACAGCCACCAAGCACACAAGGGAGGGGGGAGGAAAACGAGAGTGACACACACAGGCACAACACACACCCGACACATACACCATACACACAACCATATGCAATACAAAAACAATTTGATCACGAAAATCTGCAGAATATTGCGAAGGTAACAGGAATTTACGAAAATGATTGTAATCAGTCCAACAATAAATTCAACAATTCGATTTACACATTAAACAGATCTGAAAACGTGTATAAAAAAGGGACACTGCCCAGTCCATAGTTCACAGGGCCCACATGGCCACAGGGCAAAGTCCAAGGCCCCACTCGAATCCTGCCCCAATATGGCGAGAACACTGCAGGGGCATCCGTTGGCCAGTAGGCAGGCACCTGTGGTGGTGGTTGTCGGAGGCTCCTGTGCAGCCCCTGCACCCTCCGATGGCTGCACTGTGGTGGTGGTTGTGATAGGCTCCTGCTCAGCCCCTGCACTCTCTGATGGCTGCACAACCACTGTTGGTGGGGGTGCTCCGTGACAGCTGCTGATGCAGGCTCCTTCCCCTTCTTTGTGGCTGGTGCAGGCTCCTTCCCTATCAGTATTTGTGGCCTGGAATCCTTTCCAGCGCAAGTAGGTGCTGCTACCACTGGGCCTGTGGACTGTTTGGCTGAGGTGCTTGGCTGGGTCCTTGCTACCCTGCCCATACGTGCAGGACGGGGGGTGGGAGGGGTAGGGAAGAGGTCAATCTGGAAAGGAAAAGCTTTTTAGGGACGTTGGGTGGGAGGAGGGAGGAGTAATCGGAGTGGAGGATGAGGAAGTGGTTGTTGGAGGTGTTTGTCTGCTGGATTTGGGTGCAGGTGCATGGGCTGTATGCTGTTGTGGGGTGGTTGGCTATTGGGTGTCTGAGTGCTTGCATTTGTGTACTTTAGGAGGGGGCAGACATGGTGGGAGAGGACACAGGGCACGTGTGCATGGATGTTGTGGAGGTGTCTGCCAGTGAGGTGTGTGTTCTGCTTGGTGTGGTGATGCTGGTAGTGGATGATCATGTAGTGGATGCAGATGTGAGTGTGGACCTAATTGGGTGGGAAGTGGAGGAGTAGGAGGAGGGGGAGACAGTGGAAATAGTGGATGTTGTTGTGTCTGCAAATGAATGTTGTTTATGTGAGAGCCTGTGGGATGAAGTGTGGTGCTTGTGTTTGCCTGTGATACTCTTGGGTGTTGTCTTGTGCGTATGCTTGTTTAGCTGTGTGCTTGGGACGGGTTGGGGTTGGGAAGAATGGGACTGGGAAGTGGAAGTTGGAGGGGGGAGGGTTGAAATAGGGACAATGGCTGCCATCAGAGAGGAGGCCAGAGCCTGAATCGATCTCTGTTGGGACGCCAATCCATTGTGAATGCCCTCCAGGAATGCATTAGAATGCTGCATCTAGGCTCCCAGCCCCTGGATGGCATTCACAATGATTGACTGTCCTACAGAGATGGATCTCAGGAGGTCAATAGCCTCCTCACTCAGGGTAGCAGGGCTCACTGGGGCAGGGCCTGAGGTGCCTGGGGCAAAGGAGATGCCCACCCTCCTGGGTGAGCGGGCACAGGCAACTCTCTGAGGGGCTACTAGGAGGGCTGTGCTGGTACAGAGGCGGCGGCTGTACCTGCAGCTGGGGTGGTCACAGAGATGTCCGCCACCACCAAAGAGCTCCCATCGGAGGAGGTATCAGAGTCTGTGTTGTCCCCTCCAGTCTCCACCGTGGTGCTCCCCTTGCCCTCTGTCCCACTGGTGCCCTCAGCATCGGTGAAATCTGCCTCCTGGGTCCTGTGGAATGCAGCTCCATGTGTTGCCCGTGCCTCTGCTCCTCCACCAGATTATGTTAATGCACATAAGGACAGGATGACAAAACAAAAAAGGGGGGGAGAGAGACAAAGGATACACTGGGTCAATGACGGCACCAACACCACTGTTGGCGTACACAGCACCCTCACACACAGGGAACAGGTCTATGCACTATGCATTGCACTACCAATGAAATGGCTACTCAACAAAGAATGAGGAGGGGTACACACCACCCACTGCAGCACACCTGGGAAACACGCAGCCCTGACCAGTAGTGAATACTAACAAGCTAGGTAAGCAGAATTTCCCCTTCAGCCCCTTAGCCACCAGAGGACCTCCGTTAATATGTATGGCCTGGCCTAG
Organism: Pleurodeles waltl; assembly: GCF_031143425.1. Lineage (NCBI taxonomy): Eukaryota > Metazoa > Chordata > Amphibia > Caudata > Salamandridae > Pleurodeles > Pleurodeles waltl. The sequence goes on from NC_090436.1 coordinate 167,095,647, forward strand.
GGGCACCCACTGGCACAAAACTACTACCCAGATACCAACCCTCCAGCCGTGAGCTTCAATGATGGCCATGGTACTCACCCCCTTGTGGCTGCTGTGATGCCCTCAAGCGCCCATCCAGCTCAGGATAGGCCACCACCTGTATGCGGGCCACCAGGGGGGTCAGGTTCCGACGGGCACCCCTTCCTCATTGGGAGGCCATCCCCAGCTGTACCTCAGTGGTCTTCTGTGCCCAGCGTCTCAGGTCCTCCCATTGTTTGCAAAAGTGGGTGCTCTGCCTGCCACAGACCACCCGGGTCCGCACGTCCTTGGCAAAGGCACGCCATATTCCCTTCTGTGGATGGGCGCTGACCTGCAGAAGCAATATAGACAGGAGAACACCATTAGACAAACAGTCCTGCCAGCAACACAAATGGTCTACTATACCTGTTTGCATCACCATTGGCACACACATAGCCCAGCACACAACGTGTACACCGCCAAGAGGACATCCACCCACCCCCTTATATGAGGCCTTCAAACACACCACATCCAGGCCAGGGTAGGTTCTAGACACAGGTCACAGCAGCACATGCAGTGTGGGTCCTCTCCTATGAAAGGTCTGGAAAAAAGTGATGATCACAATTGGCCACTGTACCCCGTAGGGCCCAATTATAACCAATAAGGAATTGCACAGCGGTTCACGACCGCCTACCGCCATGGCGCACAATGTCAGTAGCATTACGTCACATCCACCTGTCCCTCCACACAGGACAGGTGGATGCCATTTCAGGGGGTGGACAGGCCAATGGATTAGTGGTGTGTCACAGGATAAACAGGCACATACTTCACAAATCACACTGTTTGCAGATTGCGGACTGCTGTTGTGGCTCCATTGTTCAGTTTGTGACAGGCTCCTCACTCTTTTGTCCCTTAGATGCCTACCACTTGCGGATGAATAGGAGATGGATACATACCCAGTGTGCAGACCCCTGGTGGACTTGGCTACACTGGAGGACAGGCACATTATCCTCACCTATAGACTGGACAGGGCCACAAACACAGAGCTGTGTGCCCCCTTGGTGCCTGACCTGATATCTACTATCCTTCACCCCACTGGGATCCCCCCTCTTGAGCAAGTGCTTTCAGTTCTCCATTTCCTGGCAACTGGTTCTTTCCGAGTGACAGTGGGCTTGGCAGCAGGAATGTCACAGCCAATCTTCTCAATAGTGCTGACAAGAGTGTTGTCTGCCCTGATAAAACACATGTGCAGCTACATTGCATTCCCCCAGGTTAAGGATTTGGCCACTGTGAAGCCCAGATTCTATTCAATGGGACATATCCCCAATATAATTGGTGCGATTGATGGAACACATATTGCATTCGCACCCCCCCTGCCAGAATGAACAGGTGTTCAGGAATCGTAGGAGTTTCCACTCCATGAATGTGCAGATGGTGTGCTTGGCGGACCAGTACATCCGCCACGTCAATATTAAGTATCCTGGGTCGGTGCATGATGCCTTTGTCCTGAGGAATAGCAGCATCCCAAATGTGATGTCCCAACTACAGAGGCACAGGGTGTGGCTAATAGGTGAGCCCTGTTTCCCACCCAGTAAATGTTGGTGTATGCCTATGGTGTTGGCCATATAGGATAGTGTGTGGCTAAATGTTGTCCCTCAATATTTGCAGGTGACTCTGGATACCCAAACCTATCATGGCTGCTGACCCCCATGAGGAATACCAGGACAAAGGCAGAAGAACGTTATAATGAGGCACATGGGCGAACCAGAAGGATCATAGAAAGGACCTTTGGCCTCCTGAAGGCCAGGTTCCGGTGCCTCCATCTGACAGGTGGATCCCTGCGCTACTCACCCAAGAAGGTCTTTTGATAGTATTGGCATGTTGCATGTTGCACAACCTGGCCCTCAGACGCATTGTACCATTTCTGCAGGAGGAGGAGACTGGAAAAGACCCTGTGGCAGCAGTGGACCCTGTGGACAGTTAGGATGAGGAGGCAGAGGATGAGGATGAGGATGAGGATGTGGACAACAGAACATCTGTGATCCGTCAGTACTTCCAATGACACACAAGTGAGACAGTGCAACTTTACATTCAATGACTTTAGTTGTATTCTGTGTGGCATTGGCATGCTGGTGTTTCCCACTTCTTTGGCCACTTACTGTTACCTCTGGATATTCATTTTGCAGATGTTGGTGATTTGACAAATACTCCAGGTGTGATCACAGCAGCCAGCTACAGGTCATTTATACTATGCTCATTCTATGTGCAGTTCATTTGCAATGGTTGTAGCTGTTTCAATCAATACTTATTTAAAATATATGACATACTCAAAGTCGATTTTTATCAAAGGTTGTTTATTGTAGTGCTAATATATAGAGGGAGAAGTGCAATGGGATGGGGTGATGATGGAGGAAAGTCCAGGGTACTGTTCCAGTCTGTTCGTAGCACATGTGCATTGTCCACCGTGACATAGGAAGGGGAGCAATGGTGGTTCAAGGTGGACAAGGTGACTGAGTAGGACAAAAGGGGGACAATCAGGAGAGTCTCATTTCCTGGCGGTGGTCTTGGCAAGTGTCTCTGGCTTCCGTCTGGATCGCAGGGAATGTTTGCAGGGTGGTTCACCTTCTGCAGGGGGAGGGGAGCTGGTGGCCTGTTGGTCCTGTAGCGCGGCCTCCTGGCCACTAGCCACAGCGGAAGTGGAGGGCTGTTCAGATGGCTGGATAGTGGCAGGGGCCCGCTGGTGTGACACTGCCTCCCTCATAATGTTGGCTATGTCTGCCAGCACCCCTGCTCCCCTGATATGGAGATCAGGGTGTTGTTGATGGCCTGCTAGTCCTCCCTGATCCCCTGATACTGTCCGTCCTGCAGCCGCCTGTTCTCCTGCACGTTGTCTAGGTTCTGGCCCATCGTGTCCTGGGAATGTTGATAAGCTCCCAGGATCTCGGAGAGCGCCTCCTGGAGAGTCCTGGTTCCCTGCTCCTGTCCTCCCCCTGGCACACAGCAGTCCTCCCAGTGTCCCTATTGGTCTGTGTCTGTGTCCCCTGAACTGGGAGCCCACTGCCACTGTCCCCATGTCCTGATTGTGTTGTGTGTTTGGTGTAGCCTGGGGTCCTTGTACAGGTGGGCACACTGCTGATTGACGTGTCCTGGGGGCAGAGGTTTGGGGATGCTGGGTGGGTGCTGTGATGTTGGTCCTGATGAGGGAGGCTCTGTGGTGGTCTGTGACTGGGCTTGGGGGACCGGCAGTCCAGCAGTCCCTGATGGGCCAGGTAGATCATCCAGATCCTGAAGACCAGAGTTACTATCATCACTGTGGGCCTCTTCTGTTGGGGGACTGGATAGCGATGGCACCTCCTCTCCAGTGACATTGGCAGGGGTACTTGTGGGGATGTAAATGATGTATTATGCTTCATGTGTATGACATATTGTACATTCCTGGCTTCCCCTCTATGGTTGGTGTTGCCCTGCCAGTTTTTAGTTGTGTATGTTGGTGTATGGTGAGATTGTTAGTTTCCCTATGCTGTGCATGCTTTAGTGATGAGTGTACATGAAGGGCTGTGAGTGGTGTCCATGCATTGGTACAGCATGCAGGGCTTGGCATTGGGAGTAGTGTGATGTGATGGTAGAGTGTGTGGGATGGAGTGGAGTGATGGGAGTGAGGGTATGTGATTGCATGCAGGTATGAGGGTAATCATTGTTGTAAGTTGACTTACCAGAGTCCAGTCCTTTGACTCCAGCCAGGCCCTCAGGAGCAGTATTGCCAAGACTTGCTCCTCCCATGCTGTGAGTTGTGGGGGAGGAGGTGGGAGGCCACCGCCAGTCCTCTGGATGGCGAGCTGATGTCTTGCTGCTATGCAACGTACCTTCCCCCGTAAGACGTTCCATCTCTTCCTGATGTCATCCCTTATTCTGGAAAGCTGTCCCACAGCATTGACCCTGTCCACGATTCTCCGCCATAGCTCCATCTTCCTACAGGAAGCTGTGGCTCTACCTTGATAATTTCCTCCACCATGACCCTTAACTCCTCCTCAGTGAAACGGGAGTGCCTTTGTAGTGCCATGGGTTTTGTGTGATGTGTGTTGGTGAGGGTGTGTTGGGTAATGTGAATAGGATGTGTAATGTGGAGTATGTGAGGGGTGTATGGGTGTGAGGCTCTAGTTGTGGCAGTGGTCTTGGTTTCAGTCTTGTGCCAATGATTTGCATTCGTAAGGGGTTGTGGGTAATGTGGGTGTGTGTTTTATGGTGGTGTGGGTGTGGTGTGTGCATGGGTGTCAGGTGTGTGTTTTTTGAATTTGCCAATGTGGTGGTGTTTTGTCTGTGGGTGTCCATTGCAAGCGCAGCATTATGTACCGCCAATGGTTTACCGCCGTTGAATGTCTGCCATGGTGATTCGTGGGTCATAATGTGGTGGGCGTTGTTCTGTTGGTGTAACGTCTGGGTTTTGGGACCACCTGTTTATCACTAACCTTTGGTCTGGTGGATTTGTGTATGTGGCTGTATTCTGTCAGATTGGTGTGTTCCATGTCATAATATGGTGAATGAATATCCGCCACTGCGGTGGTAAGTTGCCGGCCGTCAGTGTGGTGGTATGTGGGATTTACCACCAGTCTCATAATGAGGGCCAAAGTGTTAGTTGTGGCTAAACAAATAGAATATATGTTGGTTTGTGTTAAGGAAATAAATAAAAAGATACAAGGAGGAAAATGATTGTAACAGAAAGTAAAAGAAAAGAAAGAAGAAGTCAACAAAGGACCTGAGAGTAGTTTCAAGGTCATTGTTTTCATTGTGGACAGATGGGCTATATGTCCAGCTCCAAAGAGAGTCCTAGTATGAGGGTGGTATGCACAAGTATGGGAAAAATTGACATTATATGGTAATTTGCAGGAGTAACAAACTGGTAAAGAAAAATGGTAACTGTAAAGTCACAGATATATGTGATGGAAATGTTTTGCAGATAAATGACTTTGATACAGATAATCCAAAAGGCTTAGTGAAAATAGATGATATGGAAATTGAGAATATGTTTGATTAAGGCTCAAGACTGACAATTATTTCTGACAAGGTATTTGAGGATTTGTGGGGGTGGATCGGAGCTACGCACCATGCTCTGCAAAGTGGCTGTTCAGAGCTCTCTGATTCCTCAAGAGTCTTCATGCTTATTCTCCCACCTGAGCCCACCCTATTGTAGACTGAGGTGCTCTTCCCTGTGCTGAGGAGTAGGTGAACTGCTGCCCCCACCACCCCATTCGAAGGCCACGGCCACCCCAATGCTGCAACATCCAAGATGGTGGTTGCAAGTTGATGTCAGGGTTCACAATTCTACTAGTAAGAAATCACAACAAATAGCTTGCATCAACACTCACACATGGTCCTTTTTACTGCATAAGAGGAATTGCAATATGGTGGTCACTGTTAATCAGCAGTGAAGTAGTCTAGTGTTTAAGTTCTCCCCTTAGAATGTTCAGGTGGGCTCCTACCTTGGAATCTTCAGAATGCTAGAAGTTCTAAAATGCGCACTTCACCAAAGAATTTCCAGTGGCAGCCTTTATGCATGGACTCAGAAGTATGACATCTCAGGGAGTGTCGTGGTTAGATGGAGATTACCCCTTTCTCACAGATACATTATGGGGGTCATTACAACCCTGGCGGACGGTGTTAAAGCAGCGGAAATACCGCAAACAGGCCGGCGGACAAAAAAAGGAAATTATGACCCTGGCAGAAACCGCCAACAAAGACAGCCACTTTAACAATTCGCCCGCCACGGCAGTACAGACAACAGCCCGGCGGTCACCGCCAACAGACAGGCGGACGACAATGTACCGCCCACACTATTACAACCCGCCAATCCGCCACCTTTTCCGTGGCGGATTCACCATGGGTAAAAACACAGCAGAAACAGCTTTTGCTATGGGAAAACGCTCACCTGAACATATCCCACGAGGAACGAGGAATCCATGGAGCCGGAACTCCAAATACTCCCTGCCCTTGTGTTTCTGCTCCTCTATGACCAACAGCTACGTAGGAGCCGAAGACAACGGTGAGTACTGCACCCACGACATGGGGGAGGCAAAAGTTAGGGGGACACCCACCAAACACCCCCACCCTCGCATATTACAACATACACACCAATGAATTCACCAAAAATCACAGTAACAACCCACAATCCCCCCGGAAGAATGAAAACACAAAGCGAAAATCGGTCACACAATGTAATGTGCCAATATACATGTCATACAAAAATATACAGATATATATTTGAAAATCAGTCATAATTATATACAAGACAAGAAATAGTGCAGATATGTACATAACAATGTCCGTGCACCATCAGTCCAAAAATGCATGGGCGAGGCCCACAAACGATACCTGACCGCAATCGGAGAGAACACTGCCGGGGCATCAGATAGAAATACTACAGGCACCTCAGGGGGAAGGGAAGGGGGGGCACCTCAGCTGGATTACTGCAAAGCCAGATCCACGACGGGGCTCCATGCCCATTTATGCCATCCTGGGGAGCGAAAAGCCACAGTCTCACAAGTCTCTACAGTGGGTGGTTTGCCCACTGTGCCATCCTGGGGAGTGCAAAGCCACAGTCTCTCAAGTCTATACAGTGGGTGGTTTGCCCACTGTGCCATCCTGGGGAGTGCAAAGCCACAGTCTCTCAAGTTGATGCAGGTCTCTACTGGTACTGGGGGGGACTGGTGCCCAGACTGGATGAGTCTCCCCATGAAAGGTCGTGTCCTGTCACTGTCCCAGCTGCACATGGGATAAGGATGCCTGATGTGGCAGTCCATTCATTCCTACCTGGTGCTTGCCCTGTGCAGCGGTGCTTTGCCGTGGCGGTCTTTGGCCTGTTCAGCGGTGCTTTGCCATGGCGGTTCTGATAAGAATATTGTTGTGTGGCATGACGTTCTCTACACTGGACATTGGTGTGTGGCATGACGTTCTCTACACTGGACATTGGTGTGTGGCATGACGTTTCATCATTGCCCAGCGGGGCTGTGGCAGCCGGGACCCTCCAGGGCACTGACTACGGCGGTGGCGGTGGTCTCCTGACCAGTGACGATACTTGGGCCCTCCTGGGCTGTGACTCTGGCAGTGGTCTCCTGACCAGTGATGATACTTGGGCCCTCCTGGGCGGTGACTCTGGCGGTGGTCTCCTGACCAGTGACGATACTTGGGCCCTCCTGGGCTGTGACTCTGGCGGTGGTCTCCTGACCAGTGACGATAGTTGGGCCCTCCTGGGCACTGACTCCGGCAGTGGCGGTGGTCTCCTGACCAGTGACGATACTTGGGCCCTCCTGGGCTGTGACTCTGGCGGTGGTCTCCTGACCAGTGACGATAGTTGGGCCCTCCTGGGCACTGACTCTGGCGGTGGTCTCTGGACCAGTGACGATACTTGGGCCCTCCTGGGCACTGACTCTGGCGGTGGTCTCCTGACCAGTGACGATACTTGGGCCTTCCTGGGCACTGACTCCGGCGGTGGCGGTGGTCTCTGGACCAGTGACGATACTTTGGCCCTCCTGGGCACTGACTCTGGTGGTGGTCTCCTGACCAGTGACGATACTTGGGCCCTCCTGGGCACTGACTCCGGCGGTGGCCTCTGGACCAGTGACGATACTTGTGGCCTCCAGGGCACTGACTCTGGCGGTGGTCTCTGGACCAGTGACGATACTTGTGGCCTCCAGGGCACTGACTCTGGCGGTGGTCTCTGGACCAGTGATGATACTTGGGCCCTCCTGGGCACTGACTCTGGCGGTGGTCTCCTGACCAGTGACGATACTTGGGCCCTCCTGGGCTGTGACTCCGGCGGTGGTCTCCGGACCAGTGACGATAGTTGGGCCCTCCTGGGCTGTGACTCTGGCGGTGGTCTCTGGACCAGTGACGACGGTGCTGGCGGTTGTGTCTCGAACGCCGGAAATGATGGCGCACTTCTCCGCCGTGACACTCACAACAGGCTGGGGAGACTTCCTCTGGCCCTTCCCCACCTTTGGTGGAGTCACAGCTGACTCTCCAATCCCATTGGAACCCATGTCAGTTGTTTTCCCACCAGGAGTCTTAACACGGTCCCGTCGTCCACTCTCCAATTTTAGAGCCTTTACAGGGGGTGGGCTGCCAGTGCCTGGGCTCCGGGTCCTACTGCCTGCCCTGGTGGCCGGTGCACTCCACAAACCTTGAACAGGCACCACTGGTATTGGAGGCTTTTTGGCTGAGGAGCTACGACAGGACTGATGAATTGGAGGAGGGTTGGGGGCAAAAAGGTCAACTTTACAGAGGGACAGTTTCTGACGAACACTGGGATGGGTAGCTGGAGGGGGTCTGGGAGTAGAGGAAGAGGAGGTGGTTGTAGGAGGTGTCACTTTAGCTGTTTTGGGTGCAGGTGCAGGTACTGGAGGCTGTCGTGAGGTGGATGGATGTTGGGTGACTGATTGCCGGCGTTTGTGTACTTTAGGAGGGGGCGTCACAGACACACTGGGAGAGGACACAGGGGACGTGTAAATGGCAGTGGAGGCGGTGAGTGCAGGTGAGCGGCTTGTCGTGGTGGGTGTCCTGGTGCGATTCATGGTGCCTGTAGATGTGGTGCATGCAGGTGTGTGTGTAGATGAGACTGGGAGGGAGGAGGGAGAAGAGGAGGAGGGGGACACAGTGGAGGCAGTGGATGTTGTTGTGTCTGTATGTGACAGAGGCTTGCGTGAGTGCCTGTGGTGTGTGTGGTGCCTATGTTTGCTTGAGCTACTTGTGTGTGTTGACTTGTGTGCATGCTGGTCTGTAGATGTGCTTGGGATGGGCTGGGGTACAGGAGATTGGGTCTGGGTGGAGGAAGTTGGAGGGGGGAGGCTAGACACAGGGACAATGGCTGCCATCAGTGCTGAGGCCAGAGATTGCAGGGTTCGCTGAAGGACAGCCTGACCAGAATGAATGTCCTCCAGGAATGCATTACCGTGTTGCCACTCTCGTTCTACACCCTGGATGGCACTCACAATGGTAGACTGCCCAACAGTGAGTGACCTGAGGAGGTCAATGGCCTCCTCACTGAGGGCAGCTGGGGTGACTGGGGTAGGGCCTGAGGTGCCTGGGGCGAAGGTGATGCCCACCCTCCTGGGTGAGCGGGCACGGGGCGAAGGCTGAGGGGCTGCTGGGAGGGCAGGGCTGGTAGGGGCGGTGGCGGCTGTACCTGTAGAGGTGGGGGGCATAGATGGTGCCGCCACCACAAGGGAGCCCACATCGTCGAACGAGTCCGTGTCGCTGCTTGGTGATCCGGTGGCCGACGTGAAGCTCCCCTCACCCTCCGTCCCACTGGTGCATTCAGAGTCCGTGGTGTCGTCCTCCATGGCCATGTGGGATGCAGCTCCCTCGTGCTCCGGTGCCACTGTACCTCTGCCTGTTGATGCTGATGTACAAAAGGACAGGGAGAGCAGAAAAAGGGGGGGAGACAGAAGAGAGTTTTAGTGCATGGCATACCGCTACCGTTGGCGGACAAGACAAACGCAGCTGCCCCCTGCATTACGCCGTGCTCCTGCCCTCAGCACATGCAATTTCTGGGATATGGCGTATATGGCAATGGTGGACATCTGCGCACATGGATGCCACAGGGGCAACTATACCTCGACTTGGCACTCTGCTGAGGTGGGGTAGAGTGCCACATGGCCTACATTACAGAGGGCCCTTGCCTACCTAACAAGCCCTGGCCTAGGGACACCCACAGCCCACCACCCCCACCCAGACACCTCCACTGCACGCAAAGTCCGCAGAATGAGAGTGTACTCACCCCCTTGTGTCTGCTGTGATGCCCTCAAGTGCCCATCCAACTCCGGGTAGGCCACCGCCAGAATCCGGAACATCAGGGGGGTCATGGTGCGACGGGCACCCCTCCCACGTTGGGAGGCCATCCTCAGCTGAGCCTCCGCCGTCTTCTTGCTGCAGCAGCGAATGTCCTCCCATCTCTTACGGCAGTGGGTGCCCCGTCTCTGGTGGGCCCCCAGGGTCCGGACCTCGGCGATGGCACGCCAGATGTCCCTCTTCTGGTGGGCGCTGACCTACATGACATGCACAAGGGAAGAGGAACAGTCATTACCAACTGCACCGTCGTTGTGAGTGGCCCCCTCCCTACTCTGGCCATTTGGCCCATTCATTCACATGCATTAATGTTCTATGAACTCTGCCCCCTTCCCTCTTCCAACCAGCCCTCACCACCCAGGCCTAGCCCATACAACGTGCTCCCTGTGTAGTAACATGTTGGTCTGGAGGACCGTAGAGTAGCGTGTACTGGGGGAGGACCCCATCCACGAGTTTCTCCAACTCCTGTGCAGTGAAGGCAGGGGCCCTTTCCCCAGACACAGCAGCCATCGTCGCTTCCAGACCGAGGTCACAGCAGCACTTGCAGTGTAGGTCCTCTCCTGTCGAAGGTCTGGTATCTAGTGATTGAACAGATAGAAAATGGCGGTGACGTCCGCGGCGGTGCGCATCATCACCGCCAGCGCACCTGTTCATTGGCTCATGGGACCCATAGGGTCCAATGTTAACCAAAGCAGCATTGCACCGCGGTCTACGACCGCCTACAGCGACGGTGTGCAACGCCAGCGCAGTTACCCCACAATCCCATTGTCCCAGTTTAGAGGTCAGGCAGCCGCCATTTCAGGGGCCCACATGGCTTCATTTACTACTGCGTCACACATAGCTAGGCCTACACTCAACACACATGCAGGAAGGGTTTTGTGAGTGGTGAAGTCTTGTGTGTAACTGTGGGTACATACCTGGAGGAATAATGACTGGTTCTTCGCTGTGGTCATTCGTAGACACCGTCTGCTGGGACATATGAGAAGATGGCGGAATCCGCCGGTGTACCGACCGCTGGTGGACCTGTTGACAATGGAAGAGAGACACGTCATCGTAACCTACCGGTTTGACCGTGCCACAATCCAGGAACTATGTACCCAGTTGGAGCCAGACCTGATGTCACCAATCCGCCATCCGACTGGAATCCCCCCTGACGTGCAGGTGCTGTCAGTGCTCCATTTCCTTGCAAGTGGGTCTTTTCAGACAACAGTGGCCATGGCATCAGGAATGTCCCAGCCTATGTTTTCCAACGTGTTGTCCAGAGTGTTGTCTGCCCTGCTGAAACACGTAAGGAGATACATTATTTTCCCTCAGGTGGAGGATTTGCCCACAGTGAAAGGTGACTTCTATGCCCTTGGACATATCCCCAACGTCATAGGTGCTATTGATGGGACCCATGTAGCTCTGGTCCCCCCCCACAGGATTGAACAGGTGTACAGGAACCGGAAGAGTTATCATTCGATGAATGTACAGATGGTCTGTTTGGCAGACCAGTACATCTCGCAGGTAAATGCTATGTTCCCTGGCTCTGTGCATGACTCCTACATCCTGCGGAATAGCAGCATCCCTGATATGATGGGTCAACTCCAGAGGCACTGTGTATGGCTATTGGGGGACTCTGGTTACCCCAACCTGTCCTGGCTATTGACCCCAGAGTGGAATCCCAGGACCAGGGCAGAGGAACGGTACAATGAGGCCCATGGGCGGACTAGGAGGGTGATCGAACGCACCTTCGGCCTCCTGAAGGCCAGGTTCAGGTGCCTCCATATGACAGGTGGATCCCTATTCTACTCACCGAAGAAGGTGTGCGACATCATCATCGCCTGCTCCATGCTCCATAATTTGGCTTTGCGACGCCAGGTGCCTTTTCTGCAGGAGGATGATCCCGATGATGGTGTTGTAGCAGCTGTGGAGCCTGTGGAGCCTGTGGACAGTGATGAGGATGAAGCTGAGGAAGAAGACAACGACAACAGGGAGTCAGTCATACAGCAATATTTCCAGTGAGACACAGGTGAGAACATTTTCATTATTAGCATTACATTAACTTTCACACGTCTACCTCTATCCTGTTTTTCGATTTAAATCACTATTTGGTTACTGAGTTGTACCCTTCCATTACAGTTTCACAGGTGTGGTTACCTACGTGTCAACTGCTTGCATCCTTCAAGGGCTAGTGATGTGTGACATAGGTATGTTAGCTTTACAATGGTACACCCATTTTGACACTGTCAGTGATAATACATTTTTACTAAATCACAGACTGACTCCAGATTGTTTTGTGTTTCAAGGGTGTTTATTTAAGTGCTCAGAAATGGGTGGGGGTTGTAAAATGAGGATGGGTGATGGCGGAGGAATGTCCATGGCAGAGTCCAGTCTATTGGTCACACAGGTGCACTGCCCATCTGGGCATAGGAAGTGGAGCTGGGGCAGTTTAAGTATGGACAGGGTAACAAAGTGGGACAGTGGGAGGACAAACAGGGTGGTCTCATTTCCTGGCGGGGGTCTTGCCATCTTGCTCTGTCCTGTTCCTGGATCTCAGGGACCACTTGCGTGGTGGTTGTCCGTCTGCAGGGGGTGGGGTGCTGGTGTGGTGGTCCTGTGGCGGGGCGTCCTGTCCACTAGCGCCGGCGGAGGTGGTGGGCAGTTCATCGTCCTGGCTAGTGTCAGGGGCCCCTTGGAGTGCCACGGTGTCCCTCATGGTCTGCTGTATGTCCTTCAGCACCCCTACGATGGTGCCCAGGGCGGAGCTGATGGTCCTGAGCTCCTCCCTGAACCCCAAATACAGTTTGTCCTGCAGGCGCAGGGTCTCCTGAAACTTGTCCAGGACCGTCGCCATCGTCTCCTGGGAGTGGTGGTATGCTCCCATGATGGAGGATAGGGCCTCGTGGAGAGTGGGCTCCCTTGGCCTGTCCGCCCCCTGTCGCACAGCAGCCCTCCCAGTTCCCCTGTGTCCCTGTGCCTCCGTCCCCTGGACCGGGTGCCCACTACCACTGCCCCCAGGTTCCTGTTGTTGTTGGGGTGGTGGGTTACCCTGGGTGCCCTGTAGTGGTGGACATACCGCTGATTGACCTGTCCTGGGTAGGGAGGTTTGGGCCAGCTGGGTGGGTGCTGTGCTGGTGTTACCAGAGGGTGGAAGGTCGGTGTTGGGCTGTGCCTGTGCAAGGGGAACCGACTGTCCCGAGGCCCACGATGGTCCGGGCTGGTCATCAGGATCCAGTAGGGCAGAGCTGCTCTCGTCACTGTGGGCCTCTTCTGGGGGTGGAGTGGTGTTGTCTGGACCCTCTGGTGTGGTGACTGTCCTTCGGGTTCCTGCAGGGGCATAAGAGCTAGATTATTGCACGTGTGTGTGTAATGGTGTGCAATGGGTGGGTGACCGTGTACCCCAGTGCAAGCATTCCTGTGTGTGGGGTTGTGTGGTGATGGTTAGGGGGGTGTACTGGGTATGTGCAGTGGGCATGCTTTAGTGAGGGGTTTTCATGCTTAGTTGTGTCTTGCAGGGCTTGGTGTTGGGATGGGTGGTTTGTGATATTAGTACATTAGTGAGGAGTTGTAGTGATAGGGGAGGGGGTGAGGGAGGGGGTGTGTGATAGCATGCAGGTAGGGTGGGGGATATGATAGTTAAGAATTGACTTACCAGTGTCCCATCCTCCACCGACTCCTGCGAGGCCCTCAGGATGCAAGATGGTCAAGACTTGCTCCTCCCATGTTGTTAGTTGTGGGGGAGAAGGTGGGGATCCGCCGCCAGTCCGCTGTACCGCGATGTTGTGCCTGGAGACCGTTGAACGCACCTTCCTCCGTAGGTCGTTCCACCTCTTCCTGATGTCCTCCCTATTTCTTGGGTGCTGTCCCACGGCGTTGACCCTGTCCACTATTCTGTGCCATAACTCCATCCTCCTGGCTATTGATGTGTGCTGTACCTGTGAGCCAAATGGCTGTGGCTCTACCCGGACGATTTCCTCCACCATGACCCTGAGCTCCTCCTCGGAGAAGCGGGGGTGTCTTTGGTGTGACATGGGGTGGTGTGGGTGATGTGTGGGGTGGTGTATGTGGTGATGGTTGTGGTGAGTGTAGTGGTGTGTGGTGTTTTGTGCGTGGATGTTGTGTTGGTGATGGTGTTGTGTGCCTCTGTGTAGTGGGGTTGTCTATTCTGTGCTCTCTCTCTGTGGCCTTCGTCTGTACTTTTTGGTCATAGGGGTTTGTGGGTGATGTGGGTGTGTGTTTTATATTGTATTGGGTGTGTGGGAGTGTTGTTTGTATGTGTGTCAGGTGTGTGTATTTGTAATTGTCCAATGTGGCGGTGTTTTGGAGATGTGTGTGTATTTTGAGCGCGGCGGTGTGTACCGCCAATGCAATACCACGGTTGAAAGACCGCCGCGTGGATTCGTGGGTCGTAATAGCATGGGCGTGTTTCTGTTGGCATGAAGGTGGAGGATTTGTTTCCGCCAGTTTATCACTGACCTTTGGTGTGGCGGTCTTGTGTGGGTGTCTGAATTTCAGCGGATTCCAAGATGTGTGTCATAATAGCTGTGGGGGAGTGCCGCCACCGCCGCGGTGTATTGGCGGTCTTCTGCACGGCGGTAAGCGCCTTTTACCGCCAATGTTGTAATGACCCCCTATGTCTCAACCAAACACAGGCAATAACGAAGATGCAGTAATGTTTCAATAGTTTTTATTTAATACAATCTGCAATCTGTGATAAATCACATGGGCTGCAATGATTAGGATATTGAACAGTTCAAGAGATAAAATTGTAAAAACAAGTCATGACTCTGAAGACCCCCACCATCTTGCGATAGCATGGAAAGACACAAAGGGGGTTATTACAACTTTGGAGGAGGTGTTAATCCGTCCCAAAAGTGACGGTAAAGTGACGGATATACCACCAGCAGTATTACGAGTTCCATAGGATATAATGGACTCGTAATACGGCTAGTGGTATATCCGTCACTTTACCGTCACTTTTGGGACAGATTAACACCTCCTCCAAAGTTGTAATAACCCCCAAAGTGTATAGTATGTCCTAGTACCCTATCAATATAGGCCAAACCTTCTACCTAGAGGAGAGCTGGGTATGTTAAACCTAATCTGCCAATGCCATGTCCATGGAAGGAACCCCCAACCCTCGTTACTTTGAAATGAGGTCTCGAGCTCAGACTCCGGAGGAACACGAAATCCGGGTAGGCGCCAAGGCGACCTGCAGCCTCGATAATAGCGATGGTATCTGGTCGGAATCCCTCTTCAGAGGAAGAATTAGATTCGGTGAGGATAAGTCTGTCAATTCTGATGGTAGCTAGCATGTTACGCTGCTCGTCAGCATTAGAATTAGTATGCGAGTCTTCACACATGCTCAATAGATTTAGTGGGCAGTTCATGTCCTTGAAAGATTAGTGTCTGATAGTTCTCTGCTCATGAGCAATAAAGTGTTCATAGTTTTAGGTGGAGTTAGTGTCTCTGAGTTCTGTTTCCAATTTTCATTTCCCCAGAATTATTTTTTGAGCAGGCGCAAGGGTTAGCATTCTCACATCTCTGAAGCGAGACACTTTTTACACCCTCCCTCTTTCCTGAATAATAGATATTTAAGCTAGGCATGTATGTAATTAACTTTCAGAATAGAAGAAAATTATTTGCACATTCATACTGACCGAACTCCCAGTATTCCATCTGTAGAGACCTTTCCAAGCATCCTTCTATGCCTCAGTCACACAAGTACCCTGTTAAGAAAAGAACAAATGCAAACTGTATGAATATAATGTGAAGTTGCACTCATAATAAGATTTTTAAAAAATTGCATTTGATATGACAAGAATCTTACAGAAGAGAGGCACAAGACTTAGTCAAAATGGCTTGTTGATATTTTTAGGAACCTTCTTTTAAAATTCTCACACATGTAGTAACAGCAGAAGTTAATCTATGGAAGAATGTATTTTTAAAGGTTAATGCATTTTCATTTCAGTTCTACAAATACCTAGAATAGCAAGAATGCAGAAGTGGGTGGTGAGTACCATAAATGACCTGGACTAAGCAGTCTCTTCTTTCTATCCCCTTCCCCTCTTTAGAACTTGTCAAATCTCTGATTATACTTAGAGATTGGGGAGGTTTTGAGGAAGGTATTGGGAAATCTCGTCATTCTGCTCCTGACAGGGATTTTGGCTTGACAGTTGAAGAGAGCCAGAGTGGCCGGAGGCAAGATTGTGACATCTGGAGGAATTCCGCATGGGGGTCGCAGCCCTCTGGGAATATCACCACCCTGGAGGGAGCCTATGCACCCCTCCCAACTGCCCTGTGGGTTCCTCATATGATACATGACTGCAGCAAGAGTAAGTGTGCACCCTGGAAGAGGCTGTTCCAAACTCACATCTCTTTTCCGGCTAACTAAACATTGCTCCCTATAGATGGTGAAAAATATACTTGCTAGGGACCGGATCCCCAGTCCTACTCCCACATATATCATTAACCTGCACTGCTACAAGGGGGGCATGACAATGGAGCCCTTCCACCCCCTGGAAAAACACCATCAGGAGCCTCCTAGAAGACTCCCACTGGCTTGAAGCAATATAGGGGAATCACATTGGGGCCCTGGGCAAAGGTATGATGCTGTTGTTGATCACCCCTCTTTTTGGACTGCTACCTCTGTCCTGGGTCTACAGGGTCATCCCTACAATGCTGTAGTCCCACTTGGGGGTGGTGTTGGGGCTGGCAACTATAGATGGAGTGGCTGGTGCTGTGTGGGTCCCACCCACCAGTTTGTCTGCCTGACATGGCCTTCTAAATAGCTGTTGTGCCGCCCATCCTTACCGAGGTGCTGCACCCTGATTACTACACCAGCTCCACTTCCTGGCTGCATAACACCCCTTTCTTTTTCTTCTATGCTTGCTACCTCTATGATGGCTGAGTTGAACACCCACAGCCGGAGACAAAGTGGATATCATCCTGGCCATCATAGGCTCCACAAAGAATGCTTTGGAGAACAAAATCATCTCATTGGTGATGGATTTTGGGTTATTGAAGTATGACAACTGGAAAATGGCTATATTTGAATGAATACCATTTGGACTGGTATCCATGGCCTATGTATTTCCGAGAGGTTAGCACTGTCCTCTATCCTTGTAACAGTACCAGGTGTGTTTTATTACCAGGGCGATTTGTTGGTGTGTGTAGGAATACAAAGGTACAACATGATGAGAGATTGACATTGGTTCAAGAGAAGGTTCGGGAATATGGTTGGACAGTCAAAATAAAAAAAAATACGTTTTGGGTTTGGAGAAATCAATCAAATGGCACTCAGGTTGACTGAGGAGGGTGTGGAGCCTAATAAGGAGACATAAATATCACGTTCGGACAAGTTACACTAAATAACAAAGAGGAGTTGTGGTTTTTAGAATGGCGGAATTCTACAGCAAATTCATTAACAATCAAGCAAGAATAATATCCCATATGAGAGAACTGATGAAGAACAAAGTGACTTTTGAGTGTGACAAGACATGTAATGATGGGTTTGAAGATATCAAAAGGTGTTTGGCATGTGCCCCTAAATTGAAAGCATTCATGCCTGAGTGCAATGTCATTATTAGGATGGTTGCTAGCTTCAAATGGTTGGGGGAGGTAGTATTATTGGAAGATTTGTCAGAAGTAACCATAGCCTTTGCCTCAAGGGCCTTGAGAGGGGCAAAAGTGTGTTACTCTGTTACAGAAAGAGAGACTTGGCCATGGTTTGGGCTTTGAATACGTTGAAAGGTTTCATTCACGGTAACGTATTTAAGGTACATACTGACCACAAGTGACACAAGGAAATCTTTCTGAAAAGGGTCTAAACGCAGTGTCCAGCAGAATAAGGCAGGCAGACTTGCAAGAATTTACATTTGATGTTGAATATTTTCCTGGAATCAAGAATTGGACACCTGATGCCTTCTGGTGGCCAGTCATTGATGTGCTAGAGAGAGAGGTTGGCTGGATAGTGTGTACAATGTAGCAACAGTGCTAAGATTTTGTTAGCTAAGAAACCACTAGCTTCCTGAAGGACCCTGGATGGATATAGCATTATATATTTTTGGTCATTTGGCTGGTAAGGTGAACTCTCCCTATGTTTTGGTTCTAGTAGACTTATTTCAAGATGGTCAAACATCAGCATCAGAATTATTATCAGGTTTCTAGAAGAGACATTCATGATAGAAGGTCTACCTACATAGATTCTTACTGATAAAGGTGTGAAATTCTATTCAAAAGCTATCCAATTCTTCTTTAGAGAGAAATAGGATTAAACACCGCTTTTGTGCTATTTATCACCCAGTGACCATTGGGGTGGAAGAAAGATGTAAGAAGATAATTAAGGAAGGCATTTAATTGACCAAATCAAATGAGGTGTGCTGGAAAGAAGAGGTGAAGATGTGACTTGTAGCATATTGATTGACTCCACATCAAACTATAGCCAAAACTCAATTTGAGTTGTTAAGAGACAGAAAAACAACCCCCAGTTAGTTCCTGGTTGAATGAAATGACAGAAAAGATGAGTATGTGTAAATACTAGACAGTCTTGTAGATGGAGATGGTTAAAGTTATGTAAGAACAGTACGATGTGTATTTTGTTAGCAGGGAAACCACTGATGCAATACCGTCAGCTTCCTGAAGGAATGTAGATGGCTGCAGCAATGAATATTATTAAGCTTTTGGCTGGAACTCTCCATAGTTATTGTTCCAGTAAACTAATATTCAAGATGACTAGAGATTAAATTAGTCTCTGACATCAG
This sequence comes from Pleurodeles waltl, assembly GCF_031143425.1. NCBI lineage: Eukaryota > Metazoa > Chordata > Amphibia > Caudata > Salamandridae > Pleurodeles > Pleurodeles waltl. The sequence goes on from NC_090436.1 coordinate 167,114,225, forward strand.
CATCAGACGTATCATCAGGTTTCTAGAAGATACATCATCAAACAAGAGAGGGGATGGATAGTAAATTAAATGTCCCAGCACACATCCTCCATCATCTAACACTAAACTGAAGTGAGTGAACTTCAAACAGTTATTGAGGGAATCCTTTATATGATGCACTGACACTCACCCACGAAAGTGGCATGCTACATCATCATTGGGTAGTGCTCCTCAATCGGTGGCAGCGGGCCCATCAGAGCAGCTCTTTCCCAGAGATCCTATGATTGCAGTGTTAGTCCGGTGTTAGTCAGACAAAGGGATGGTGCCCTACTCTGAACTCTGGAGGGGATGTGGTAGATTGGGAATGAGCAGTGCATTGCATTTCCCATGCCAAGATTACAATAACATGATATTGAGCCCTAGTTCTAGTGGCAGTCAACATGTTTCTTGCCTGTTATCCTTAGAAATGAGTCAACGGCAATACTGCAGGACCGAGAGTCAGTACACTAATCTACTCAGGGTTGGCTATATTAGAACATGTTGCCATATACCTTTAAATTCAAATGAACATGTTTAATTTTGATAAAGAGAAGTTTCTCACATTATAGCCGTTTTGCTCTTTTGACCAGCTTATCAATCTAAATAGGGCTCTTTGGAGTACCATGGAGAGACTTCTCATACAACTAAAGAGTTCTGTTCTAGAAGAGTGTCACCATTAGCCTGCCTCCTTCCATGATCTACAGAATTTGAAGAGACATTCATGAGAGTAGGGTTACCTACATGGATTCATCTGATAATGGTGTGCAGCTCAGCTCCAATGATATGCAATAATTATTAGAGAGAAATTTGATTAAACACTACAGTTGTGTTCTTTATCACCCAGAGACCAATGGGGTAATAGAAAGATTTAATAAGACATTTAAGGAAGGCAAATCAAATGCAGTGTGTAGGAAAGAAGAGGTGATGAGGTAACATGTACCACATCAGTTGACTCCCCATCAAAAAACAATACAAAACCCCTTTTGAGTTGTTGAGAGGAAGGAGACAAAACTCCAAGTTTGTTCCTGCATTAATTAAATGATGGAAAGGTTGGGTGGTTGTAGACAAAAGACAATTCGGATATGGAGTGAGTTAAAGTTATAATCTGAACATAAGAAATGGAATGATGTGCATAGTACCAGCCCCCCAATTGACAAGCACAAGTGGTCAAAGTTCACTAAGCACATGAAGACAGTGCAGTTATTTTGCAATGCTGTAGAGACCTAAGACAGGATAATCTGGAAGTTAGGAGGAGTTGCAAAACCAGGGGTTTCTGAAAGATTGTGTTACCAAACAGAGGATTTATTCTTCTGTTGTTCTCTGTATAAAGTGTCTGTTATTCTATTTGGTTAGTCGTAGTTTTTGCTATGAACATTGTTCTAGTAAGTTTCGGTTTATGTGTTTAATTTTTTTGTCATGGAACCTAGCTCCACAGTGATTCCACAATACATAATGTTAAGAGGCAGAGTCATTCAAATGAGACATCTGTTGTCTGAGCTGTGGCTGGAGTATATCTAATAAACTACCTGTTTCAACTTACTTGCCTGTGCATACAATTCTTCAGAGCCCAACTTCACAGTTATATATGCTAACCTTTTTTAAAGCTTGTATGCAGCCACTAGTATCAGCTTTCTGGGATACATGATCACATTGCATGCAAAATGAGAACATCAAAGCAGTCTTAGAATGGCCTACGTCCATGACTGTCATAAAAATCCAGTGCTTTGTGGCATTTCCTAACTTTTATTGGCAATTAATCCCAGCATTTCCTCTATCACTGCTTCGATCACAAAATTAACACAAAAGAAATTATCACAGAAAGTGATTTTCTATGGAGTAAAGAACAGGCTAATATTTTTTAAAAATGAAAGTATGTTGTAGAGCACCTATTTCATGTCATCCTAATTTCCTTGCTCAATTTATTGTTGATAACTAATGCTTCAACTATAGTTACTGGTGCTGTTTCTCACAGTGAGATTCAAAGACTCGAAAGCTACACCCAGTGGCTTACTATTCTCACTCTTTTTACCCAAAGAACAGAATATACAACCTATGATTGAGCACTGTTGCCAATGAACGATGCACTTAGATGATACTGTCACCATCTTCAAACCATCCCTGGCTCCTTGCTGGGGTACAAACTGACAGACACACACATGTCTGCACATCAGTGAGGAGCCTGAATGCTGTTTTGATTTTCTTTTTGCCTCAGCAAAACACATACTACTCCTGGGTTCTTGCTGAGAGATGCAGACACACACTCAAAAGTTTGTATCCCAGTGAGGATCCAAATGCTGGCTCCACCCCAACCAGTAGCCTGAATGCTGTTTGGCTTTTCATTATCCTCAATGAAAATCCAAACGGTGCCTCGCTGCTTCCTGGCAGGCTGACACACACACACACATACACACACACATGTAGGTGTAGCCCCAGTGAAGAGTCCAAACTTCATCTAGGTCCTTGCTAGCATGAAAATACTGGCACACATGGGTCCACTCCTCTGTTTGGCTTTATTCCCTGCCTAAGATAAAATCTAAACTATGCCTCATTCCTTCATGGTGTACACACACACACACACACACACACACACACACATACAATTATGCCTATAAATGACTCTTGATGCTGTTTCCTTTGCCTCAGAAAAAAATCTAAACTGCTCCAGGCTCCTTCTAGAGGCACTTTTGCACATATGAGGGTCTTAGTCCCAGTGAGGAACCGGGACACTGTTAGGATTTTTTCTCAGCCTCAGAAAAAATCCAAACTGTAACTAGGTCTTTACTGGGGTGCAGACACACAAATCCTCACCCCAGCAAGGTGCCTGGATATTTGTTTTAGCTTCAGAACGGTTCCAAACCACACTTAGCTCTTTCCACATACACACATAAACACACACAATGTCTGTGCCCCAACAAAGAGCTGGAATCCTTATATCCTCCGCTCCTTGCTGGGTTCCAGATACACCCACACTGAGCGAGGAGTCTGTAAGCTGTTTGGATTGATGCTTAGCCTCAGAAAAAATCCAAACTGTGTGTGGGTCCTTGCTGGGGCACAGACACACACACACACATGCTTAGGGTACAGACACACAAAGGCAACACAACTGATACAGGTTGGGTTTCTTCTTAGCCTCAGTAAAAATCCTGTGCCCCAATGAGAAGCCTGCATGTGTTTCAGGAAAAATCTAAATTGTGCATCACTCCTTGTTGGGTTGGGTTCCCAGAATCTGTTTCGGATTTTTCTAAACTTCGAAAATGTCCAAGCCACATGTGACCCATTGTTGAGGTGCAAACATAAACACACACATACAAGTACATACTCATATAGACACACACACATACATTTGCACCCCAGTGAGGTGCCAGTATGCTATTTGCATTTTTGTCTTTTCCTCAGCAAAATCAAAAGCATGCCTTTCTCCTTTCTGAGGTGCAGATACACACTTACACTCACACACACCTGTGCTCCAGGAGCCCATACGCTGTCTAGATTTATTCTCAGCCTCCGAAACTGGCTCCTTGCTGGTGTACAAGCATGCAATTATATACTTGCACCCCAGGAAAGAGCCTGAGAGTTGGTTAGAACTTTTCTTAGCCTCAGAAAAAAACACCTTGCTGATTGCTGGTGCACAAACACAAACAAAAATGCCTGTGCCTCCTGTGAGAAGCCCAAACACTTTTTTGGCTGTTCATTATCCTCCTAAAAAATCCCCCAAAAATCCAAACCATGCAGAGCTCCTTGTTGGCATGCAGACATACATATGTCTGAGCCCTAGGGAGGTGCACGTATGATGTTTGCATTATTCATACTAAAAAAATAATTCCAGGCTGCCCTAGCTCCTTGTTGGGCCACTGACACACACATACACATTTCTGTACCTCAGCAAAAAACTGCTGGTTTAACTGTAAGTGGAAACCAGTAGACCATTGGCAACCAGTTTTTGGCTTCACTTCAACTGGATTTCAAGAGACATCCACCCCTGAGGTCAAAGTCACCACACTGTGTTTGTGGACAGAGGAGCAGCCAGGAAGACCCCTATCACTGGATCATCATCCTCATCAGGCCTCAGCATCTTCAGCATCCCGTTTCCCTATCATCAGGACCACTTCATCGTAGTCTATGGTGGTTCATCCATACAGCTGATAAAAGTTTGTCAAGATTTGCAAAGTTTGACCTTGAGCGTGGTCCTTTAGACTGATTTATTGAATTGAATAGAAAAAAAGAGACTTATTGTTCCTTTAAAAATTCATATCTCCGGAAACCTTCAGAGGATTTTTGCAACTGAGGTGTCATTTTAAAGATGCAAATGCATCCTATTTTTAGGTTTGGCCTCAAGACAGCTTTAGTTGTTTTTTGCCAGCCTCATTAAAAAAAATCTAAACGATACATAGATTTATAGGGGCTCCCAATCAGCACTCTTCTATCATTGGTCTGTTGACATGTTACTCAAATTATACTCCCTCCCACCCCAACAGGTTAACATCAACAGACCAGCCCACTCCAGCCAATGGAGGAATTCCCTTTTGAGTAACTTCAATTCACCCTTGAAAATGTACATGTACACCTAAAAAAGAGTTCTCCAACAAAATAGAAATTGTTAGACACTTGCACTTCCCTATGTATAGTAGAGTTACATCACTTATTTTCATAACTCTCAAGACATTTATTGTACATTACAATGTTCATTCCTCACTGTAAATCTGCTTTAGAGTTTCTATTTATCCTACTAAAAGTGAACCCAAGTCATTAGAGTGTAGTGTGGTCAGTTTTATGTATCCTTTGCGCGTTAGCTTCAGGCTTTAGGCCTTTGTGCATTTTGCCCTGGATGTATTTTATTCCTTTGCTTGCAGCTTAGAGCCTCTGTGCACTTTGCTCTAAATGCTTTTTATTCGGCTTCGTACTGTTAATTTTCACATAACCAGTTCTACGGTCTTGTTTTATTTTTTATATCACACTGTTTAGCCTACTTCAGCACTGGAGTTCTCAATAACACATTCTTGTTCACTCTGTGCTTCAGTCAAGGATACAGTCTGGTACATTGCCGATAGACGTGGTAGGAGTTTAGTCTTTGGCATTTTTGCGTAGGGACATTTTGTGATCACACTGACATGTTAGTTATAAAAACACTTCCTTGTCCCAATACACGCAAGAAGGAGATTCCGACCAGGGAACCACAACTAGACGCTGACTGCCTCGTTGCAGATGCTGAACCAGATCACAGGCCTTTGCTCGGGTATGAGGGTTTCTGGCTTCCCGGGGAACCTGAAAGGAAAGTTAGAAGCTTAACATGCTGTGCTCGTAATAGAACTAGCTGAGAGAGAGTAGAAATTATTAACACCATGATAGCGTTATTCTTATGTTTCACTCTCCTTGTGACTATTTCAATCCTACTGTGTTGTATGGTTCTGATTATTGCGGCTCATGCCTTAATATCTAAAATGCAGTCGTTTTATTAAAACAATCTATAAAACTCAAACTGCCTTTGTCATTTGTATATGAGATCATACTGTAAATGAGAGAGCTGGTTTGGATCTGAGTGACCACGACTTCCCTGAGAAGTTCCAAAGATGTCATGCGCTCGGCTGCCCAATCATCCCTTCCCCATTGGAGGGATGAGGCACTGCTAGTTAGCCGGAGCAAAACCGGATTTAGGGTGACAGAGGTCCTTCCAAGTGGGTCAGACTCAGTCCCCCACACCGTGAACGATCCTGCTACCTAGAAATCCAGTAGTCTCATTTAGGATAATGAGAGCCCACGCGGCAAGAGTAGCTAGAGTGTGTATGCTGATTTATAAAGGTTGAGGTCACATACACCCTGTCGCCGCAGAAGTGTGATTGACATTTTCAACCACTCATGAGCATTGATGTTGTTTCCTTTCCCACTGAAAACATCTAGACTGCTCCTAGCTCATTTGAGAAGCACTTATAAACAGTCAATATAAGCTATCTAAATGAGTTACCAGGAAATTAAAGTTCCAAAAAGTAGTAGGAGCTGATCACAAACATAAAAAAAAAGAAAACAAGAAAGGTATTGAAATCTGTGATTTTGACTCATTATTATGGAACAGATTTGGCAGATAATCCTATGGAAAACAAGCACAAATTATTAAAACAGCAAAAGAGTGTATGCAAATTTAAATACCAAAGCCACACCCGGTCAGCTTGTTACAGGTCATTAGAATCACCTGCTTCTGACTTGAGCTGGACCACTATTAACAAGACGTGGAACTGCATCTTCAAAACAATATTTCAATGCTTTTGTATCTGGCTCCATAGGGACACCTAGTAATGACTAGGGGAATTGTCCCTTCATGTAAGAATTTCAAGGCTTTTGAAATTGACAAAAAAGTGACATCTGGTAATGATGTCTGGAACTGCAGCTTCCTGGAGGAATTTCACTGCTTTTGCATTTGACTTTTGAAGGACACCCAGTGATGACTAGGGAAACTGCGCTTGATGTGAGAATTTCAATGCTTTTGCTTTTGAGTTGTGAGGGACACCTAAAAACGACTTGAGTAACTGCACTGTCATGAAAGAATATCAGTGCATTTGCATTTGACTTGAGGGACACCTAGTAATGACTAGTGGAGCTGCAGCTTCATGAAAGAATATCAATGCTCTTGCATTACAAGGGACATCTGGTAATTACTAATGAAACTGCAGCTTCATGAAAGAATTTCAGTGCTTTTGGATTAGACTTTTGAGGGACACCTAGTGATGACTAGTGGAACGCTGGCTTGATGCAAGAATTGCAATCCTTTTTCATTTGACTTGTGAAGGACACATGTAACCACTAGTGGAACTGCAGCTTCATCTTTGAATTTCAGTGCTCTCACAGTTGACGCCATAGGAATAGCTAGTGATGACTAGTGGAACTGCAATTTCATGTAAGAATTTCAATACTTTTACATTTCACTTGTGAGGGAAACCTATTAATGACTTGCGGAACCGCACCTTCAAGAAAGAATATCAAAGATTTTGCTTGGTCATTGGAAGTTAGTTATAGTTAGGTCTGCTTTTCCATAGACATAGGCCCTCATTATGAACACAATGGGAATCCCCACCCTGTTCATGCTGGTGGTCTGAACACAGACCGCCAGCCTGTTGAGGACTCCCCCGGCCCAATAATGAACATTCCTCAGGGCCGGTGGGCGTAAACAGTGTTTCTGCCCTCTGGCCCAGCGGAATGCTGGGCCTGGACATTGCCGACGGCCCCACATGGAGCTGTCGTCAATGCCGCAGTGTGGCAGGTGCAGTAGCACCTGTGGCGCAAATCACTGCCCGACGGGGCTGTTCACGGGGGCCCCTGCACTGCCTATGCCAAGTGAATGGGCAGTGCAGGGGCCCCTGGGGGGGCCCCAGAGCACCCCTTCTGCCAGCCTTTCCCTGGCAGGAGAACCCTCCAGGGAAAGGCTGGAGGGACAAAGGTTCTTTATCGGGAGGGCAGTGCTGCTTGCAGCGCTGCCTTGTCGGATAAAGAAATCCGCCATCGTCAGGTTGCCTGTCGGCGGTAGTGGCGGAGTGCCACCTGTGGTGGTCTTCCCTTGTTCATAATATGACAGTCAAGACCGCCATGAGGCGGTAATTTCCGCCCCCCGCCTGCATGGCGGTCTGGACCGCCATGGTCATAATGAGGCGCATAGTGTTTATTGGGCTGCTAATAACTTTGGTGCTGTTTGACAAATCCTCACAAAACCTTCCAAAAAGAAGGTTCCTCCACCTCAGCTCCTTCCTGGAAAGTGTCCGAGTGATCCATCAAGCATGGGCTTAGAAAAAAGGGAAGTACCAAAACATAAAATCCCCATAGACTTCATTAGACATGGCTACAGGAAAAACTGCTTCGCAGAAATACACCAAATTGGGCAGGAAGCTAGATCTTGGTCCGCAGATTGTGCTTTATGTGATGTAGTGTAAATCTGCAACACAAAAGGATGACGGACGGAGTGCTAAAACTTTTCAAACACTCACCCCAAGTCACAGATCTGGGTTTAATCCATTGTTCTTCTGCTCACATATGGATGGGACCAAACTGGGGTGACATGGCAAGCAAAATAACAATGGATTAAACCCAGATCTGCGACTGAGTTTCAACACTCCATCCATCATTTTATTTTGTGGTGTTGTAGTGTAAATCTGTTCAATATTTTTTGAGAAATTAAGGGTAAAAAATAATTGTATGTTTGGATGGTTGGGTTCATGAGAGTCGTGCAGGGGTCTTGTGGCGGCACAAATTACAAAATGGAGCCATTGGTCAAGATGCCTGTTTTTCCCATGAGCCCTCACGCTATCACCAGAGCGAGAGGCTCCACCATGTCTCACAAGCGCCCTGATTGCCTGGCTGTTGGAATGTCAGAAATGAAGTGGCCGCCATTACTGTTTACTGTGAACAATTGGAGGTATTGTGGAAATGAAATAAAAAAAGCTTTATAAGGGGGCAGCAGAAAGACATGCTATCCCGCTAGATGTAGAGAGAAGTTATCTAAGGGATAACTACTGTATATAAATTGAATGTGTATTGCTTTAACTAATTCTTACAATTTTGCAGGACCCTCGCAAGATCGTAAATAACAAAAATGAGTTCCAAATATGCTCCATGGGAAGTATGTAAGAGATAAGTACTCTGATGAGTAGATGGTTATTTCCTATTTTCCCCCAAAAACGTACAATCTGGCGAGACTGTCACAAGATCATGAACAGGAGAAAGGAGTAGGTGATCTTTGAATATACTGTAGTATACACACTTGCTACTGTCGTAAGCACCCTTAATAGAGATGTTGTTAGAGTGTACTATTTACTCCCATCAGCTTTGTAAGGGTTGTGAACTATGTCCTTTCCCACACTCTACTTTGATACCAATTATCAGAGAGAGGTGAGCAGGGGGGAGAGTCCTTCACCACTCACTACTACTTCCATCTGTCATCTGAGAGAGAAGTCTCAGTGGAGAGGGCAGTTTCTCTCTCTACACACCCTACTACACACACCTGCTATCTGGGAAAAAGGTCTGAAAAGAAAGGCCTGTGCAAGTACACACCTTACTACGCTAACCTGTCACCTGAGACAGAGGTCTGAAAGGAAAGACCAGTCTGTCCAGACAGCCTACTATGCACACCTGTCATCTGAGAAAGAGGTCTGATAGAAGAGATAGTCTTTGTACAAATAGGACAGGTAGTCTATGTACACACTGTACTATGCACAGCCATCATGTGAGTGAAAGAGGCGTGGAGGTGTGGAAAATGAGGGCAGTCCATGCATACACCCTACTACTCACCCTTTATGGAAGAGAGAGAACTGATGAAAGAGGCCAGTCTCTCCCCACACCGTACTACACACACCTGTCATGTAAGAAATAGGCCTCAGTTGAGGGGATACTCTGTCCCACATACTGCTATTTTTCTACAATTTTGTTGTGATTCTGCTTCAAAGAGTAAATCTTGCTGGAAGAATACGTGCAATCTCGTGAGAGGCTTGCAAGACCTGAGGAGACATTACTGACCTTGCCACAATGTGTTTTATGATCCTGCGAGCCTCTTGCAAGATCCACATGGAAAACTACTGGGCCTGCCACGAGGTGTTTTACCATCCAATGAGAGTCTCATGAGATTCTATGGGGGGAAGTAAAAAAAAAGCACCAAGGCTCAAATAGTATTTATAATTCTTTATTCATAGTTGAAGAAATTCTGTGATGTGATTGGGTGCAAAACCAAGGACAGCTCAAATTGTTCATGGTGATTTGGTGGAGAGGAAAGTCTGTAATCAGCAAAAGTGCCTGAATTTGGAATAGACAGACAGGGGTCTTCGGCTGTAGAAGAAACTGCTATAAGTTCAGGTAATTACAAATATACTTTATGACCTGTATTGAGATGTATCAGTAAGTGCACTACTGTTGGTAAATTTATTGTAGGTTTAGTGAGTCAAAAGCTGTTTGTAGAGGTGCATGTTTATTTTATAGGTTTTGAGGGATAGACCTTAGTGGAGATATGTCACCAAGTATTGGATGTTATGTTAAAAAATGAAATGTTCAGTCTCTATGTAGTTGCACATAAAAGAGGCAGTGTTTCTGAAATTATAAAACAAAACATGTGTAATATGTTAATACAAGGCCTAAGGTTTTTATGAACCATATTGTGCACAAGTTTTACCTCATGAGATGTCTGAGTGGAGATACTGCCATTTCTAGAGTTAAACACAGTGCTCACTGGTAGGAAAGGTGTATAAAGAAGAATTTATTACTTTACAAATTGTAATGGAACAACAATATATCATGTGTGAAGGCATGATAGAACATAACTGTGGATAAAAATACAGTGTGTGAGGCTGTGGAATGTTTTAACAGAAAGGAACAAGAAGTTAGTGGTGCAGTACACAGAAAATATGTGATTGTGGGTTAAAACTGTAGACATCTTCAGAGAATGTAATGATGTATCATTGTTAGCAATTACTGAACAGTATGCAACTTTATATTTTTTGATTATTTTGACTTAGTTTAAGGAAAAAATTGAAAACAGAAGCTCTGAAAACAGAAGTACCATGTCACTTAATATATGGAAAAGTAAAACAAAAATTGTTTACTTTGTAAGAAAGGTGGAACAGCAACTGTGTGGAAAGTCAGAAAAAATGTAATTGCACAACTGATGTTCTTACTCCCCACAGTGATATTTATACCCTAGCAGAAGTGTGTTCTGTGTAGCTCTACTCTACTTGTTTTTTACGACAAAATGATCTGCTTACTTAAGCAGCAACAAACAACTTTATTTATATAAGGAGGGTTGTTATCTGCTTGAGCATTGAGTCCCTAGGCAGGAACAATGTCACCAGGTTCGGAAGATAAGGACATCTCTGGGGAGTTATCAAATTCTGTAGCAAAGGTGAACTCAGCCTGAGCAAGGCACTGGGGTTGTATAGCCCTCAAATGTCTCCACATCCCAGCGCTGTATTGATTGTTCTTGTTGCCCCTGCTGAACTCCTTTTGTATATGTTACAAATCAGGAAACATACAGTCTTCTAATGTTGACTTAAAGAAGCAGTTCATTCTTTGAGAACTGTAACTGTTTTCCTGTATATATGTTTAAGGAACTATAGCAAGATTAGTGTTCTTCCCACTGTAGAAAAATGTTTTTATAAAAGAGGCAGGTTTTGGTACAGAGACAAATGCATTGTCAACACCAGAGCAGTACGCTCTCTATTGGCGACAAAAATGCAAAAACCCAGCACTCTTTAAACTTTTGTATTGCAGAGTTCAATCCTGAAAACGTATTTTTAATATGCTTATAAATACTGTTCCTTTGCGATGTATTGCTGCAGGTTTTCAGAGTGTGTTAGGGTGTGGCCCCTTTCCAGAGCCTTCCAGAGACTTTCCCTGCAACATGCCTGGGCGTGGTTCTGGGCTGGGCCAAGACTCAATAAAAGAGAGCCAGCCCAACTCCCAGTGCTCACTATTCAGAGGTCCCAGTGCAGAGCAGCAGCTTCTTCCTGAGCTCCTGTCCCGGCGGCCTACTTGGATCTTCCAGTCTTCTGCCCTTCATCCTTCATTGGTGATCATTGTTCCAGGCGGTAAGACGGTGGTTGGACTGTCCCGACACCGTTATTGAGAATTTTCATATTCTTGGTTTAATTCTTAAATGAGTAACAGATTACTTGTGCGCTACATTTCTTGACATTTATATGGTAGTTTACAAATAGGCAAGACGCGTGATTTGTTTCATAAAGGTTTGACTTTGTTATTCATTGCGTGCTACCATTTCTTGACATTGGCATGGTGGCTTAAGAATCGTCAAGATGCGAGATTCGTTTTATGGTGTTTAAACAATGTTGTCCATTGCGCGCCACTATTTCTTGACATTTACATGATGTTTTACAAATTGGCAAAACGCGCAACTCGTTTCATGAGGATTTAACTTTGTTGTTCATTGCGCGCTACCATTTCCTGACATTTACATGGTGGCTTAAGAATCAGCAAAAGAAGCGCAATTCGTTTCATTATACCTTGATCTTGTTATTTATTGTGAGCTGTTATTTCTTGACATTTACTTCGTGTTTTATGAATCGGCAAGACGCGCGATTTGATTAATGAGGATTTGACTTTGATATTCATTGCGTGCTACCATTTCTTGGTATTTTACATGGTGACACTCGAATCGGCAAGACGCACGATTCTCTCCTCGAGTTTATTTCATGTTGTTTATTGTATGCCACTATTCTAAGATATTTATTATGTAATATTCGAGTTGACAAGTTATGTGATTTGTTTCCTGAATCCATATTGTGTTATTCATGGTGCACAATCCTTTTATGGTGTTTACTATATATATACATATATATATACATATATATATATATCTGCAATATGCGCAATTTGTGTTGAAACATTTTAAGAGTACACAGAAGGCCAGAGTTTCTAGATGCAATATTATATGGTCCTAGTATACATTCTCAAAACAGGATTTATATGACTGGTTTAAAATTTAGTCAGAATGTTTTTCTGATTCTCATATAAAGGAAAGTACTTAAATAAGAAAGTTTTCATTTAATTCATCTTGATTCCCCTACAGGTATCCGGCCATCTTGAAACTTAGTCATTTTAAACTTAACTCTTAGATTATTCATGTTTTCAGAGTGACTAGGCTTAGAATCATAGGGCCTGATTCTAACTTTGGAGGACGGTGTTAAACCGTCCCAAAAGTGGCGGATATACCACCTACCGTATTACGAGTCCATTATATCCTATGGAACTCGTAATACGGTAGGTGGTATATCCGCCACTTTTGGGACGGTTTAACACCGTCCTCCAAAGTTAGAATCAGGCCCATAGTCTACTATTGATTTCAGGAGATATAATTTTCATATTGTGTGTTCTAACCTTTTTTCTTACTACAGGTCTCCTTCCCAGCTGTTCCCTTCCTAATCCCCTCTTCCCCTCTTGAACTTTCTCAGTTTCTGTGATTTATCTATCAGAGTATTGGAGCTGTTCAGTGGTGGACATGTTGGGAACGTGCACAGACCCCGAGGATCTGGTGACTATGACATGCATTTTCATAGTATACTAAACACTGCTGTCTGTCGGTGGAGAGGGCAGTTCTTTTGCACAGCTTAGTATCCAAGCTTGTCACTCTGGAGAGACATTTCAGTGCAGAGGTCTGTCTTTGTGTACACCATACTATACATGCCTCTCCCCATAAGGAGATGTCTGAGAGAGGTAAGTGTGTCCATACATTCAAATATGCACACTGGTTATGCAAGACACAGTTGTTAATAACAGAGAGGATACTCCATTTTAAACTCTACTAATGACATTCATTTTCATGAAGAGAGGTATGAGCAGAGACAGCAGTTTCTACCCACATCATATTTTGTACATGTGCTACTCTGGGGAGATGTCTCAGCTGAGAGGAAAGTATGTTTTCATATTATAATCTCTATAGTTGTTATACGCAAGATATACTTATGAGTCTAAATGCATTTTCAACTGCATACTCTACTTCTTTTATAATTGGGTGAGGTATGACCATAATGGTAAACCACTTTTCACACCCTAATTTGCACAAGCATTACCCAAAAGACACATCACAGGAGAGGTCAGCCCTTTTACACACTATACTATACAGAGTTATCATGTAAGAGGCTTGTCCAGGAAACAAGGCACTTTCTCCCCACAGCCTACTATGTATACCTGTCACCATGAGAAGAAGTATGAGTAGAGAGGTACATTTCTTTCAAACCCAGCTAGAGACACCTCTTACCCTGGTAAGATGTGTTAACAGAGATTTGTCTTCCTTTCCAGACACTGTTGTTCTAAAGAGGACAGATGCCACTGGTTCACTACACTGTATTGTGTATCCAAGTTTTCATGGAGATATGCATTAATGAAGAAGACACAGTTTCCCTAGATACTACTGTATATATCTGTCATGCGGAAGAGGGCTATAAGTGGACAGGGAAATCCATTCCCACTCACTAATAAATATGGTTATGTCCTTAGGGAGAGGTCTCTGTAGAGAGACCAGTACTTGTTATACTTAGGCCCAGATTTAAGAGGGCCTAGTGCCTCCTTGCACCATATTAGTGTCATTTTTTACGCTAATGTGGCTATACAAGGCCAAAATTGCTGCGCCAGAATTACAAAGTGGCACAAGACATGCATTACACCACTTTCTAACCCCTTGTGCCACATTATGCCTGCACTAGATTCCTTTGTACCATTTTTGGCGGCATTTTTAACACCTACCCAGAGCAGGCATTAAAAGGAGGCACACTATTATTTATAGTGGAACTCAATGTGCTTTGCAGGATTAGTGGCAAACTTTTTGACGCTAATCCTGCAAACGCCAAACTAGTGTCACAAATGTTGACGCTAGTTCCCTAATTACGCCATGGTGCGCCATATCTAAAATACGCGCACACATAGGGGCTCATTCTGAGCCCGGCGTGCGGCGGGAGCCGCCCGCTTGGAGGGAGCCGCCAAATGGCCGCTCCGCGGTCGAAAGACCGCGGAGGCCATTCTGGCTTTCCCGCTGGGCTGGCGGGCGACCGCCAGCCCAGCGGGAAACCCCTCCCCACGAGGAAGCCGGCTCCGAATGGAGCCGGCGGAGTGGGTATGTGCGACGGGTGCAGTGGCACCCGTCGCGTATTTCAGTGTTTGCAAAGCAGACACTGAAATACAAAGTGGGGCCCTCTTACGGGGGCCCCTGCAGTGCCCATGCCATTGGCATGGGCACTGCAGGGGCCCCCAGGGGCCCCACAACACCCCTCACCGCCATCCTGTTCAACAGGATGGCGGTGAGGGGGTCGGAATCCCCCATGGCGGCGCAGCAAGCTGCGCTGCCATGGGGGATTCCCAGGGCAGCGGAAAACCGGCGGGAGACCGCCGGTTTTCCTTGTCTGACCGCGGCCAAACCGCTGCGGTCAGAATGCCCTGCGGGGCACCGCCAGCCTGTTGGCGGTGCTCCCGCATCCCCGGCCCCGGCGGTCCTTGACCGCCGGGGTCGGAATGACCCCCATAGTGTTGTTAGGGTGACACTAAGGGGCATAATAAAAGTGGCCCTGCATTAGATGCAGCACCACTTTTCTTAAATTACATTATCTTAAATTTGCCACTTAGTATGGAAAAGTGAGATCTTACGTGTGAGGTGAGTTCCATCCCTACCCTACTATGCATACTACTCAGCCTGGGAAAGCTGTGAATGGAGAGGCAGTATCTCTTTACACCCTACTCTACACACTAGTAATCTTAATGCAAGGTCCCAGGTGAGAGGGCTGTGCCTCCCCATAGTCTAGTAGTGGGGATTGCAAGAGGTAAGTACTATAATGGAGGAAAATATAAATTCTTCCTTTAAAGGATTTTTGCGATCTCAACAATAGTCTTGCAGGATCGTAATAAAAAAAACAGGGGTAGCGAAAATCTGGTGCATATATATCATACCTATTACAACAGGATATGTTCAACGAAAATTAAAATTCCATTATAAAAGTACCCTCTCCCAAGAGGCCTGTGAGCATAAAGCAGCAAACACTGCCCCCTCGGAGGCCCACAAGCATCAAACACGCTATGGATGAGAGCATCATGGTTCCTGCGAGTGTCTCGCGAGAGTCAGGAAGAAGAAAAAAGAGTCACATAATACAAACAACATGCAAAATGAAAGGATAGGGTAGCTATTGGGTAAAGGACTTCTTCAAGTGACATTTTCAACAACCAATTTTTTTGTCTTTTTTAATGACATGTTTAACTTTCTTGTCGTTTTTTTTTAAATGGTAGAACAAAAACAAGAAAAAACAACATCTTCAAAACAAAGAAGAAAAATGTAGAAAAAAATGTTTATAAAAAATGACTGCCTGCATGGCCATTTATAATCCTGGACTAGCCTGTCTATTGCTCCGCTGTTTGTCTCAGAAGAAAAAATAATTTCCTTGCATAATTAGCAAAAAAGTGATTTGTTCAGATAGGCTGGGTTCTTATTTGCTTGTACAGAGAGTATCTGGACAGGCACACTTTCACCAGGTTGGAAAGATGTGGATACCCCTGAGGAGTTACAAAGGTCTGCAGCACAGGTCAGCTCAGCTTGAGCAAGGCATTTAGGGTGCATAGCTCTCAAATGTCACTAGATCTCAGTGATACTTATGAAATATGGATGCTCCTGCTGAACTCTGTTAATGTTACAAATTACATATTTGGCAGACACTTTCTTCCCACCAGGCCTCATCTGAAAAAATTGCAAGAGCAAGGACTCCCTGGGTGACTTAGGTAACTGACTTGCAGGAACAGTAGTAGGGTTCTCACATGAATCAGATGATGACAATCTGATCACAGAAAATCAGCAAAGTCAGAGAGGTAGCTGTGCATGACTCTTAAAAAAGCAGGGAATTTCAGTTGCACTGTGGTACCCAGCTTCCTTATGACAACCCATCAACATTTTGGCCCTCATTACAACCTTGGCGTTAAATGCCACCTACCGCCGTGCTGATGGCTGCCAAGATACCGTGAGCACGGCGGTATACCGCTACGGGTATTATGACCACACAGAGAAATCCGCCACTATACAGACACCTACACAAGTCCGCATGCCCAAAGGTCAGTGATCAATTGGCGGTACCAAAACCCACACCATTACGCCAACAGGAATACGCCCACATTATCAGGACCCACGAATCACCACAGCAGCCTTTTAACCCGGTAATCCATTGGCGGTACACACCGCCGCGCTCGAAATACACACACATTTACAAAACACCACCACATTGGACAATTCAAACCACACCCACCTGATACACATACACACACCCACACACTCACACCAATATAGAGCACCCACCCACATTACCCACAAACCTTTCAATGAAAAAAAAGATTGCGAACAGAGAGAGAGAGAGACAAACCAGGAGCACCCACTCAATCTGAGCCACAGAACACCATCACCCATGCACCATCCACGCACCTCACAGCAAACACCACAACACATCACCCCACACATCACCCCACACATCCTCACACATATCACTCACACCACATCCATGACACCCCAAAGACACCCCAGGTTTTCAGAGGTGGAGCTAAGGGTCATGGTTGAGGAAATTATCCGGGTAGAGCCACAGCTATTCGGCTCACAGGTGAAGAGATGTCCATTGCTAGGGAGATGGAGCTATGGCGTGGGACAGCACCCAAGAACAAGGGATGACATCAGGAAGAGGTGGAATGACCTAAGGGGGAAGGTGCGTTCCGTGGTTCCAAGACACCAGGTAGCTGTACAGAGGACTGGCCGTGGTCCCCCACCTCCTCCCCCACAACTAACAACATGGGAGGAGCAAGTCTTGGCAATAATGCAATCTGAGGGCCTCGCAGGAGTAGCAGGAGGACTGGACTCTGGTAAGTCATATCTTTACTTCTATATCCCCCACCCTACCTGCATGCCATCACAAACTCCTACCCCTACCTTCACCCCATCACTCAACCACCTCACATATACCCCACTATCACAACTCACTCATCCCAAAGCCAAGCCCTGCATGTAACACCAATACAAGGACCCCATCACAGACCTACATGGACACCCAACACCACAGCATGCCCATTAGAGAGAATCACCTAGCCCTCAAAATCACCACACACACAAGGCAAAGCTGACAGGGCAATGACAACCATACAGGGAAACACACCCATGCACAAGATGGCACACGCAGATACAATAACACTGCATTTTCATCCCCACAGGACCCCTACTCAACGTCACCGGAGAGGAGAGGAGAGGAGTTGCCACCAACATCCAGTCCCCCCCACAGAGGAGGCCCACAGTGATGACAGCAGCTCTGCACGCCTGGATCACGATGACCAACCTGGCCCATCAGGGACCTCTGGACAGTCGGTTACCCAGGCACAGTCCCATACCACCACAGAGCCTCCCCCCTCAGGAAACACCAGCACAGCACCCACCCAGCGGGCCAATGCCACTGGCCCCAGGACACAGCAATCAGCAGTGTGTCCACCACTACAGGGACCCAAGGCAACCCCGCAAGCACAGGACAATCAGGGACCTGGGGTCAGTGGCACTGGCACACGGTTCAGGGGACAGAGACACAGGACAACAGCGAAGCTGGGAGGACTGCCCAGGGAACCAACTTTCCAGGAGGCACTCACCAACATCGTGGGAGCATACCACCATTCCCAGGAGACCATGGGCCAGATACTGTACAAGTTGCAGGAGACCCAGTGGTTGCAGGAGGGACAGTACCTGGGGATCAGGGAGGACCTAAAAAACATCTACACCATCCTGGTCACCATTGCTGGGGTGCTGTCTGACATGGGCAACACCATGAGGGAGGCAGTGGCACAACAAAGGCCCCCTGACACTAGCCACACCGAAGAACAGCCCTCCACCTCTGCCAGCACTAGTGGACAGGAGGCACCGCCACAGGACCAACCTGCCACCAGCACCCCACCACCTGGAGAAAGAGAATCACCCCTCAATGTATGTGCGTCAGGGGATGGGAGGGATATAGTGGGCCAAGAGTGTGATGGTCCGGACTAATTCCCTTTTCTGCTGTCTTTTACCTGCAGGTCAGCACCCATCAGAAAAAGGGTATTTGGCGTGCCATCGCCAAGGAGGTGCGGACCCTGGGGGTCTTTGACAGGTGGAGCACCCAGTGCCACAAACGGTGGGAGGACCTGCACCGCTGGGCAAGGAAGAAGGCAGAGGCCCAGCCGGGGCTGGCCTCCCAATGAGGACGGGGTGCCCGTCGTATCCTGACCCCCCTGATGTTCTGCATCCTGGCGGTGGCCTATCCGGAGTTGGATGGGCGCTTGAGGGCATAACAGCAGCCACAAGGGGGTGAGTACAAAATCTGATTCAGTACTTTGTGCACATTAAGCTTTACCTGGGTGGGGATGTGAACTGTGGGTGCCCATAGGCCAGGGCAAACATGGCAGGGTAGGCCCCTTGTTGGGCAGGCTCTGAAGCACTCCAAACCCAATAGTGTTAGTGGGCATCTACTACTGGTCAGAGCCCTGTTTGTTTCAAGTGTGCAGCTGATGGCGTTAGGCATTGTACACCATGGGCTGGTGCCTGGCATTGTAACTGGTAGTGCATGGAATAGTTCATAGGGCTGTTCACTGTGAGTTGTGTACGCCAACTGTAGTGTTGTTGCAGTTATTGACCAAGTGTATCCTCTGTCTCCCCCCTTTTTGTTTTGTCACCCTGTCCTTGTGTGCATTAGCATCATCTGGCGGAGGAGCAGAGGCACCGGCGACGGAGGGAGCTGCATCCCACAAGGGCCTGGAGGCTGAATCCACCGACGGTGAGGGCACCAGTGGGACGGAGGGTGAGGGGACACCACAGACAGCGACTCCTCCTCCGATGGAAGCTCCCTGGCGGTGGCGGACACCTCTGTGGCCACCCCAACAACAGGTACAGCTGCCAACCCCCTACCAGCACCACCCTCCCAGCAGCCCCTCAGCATGTTTCCCGTGCCCGCTCACCCAGGAGGGTGGGCATCTCCTTCACCCCAGGCACCTGAGCCCTGCCCCAGTCAGCCCTGCTGCCCTCAGTGAGGAGGCTATTGACCTCCTGAGATCCCTCACTGTTGGGCAGTCAATATTCTGAATGCCATCCAGGGTGTCGAGAGGCATTTGCAATAAACAAAAGCATACCTGGAGGGCTTTCACTCTGGCGTGGCGTCCCAACAGAGAGCATTTAAGGCTCTGGCCTCCGCACTGATGGCAGCCATTGTCCCTGTCTCCAGCCTTCCCCCTCCAACTTCTCTACCCAGTCCCAATCCCCTCAACCCCAACCTATCTTAAGCACACCTTCAGACCAGCATTCACCCAAATCAACACACAGAAGTAGCTCAGGCAAACACAAGCACCACACTTCATCTCACAGACACTCACACAAGCACCATCCCCACGCAGACACACCAACATCCACTGCCTCCACTGTGTCCCCCTCCTTTACCACGTCCACCTCCTTCCCAGTAGCATCTCCACTCACACCTGCATGCACTACATCCTCATCCACTACCTCCATCACCAGCATGTCCCATCACTACACTCCCCTCACTGGCAGTCACCACCCCCACATCCATGCACACCTCCCCTGTGCCCTCTCCCAGTGTGTCTGTGACCCCTCCTCCCAAAGTACACAAACGCAAGCAACCACCCACCCAACAGCCATCCACCTCACAACAACTTCCTGCCCATGCACCTGCACATAAACTCAGCAGACAGACACCTCTTACAACCACTCCCTGTTCCTTCACTCCCAGACCTACTCCCTCTTCCAGCCCCGTGTCCCTAAGAAGATTTTCCTTGCAAACCTTGACCTCTTCCATACCCCTCCCCCCCCGTCCTTCCCCTCGGGCCAGGGTGGCCAAAACCCAGCCCAGCACCTCAGCCACCAGGTTCACGTCCGCTGTGGTTCCTGCAGCTGTCAGAGGATCAAAGGGGGCACCCGTACACCCACCCAGTGTGCCAACAACCCCTGCCAAGACAAAATCCATTCCGCCACCTGGCAAGGTGAAGAAGGGGACAACATCGAGCAAGGGGAAGGAGCCACAACCACCCAGTAAGGCCACCTCAAAGACTCCAGCTGCCAGACCCAAGGTGACACCACCATCTGCCAAGGTTAGGAAGGGGCACAAAACACCAGGCAAAGCACTTCAGCCGTCCGAGGCTGCAGGTGAAGGGCTGGTGGCTACCAGCACGACCGCCAGCACCGTCACCTGCACCGCTGTAAATTAGCTCTTTTGGAAGATAAACACGGCATGTAGTAATGCCGGCGAGGGGCTCGTATTGAATTTTGAGGAAAAAAAGCCGGAAGACTGACAGGAGGCACAGATTTCCCTCGACATTTTTGCCGAGATTTATTAGCAAACGGGATTGGGAAGCAAACAAAAGAATCAGAAAGAGGGGAGGATAGTTGCCTCACCAATAGATGAAATTAGCAATGTCCAGTATTTAAATTGATTACGAAGAAAGAAAAGATGTGATTGACTGTGGTTTTTAAACAGAGTGTGGTAGATGTGATATGAATATAACGGACATAGAAGTGAACAAAGCCTTGAAGAAGTCCAGTCAGGACGAAACACGTGTCGGCTGATGGCTATTCATTTGTTTTTCTTATGTTTTGTATATATATGCATATGTTTATGTATATAAGAAGATTTATTCTTTGTGTATTCAAATTTCTATTTGCATGGACATACTTTTTTCTTGGTTAGTTTTACATTTGTGTATAGCATTTTCTGGTCAGATTTGTGATTGTTAACTTTATGTAAGGAAGACAGAGGATCAAACAGGCATTCTAGTGAAACTTATTATGATACGTCATTTGGTCTCTTCAAGATATCATATTATCTCTTAAGCATAGATTTTGTTATGTTGGTGTGCCCCACTGGTCTGTCTCCTTAGATGAGAAGATACACCAACATCGGTAACACCTGTAGTTCGGGCTGCATTGTGTCCTAGTTCTTCGTTGAGTGCCAGGAGGTGAGTGGTTTCCCTTCCAAGTACTGTTTCCGCTGTGCTTTTGATGACGTTGGTACCTCCCCGGAAAAGCTGGTGGATGGCCAGGTTGTGATATGGTGGATGGTACATTGACTTCTGCCTGTCTGTTGGCGGTTACCGCCACGGTGTTTGTTGCTACCGCTGTGGCGGTCGGAGTGTTAAAGTGGCTGTCTGTGTTGGCGGTTTCCGCAATGGTCGTGATTCAATTTTTTTTACCTCCGGCCTGTTGGCGCTATTACCGCCGCTTTAACACCGACTGCCAGGGTTGTAATGAGGGCCTTAATGTTCTTTGCTTCAATGCAGCCACCAGGATGTGTTCCTTAATTGTATAAACATGGATGTTTACTAAAATCTTACTAGGTTTCTTTCTGAAAGGGTCTGAAATAGAGAAGGCCCAGCTGACACAGTGGTAGAAGGAAGAGTCAGGAAGAGAAGCAATGCTAACCGATTAGCCATTTTGAGTATAGGGAAAATTGCAGGAAGCTTTTGGACTGGAAGATAAAATTGGATTGATACACTGGGCGATATGATTGGGGGGGCTCCTGCATGACAACCAAAAAGGTTTTCTCAAGGGAAGGTGCATGCATGAGCTAAGCCATGGCCTGATTGACTCAACCGATCTAGCTTCGGCATATGAGATCCTCCTGACTGTAGTGATGTTAGACACCACAAATTCTAATATAGGAACTAATTCCGTAAAACCATTCCTGTTCAAGGTCTCTCTTTGGACCAATACCCATGTTGTAGTTAAAAAAAAAAACATATCAATTCAATTTGTGCACTGATTATAGGGCGGCTTGCCTACATCACCACTGAGGTTTAGAAGTTAGATTTAAGATATATATGGGATTATCCAATTACCTGACATTGAGGTTAAGGAATCTACCCCATTCAGTAAGGATTTTCAGCTGAATGGGCAATAATTTCCCTCACTTTCCTAGCTGTGATGGGGAATCTCAATATTCATTTTGTTTTGTCCTCACTACAGTAATTTCAGTAAGAAAGTATTATTCCCTATATTTATGTATATTCAAAATAAAAAAAACAAAGATTACAGGGATGTTATAGTTAGGCTCACATTTTGAACCTTCCAAATGATATAAATTCACCTGTTATAGTTAGGTTATCTCAAGTAATTATAACTCGAGCCCTAAGGTAATTATAACTGGCACCCCCCACCATGCACAGTTTTCTGCTAAATATTTTTACTGCAAAAGTTACCATGATATCATCATTGATGTTATCAAAGATGTCATGATGAATGATGTATTATGTGGGGTAAATAGCAGTGCAGGGCGAGGGTGCAAGTTTTAGTTACCTTAGGGCACTAGTTATAGTTACTTCACATAACTCTAACATGAGAATTGCTACGGTTTGGTACATTTAAAATGTAAGCCTAACTATAATGTCCTGTAACCTTTGGTTTTATAATTTAATTTCTATGTTTTAAAAAAATTCTATTTCCTAACTATAACGTCCCTGCAACCTTTGGATTTTTTAATGAATTTTTATTTTTTTTATTTTTTATTTAAAGTCATTTTCATTAGTATACATTAATTCAATCACCACTGCGCATGGCCTTCTGCTGTGCGCTGTGGTGGTTGGCTGCAGACCCTTCAGCCAACCGCTATGACACCCCAGCCCCAACTGGACTCTGCCTTCGGCCTGTCGAGCTGGCATTGCTGTCACAGAGAAGGAGCAGCTCCCTCTCTCTGTGTAAACAGTTTCCTCTGTTTCTCTGCCAGCATCTTGTGGGCAGGGAAACAGAGAAAACCTCCGGTCACAGTGAGGGAGAGCTTTTGGACAGCTCTCCCCCACTTCGAGCACAGTGTTTGCTCTAACTAAGTGGGAGCTGTCAGCTCCCGCCAAGTCACAGCAAACAGCAATGTTCCGGGGGTGGGCTCCTAGAGACATAGGAGGGGCCGACCCTGGGGGGGTGGCGGTCCCCAGGGGCCTTAATGGCTCCTTCAGGGGAGCCCTCAACATGGAAATAGCCCTGGGGAGGTGGCAGTCCCTGGGGGTGCGGGGGGAGTGGGTGGCCCCCCTGCATTGTATTTTATTAATGCCCCATGGAGGTGGTGGTCTCCTGGACTGCAGGGGGGGGGTCATGCGGCCCGCATGGTCTTTTATCAAAGCTCCAGAGAGGTGGTGGTGGTGGCTGCGGGGAAGCTAGGTGGCCCCCACAGTGTGTTTAGTTAAAGCCCCAGGGAAGTGGCGGTCATCAGGGCTATGTAGGGTTGGGCGGCCCACCTGCATTGCATTTTATTAATGCCCTAGGGAGGTAGTGGTCCCGTGGGCTGCAGGGGGGCTACCTGGATCCCGTTTTGTCTTTTATTAAAGCTCCAAGGAGGTGGCGGTCATTGTCTTAATGCCCTAGGTTGGTGGTAGTCCCCAGGGCTGCTGGGGGCAAGGTGGCCCTACCGCATTCTATTTTTTTAATGCCCTGGGGAGGTGGCAGTACCCAGGGCTATGGGGAGGCCGGGTTTACTTTATGCCCTGGAGAGCTGGAGGTCAACGTGACTGCTGGGGGGGGCAGTCGGCTCCCCTGCATTACATTTACTTCAAGTCCCAGGGAGTTGGCGGTCTCGAGGCTGCGGGGGGCTGGGCAGCCTGCAGCATTCACAATTGTAATGCCCCCGGGACCTGGCCCACTCTAGTCTTCACTATAACAAGCGTTGGAGTCCACGCTTGTTTTATTTTTTTCAATTTTCACCAGATCCGTGGATCCACTGCAGCTCCTGACGAAATTGTTTTTTTTAAATGCCTTTTTGCTCTGGGGGGTCCCTCTGGGACGCAAGGCCAGAGCTAAGGGGTCAGGGTGTCCCTACCCTGACCCCTTTTGTATTTTTTCATTCTTTTTGCCAGGGACTTGGCTAAAGCTATGTCCCAAGATCGCTCCCCACACTTCCTTGCTGAAGTGTTGGCAGCCAATCAGATCTCAACACGAGATCAGGAGGGTTCACAGAGCTTTCCAGTTCCATTATATATATAAATTTGGATGTTCTTTAATTTCTAAAAAACTACTGAACGGATTTACACCAATTAACAAAAAGGGTGCTTTCTGGACCAAGCGCTACATTTCTGCAAAAATGTATGAATCTTCATGAAATTTTCCAAAAAACTTTCACGCTCACATCAGCTGCTGTCTGGAAAGTTTCAGGTGGTCCGTTCGGGGGGGGGGTCCAGACAAAGAGGGCTCCCAAAATGTGTGTTCCCCATTGATTTTTCCATAGGGATTGTAAACAGCAATAGCTGTTATTACACCAAATTTGGCAGAAAGGTAGCTTTTGGTACAGAAAGAATCCTTTTCATTATTTGGTGTAAATCTGTTCAGTAGTTTTTGAGAAATTTAAGGAAATCCAAATTGTATATATAGGGACGTGAAGGATTTGCAACCCCTCTGGATCGCGTGCTGAGATCTGATTGGCTGACAACACTTCAACAAGGAAGGGTTGTCAGCCATGTTATGACTTGGTTTAAGCCGAGTCCCAGACAAAAATGTAAAAAACAAAAAGGGTCCAAGGTAGACACCCTGACCCCTTAGCGCTGGTAGTAGGGCCCTAGAAGGACCCCGACAGGGCTAAAAAGGTGTTTATAAAAAACGTTTACCATGATTCTCGGCAGATCCACAGATCCAATGAAAATTCAAAAACAAAAATAAAGCTCTGCATTTTTTTCAAGCACCCAGGTGGGTCAAGTCCCCAGGGCAATGTTGATTTGTAACCAGGGCCACCTGGCTCCCACCTGCAGCATTGGGGACAGCCACCTCCCTGGAGTGATGATCTATACTAATACAGTGGGGCTGCATAACCCTCACCCCAAAGCCCCAGGAACCACCACCTCCCTGGGGCATTAAAGGACATTAATGTGAGGGTGGGGCGCACAGCCTCCCATGCAGCTCCCTCAGTCCCAGTGTCCACCACCTCCCCATGGCAATATATAAATTAAGTAGGGGAGGCCCATCAGCCTCCCCAACAGCCCCAGGGACTGCCACCTCCCGCCAGCCTCAAGGCCTCCGCCACTGTTCATGACTATTTTTTTTATTTATGATACTATGCCCTTTACGGGCTATCTGGGATCGCGGGGGAGTCTCAAATCCTTCCCCGCAGTTCCATTGCTCCAGCAAGCAGGCAGCTGCTTTAAGTAGCAGTTCCGTGTTGTTGGAGAAAAGCTTTCATCTCTGTTCCCTGCATGCATACCATAAGCCTCCCAGGGCGCGAGTTATAGTTACCTTAGGGCACGAGTTGTAGTTACTTGAGGTAACTCTAACTATAACTGGCGAATTTCCATAGTTTTGTATGTTTAAAATGTGAGCCTCACTATAATGTCCCTGTAACCTTTGGATTTTTAAGTGAATATTAAGTGAGTCTATATGTATGTATGAGCATATATATATTTATATATTTATTTAAAATAATAAACTAAACATGCTCACTCAGGTTGCCAGTGAAAACGGAGATAGTTTCAAGTAAATCTCCATTTTCAATTGCAACCTGAGTGAGTGTGTTTTATTTATAATTTTGAGGATATTTACTCCCGGTGAGCTCCGCTGGTTGATGCTCCACCCCCCACGGGCAGTGGCCCCTTGTTTGGAGCAACCCGTGCTTGTATATATATTGGGTTGAGCGCTGTGCCGTATGAGCCACCAGCAAAACAATCAATCTGTCCAACAGTCACAAAAGTAAAGTGCTCACTCAGGCAACAAGTTAATCCCATTTATTCTTCACACCAAAAAATAAACATAATTTACTGGTTGCCTGAGTGAATGCTTTACTTTTGTGATTGTTGACACATATATATATATATATATATATATATATATATATTTTTTTTTTTTACCAAACAAAACGACACCGCACTCTCAGGGAAGTATTCTTAGTTGTTTATTTGAACTTTGGCAAAGTAAACAAATGTGTTGCAGCAAGCACCTTCTGCAGTGTTGGCGTCTTGCAGTGTCATACTTCTTATACACAATTGGTTAATGTATTCTCTACAACACAAACGATAGACAAATAAACATAGCATATAGCAACATAACCTCTAGAGTAACACCCTCAACTTCTTACAACATTTCCTCACACTACTAAATCATCATTTACATTCAATTAATCATCTCTATTACACTCAAAAATATTATTATGCCCTGTATGGGCTATTTAAATGAATAAGTCAATCCTGCTCATGCTTGTAATGATGACAGTGCCATATAACATCATCTTATCATAATCAATCACAACTTTTCATTTTAGTCCTATCGGAGGATTAAGGGGAGATGTATCACATACCATCAAAATGCATAAAAAGGAAATAATTGCACTCTCATGAGCTAATGCATCACATTACCAATTCTTCGTATATCCATCATTCTAACTAAGTTTGATATATTTCATAAACTAAAACATGAATTGGCAATCAGCCTCGTTTCATAATCACATTTACAGTTATATTTTACCCCAAATGAATGGCCAACTCTTCCTCACTATTCAATACAAATGTAATTTTTGCATGAAGCGCAATTATATACCGGGACTCTAAGGCCCATATTTATACTTTTTTTAGCGCCTCATTTGTGTCATTTTTTGATGCAAAAGCGGCGCAAACGTACAAAATACAATTGTATTTTGTAAGTTTGGGCTGCTTTTGCATAAAAAAATGACGCAAATGCGGCGCTAAAAAAGTAGAAATATGGGCCTGAGGGTTGTAATTGTAACTCCCAATCACCTCCTGTTTCTCCTAAGGGTACACAGTCAATACAGAAGAATCTCAATAATTTTCTTTCACTGTTATGAAACAATTTAAGGTGTCGAGCTATTGGATATGAGGAATCTTGATTATCTATAGCCCTCCTGTGCTCTGAAATCCATCTTTTCACTGGATGTTTGGTACTGCCAATATATTTCTTCTGACATGGACACACTAGACAATAGATAGCGTAAGAGTTGTTACAATTCATTATTTGGAGTTATCTCAAGTAAGTATAATTCACACCCTCGCCATGCACTGCTAATTACCCCACAAATTACAGCACTCATGACATCTTTGATGACATCACTGATAATATCAATGTAATATTTGCAGTAAAACATTTTACGGAAAAACTGCATGGGGTATTGTGAGTTAAAGTTACTATTGGGCACGAGTTATAGTTACTTGAGATAACAAACTATAACATGTGAATTTCTATGGTTTTGTAATTTTAAAATGTGAGCCTAACTAAATAGTAATTTTCATTAATATATGTTAATCCAACCACCACCGAGCATGGCCTTTGGCTGTGTGCAGCCAGGCCCTGCAGCCAAACCCATAACCATCCAACCCTGCACCATGCACAGCTGAACAGTCTGTCTCTCTTTGTGTGAGAATAGGTGTCAGAGGGGGTCTCTGGGTGTGAGAGTGTCTGTCTGGCTGTGAAAGTGGGTGTGTGAGGGTCTGAGTCGTTCTGTGAGTGCTGCATGAGGGTCTGAGGAGGTCTGTGAGTGGGTGCGTCACTGTCTGATTGGGTATGTGAGTGGGTGCATCAGTGTCTGAGTGAATCTGTGAGTGGGTGCATGAGGGTATGAGTACGTCTTTGAGTGGGTGTGTGAGTGACTGAGTGGCTCTATTAGTGGTTGTGTAATGTATGTGTGGGTCTGTGAGTTGGTGCCTCAGTGACTGAGTGGGTCTCTGAGTGGGTGTCTGATGGTCTAAGTGAGTCTATTTGTGGGTGCATGAGTGCCTCAGTGGGTCTATGAGTGGGTGCGTGAGGGTCTGAGTAGGTCTGTGAGTGGGCGCATGAGGGTCTGAGTGGGTCTGTGAGTGGGTGCATCAGTGTTTGAGTGGCTCAGTGAGTGGGTGTGTGAGTGACTGAGTGGTTCTGTGAGTGGCTGTGTGGTGTCTGAGTGGGTCTGTGAGTGGGTGTGAGAGGGTCTGAGTGGGTCTGTGAGTGGGTGTGTCAGTATCTGAGTGGGACTGTGAGTGGGTGTGTCAGTGTCTGAGTGGGTCTCTAAGTGGGTGTATGAGTGTCTGAGTAGGTCTGTGAGTGAGTGCATGAATGTCTGAATGGGTCTGTGAGTGGGTGAGTGAGGGTCTGAGTGGGTCTGTGAGTGGGTGAGTCAGTGTCTGTTTGGGTCTGTGAGTGGGTGTGTGAGTATCTGAGTGGCTCAGTGAGTGGGTGTGTGAGGGTCTGAGTGGCTCAGTGAGTGGGTGTGTCAGTGTCTGAGTGGGTCTGTGAGTGTGTGCATCAGTGTCTGAGTGGGTCTGTGAGTGGATGCATGAATGTCTGAGTTGGTTTAATGAGTGGGTGCATGAGGGTCTGAGTGGGTTTGTGAGTGGATGCATGAGTGTGTGAGTGAGTCTGAAAGCGGGTGTGGGAGTCTATGAGTGGGTATGAAAGGGTATATGAGCGTCTGAGTGAGCACATGAATCCCTGAGTGCATCTATGACTGAATGAATTAGTGTATAAACAAGTCTGTGAATTGTTCCATTTTTTTTGTGCTTATTCTTGATTATATTTGATTAAACTTGATTAATCGTGAATATCATGCATGGTGAATTAAACTTATTTTAAACCCCTAATTTGATCCTCAAACATCCCTATATCACACTCGTAGGCTCTGAGTACCTCCACCCTGACCCTTGATGCTACTATTCATTATATTTTTCAGCCATAGTGACCCTCTCCTGCAATATAAAATGGCAGCTGCAACTTCCTGTTCAGATTGTGTCCAGCCAATTACAGTACTTCTATTCACACGTGCATTTACAAATATTAGCGATTTATTCATGGCCAGAGATATACAAATTTGGATCTTCTTTAATTTCTCATAAACTACTGAACGGATTTACAGCAGATAAGCGAAAGTGTAATTTACATACCAAAAGTTAGCTTTCTGCAAAATTTGGTGTAGTTCCATCCAGTGGTTCGGGCTGTAGTGGTTTCTAAAGGTCTTATGGGAGTTAACATAGGAAACACATTTTTTTTTACCCCCCTCTTTTTCTCAGCCCCCACTTGACGGATCACTCCGAAACTTTCTGTGCGCAACAAGAATCACCAGGACACTTTTTGTGAAAATTTTGTGAAGATTCATCAAATAGTGGCAAAGATATAGGCAAGTCAAAAATCGTTTTTTCTATGGAAACATAGGGCCAGATGTACTAAAGGATTTTACCCATTCTGTGTCTATGGGAAAAAGCTTTTGTACATATGGCCCATAGTCGCCACTAGGTTAAAAAAATATATATATATATATATATATATACATATATATATATATTTTTTTTTTACTTAAAAAATATAAACAATTCAAAATAAACCCCCAAAAAAACATTTAGTAATAATACTATAACATTAAAAAAGTAAAAATAAAAACAAATACTATAAAATATAAAAAATACGCAAATAATAGTATGAAAACCATTTAATCCATTCAACCAATATTAGGATATGTATTAGAGTCTGAGAATATTAAATATACTATTCCTTCTCCAGTTTATGCAACACTAAGGAAAGTGTTGGACTTCAGAGGACATAGATTTACTATCCCTACCCCACTGTGCGCACCAGTAGGGAAAATGTTGGACTTTGAAGGGGTTAAATTTACTTATCCCACTCCAGTCTAAGCAACAGTAGGGAAAGTGATGGACTTCAGAGGGGTTACATTTACTATTTACACTCTAGTCTAAGCCACAGTAGGAAAAGCGCTGGACTTTGGAGGGGTTAGATTTACTACTCCAACTCCAGTCAGCACAACAGTGGAGAAAGTGTTGGACTTTAGAGAAGTTACATTTACTATTCCTACTCCAGTCTAAGCAACAGTAGTTAAAGTGTTGGACTTCAGAGGGTTTAGATGTACTATTTCCACTCTAGTCTAAGCAACAGTAGGGAAAGCATTGGACTTTGGATGGGTTAGATTTACTATTCCTACTCCAATCAGCACAACAGTAGGGAAAGTGTTGGACTACAGAGGGAATAAATTTACTAGTCCCACTTCAGTCTCAGCAACAAGAGGGAAAGCGTTGGACTTCAGAGGGGATAGATTTACAATTCCTCGCGCCAGTCTAATTAACAGTAGGCAAAGTGTTGGACTTTAAAGGGAAAAGATTTACTAAAAAGTGTTTGATGTAAAAAGGATTACATACATGAATGAAATCCTATTAAATTAGTAAAACATTTTGAACACTTACTACAAAACATTATTAAACTACATTATACAGACATATGTATATATATTTATTGAAAAGTTAACATAACTTAAAAAAGAAAAAAGAAAACTACATATAATAATATTAACTTATCTCAGAAACAAATTCTCACAGACATTTACCATTGAATACATTGAATGAAAAATAATAAATATAAAAACCTAAACATGCTCGTTATTTTCACCTTTTCGTTTGATTAGAATGTTTTTCCTCTGATGGCGGCCGCCATTTTGCCGCATCTGAGGAAACGTTCGTATTTCCCCTCTCAGCTCACTTCGCTAACGCTATTTTAAGCGTTTGCCACTTTCAATGGCTAATTTCAGTTTATTTGGGTCAGTGCTTACACTAAACTACACAAGATCCAACAAACGTTGTTTTGCCCTTTTCCCTTACCTGTTCCACATCGTCCTTCCTCTGCCCCAGCTTCTTTCTGATTCTTCAGGCAACACCCACAAGAGGAGTTTTGGTTCCTCTCTCCTCCCCTGCCAAATGTAACCCTTTGTTTCCCGGTTTGCTCACATTCATCTATACAATTGAGAACCAGTTAACTTTTTATCAATGGAGGGTTCTACTTCAGAACACAATATCCCTGACGATATTAATTCCATCAGGCAGGAAATTAATGCCTTTATCAAAACTTCAGTACAGCAAGCTGTATCTTCCTCCATTCAAAAACTTTCAAAACATTTGGAGTCATCATTTGCTACTATAATGTCAAAATCCATTTCAGCCCAGGCTGCGGGGAAATGCAGTCAGTGCCTTTCTCCCACTAAGCAATCTACAAAACCACACAAACTGGCGCTAAGGACAAGTGAGGTTTCCTCACACATGGCAGAGGACGTGGTTCCTCACAAGGCTCCCTCCAAGGAGAATAAAAATTTGGATAATGGGCATTCATCGCTAAAACATAAATATAAGTCCAAAAATACCTTACCTACCACAATTATTACATCCATTCCAGATACTGATGATGATTTGCCTGATTTAGACTCTGACATCAATATATCTGATATGGATGACTCTTCTTCTTTATCCTAAGAAACCCAGGCTTACTTCCATTGATAATACCAAAACCCCGGTCCTCATGGACTCCGAGGGTTTTCCTATGTTTGACCCTTGTCATATTCTCCATCCCAACTCTACAGAGTGGGTCCCTGCAGACCATGTGGCTGAGTATGTCTCCTCCAAGCTTTCCTGTCCTCTAGATAAACAAACCAGGGCTAAACTCAGGTCCGAATGTCCTCGTCCTTCACTTCCTCACAAATCATCCATTACACCCTCTATAAATCAACCTCTTTTGACATTTTTTACCAAACTTGGTAAGGACCCACGGAAAGGAGTTGACAGGGCATGGTCTTCTTGTCAAGACAAGTTGCTAGATATTCTCGGCCCTCTTACACGCATTTTTGATATAGCAGAAGCGGACAGAATTGAGGGCACTTTCATTGATCCCGAGGAGCTTACCTTATGGGTTCAGCGCACCTTTTGTCTCCTCGTCAATGCCAACTCGGCGCTCATTCATGAACGAAGGAAAGGTCTCCTGTTGAAATTGGATCCTAAATTGGTCAATTTAGCAACAGTTCAACCACATATAAAGACTGACTTTTACTTTTTGGGGAAACATTTATAAAAGAACTAAGCAAATATGTGGCTACGTTCACTTCCCTCGATAAAGCACAGCAATCCTTGAAGAAAATGTTTTCACAACGTGTTTTTGGCAGGGCTGGCAGAGGAAGGAACCGCTTTGCCAGCCGCACCTACGCCAACCAAGGTTCCAGAGATTACCACAACGCATCCCAACAAGATCACAGGCCTCAATTCTACCCTCAGCGGGCCAGAGGTTTCCGTTCAAGAGGGTACAGAAATTCCAGAATTTCGAATCAATCAGGTGAGCCTTTCCTCTGATTCTATTCCTATAGGAGGGCGCCTTCGTTATTTCCTTCCAAAATGGTTGGAAATCACAACGGATCCTTGGGTGTTAAACACTGTCCAAGGTTATGTTATCGATCTTTATTCAGTTCCTGTTCAAACACAATTACCCCCCTTCCACGTTTCTCCACAAATATGTCAGACCTTATTTCTGCACAAGTACACGCCCTTATTCAGAAACAGGCCATCGACCCTACCCTTCCCGAAACCTCAGGCTTTACCTGCTTCATCTTCTTGGTTCAGAAGGAAAACAAGAAGATGCGACCTGTTATAAATCTCAAGCTCTTCAGTCGTTTTGTGATTTACACTTCAAAATGGAAACCATTCTCCACCTCAGAGATACTCTCCTTCAACACGATTGGATGGTTCGATTAGATCTTCAAGATGCGTATTTGGTAGTTCCAATTCATCCAGATTTCAGAAAATTTCTCCAGTTTCAATGGTTGAACCAACACTTTCATTTTACTTTTCTACCCTTCGGTCTATCTTCCGCCCCTTATTGCTTTACCAAACTCATGAGACCGGTAGTAGCTTTTCTCAGAGCTCAAGGAGTGAGACTCATCATTTACCTGGACGACATTCTCATAATGAGTCAATCTCCTCAGTCTCTCTTGTCCCACTTATCTCTAACAAGTTCCCTTCTGTCAGATCTAGGATTTAACAGGGAAAAGTCATTTCTCTCCCCAACCCAAATTATAGAATTCTTAGATTTTCAAACAAATTCTGTTTTGGCCATGCTCCTCCTCCCTTCCGCAAAAATCAAATCCATAAAATCAGAGATTCTTCAGATTTTACACGGTTTTCTAATTTCCCTCAGATCCTTAGCTCGAATAAGGATCCTCCTCCTCTATCCAAGCTATCTTTCCAGGTCCCCTTCACTATCGCGCTCTCCAGAGACTCAAAATTCGTATTTGAGAAAAGGCCTTGCATATTCAGACGTCATTTCTCTAGATCTAGATTCTCACACAGAACTGCAATGGTGGATGGGCCATTTAGATGCTTGGAACGGAAGAACTATCTTTGCATTATCCCCAGATCTTGTGTTAGAATCAGATGCAAGCCATTCAGGCTGGGGGGCCCGGTGTGGGCCAATCTGGACTGGTGGTTCATGGTCTTCAGAGGAGTCCAAATTGCATATCAACTGTTTAGAGATGCTTGCCGGCTCCTTTACAATCAGAAGCCTTGCAAAAAACAAAGTACATTGTTCTATTCTTCTCAGAATGGACAATGTTTCAGCAGTCCGATATATAAATCACCTCGGGCACGAAATCCAGAACTAGCCAAGGGCTTTTGGGAATTCTGCCTTTCAAACCATATTTCGGTTCATGCAGAGTACCTTCCAGGAAATCTCAATTTGGAAGCGGATTGGCATTCATGGCACCTTCAAGATTTGAGCGATTGGAAACTTCATCCCTCAATCTTTCTAAGAATTCACAACAAATGGGGTCCTTTGTTTATCGATCTGTTTGCCTCCCGTCTCAACACCCAGCTCCCTCAATTCTTCAGCTGGCGTCCGGATCCGTTAGCCTTAGCATCCGATGCCATCTTACAGGACTGGTCAGGTTCCCTCAACTATGCATTCCCTCCGTTTCTCATGATCAGCAGGGTGCTCGCTCAGCTCAGACGACAACAAGCTTCCTTGATTCTTTTTTCTTTTTTTTGTTGATAAACATATTTTATTGTTTTTGAGAAAAATAATAAACCAGCAACAAGGAACAAAGAACTGTGATAGGTCAAGCAGAGAGCATTTACCGTTCCATATAACATTGTACACAGGGTTAAGGACATTAGTGAATTCCAAACAGATAGATACCATATGGGAAGTCAAAGTTTAGAACTGTGGGGTTGGACCTTTGCCTTATTTCCAGTACTGCCGTCTCGGCCAGGTTCCCATCTTCTTTTATGGCAGTAAGTCTACCCATCTTCCCCATATCTTTTCAAATTTCCCCGGGCACCCTCTAGAGTCGTAAACCACTTTTTCTTGGGTTGCGCACCAGTCTACCCCTTTCTTCCATTTATGGAGTTTTGGGCCCTCAGGAGAGATCCATGTTGCTGCTATGTCCCTTTTTGCTATCAACAGGGCTGTGGCTACCAGTGCTCGATGAGCCCGTGTTCCTCTCATGCCCTCCAACACACCCAGTAGAACTAGTTTGGCGGATCTTTGTATTTCACCATTTAAGACTTTCTCCAGCACTCGAAACACTGAGTCCCAGTAGGACTGAACCACTCGACATGACCAGACCATGTGGAAAAAATCTGCAGATTCGAGCAAGCATCTTGGGCATTGGGCCGAGGGTCGTAGACCTGCGCGGTATAGCCTAGCAGGAGATAGGTATGCACTATGTAAGTAATAGAATTGCACTGTGCGGAGCTTGGCCGACACTGCTAAGGACCTGGGTGCCATCAGAGCTTCCCTCCATTCTGTGTCCTCTAGGGCTCCCAACCATATCTCCCATCTTGATCTTATGAGGTTCACGTCTCCAGGGGCATTGTTGACTAGCGTTTTATAAATTTGGGAAACCCATTTCCCTCCCAGGTTTCCCATGAGTAGTTTGGCTTCTAGCAGGTTAAATTCTGGTAGAGAACTTGCTGCTGGTATGTGGGTTTTTAAAGCATGCCTGAGTTGGAGATATCGGAAAAATTGTGTTGGGGCTAGTTGAAAATCCCTCCTTAAGTCTTGAAAAGATTTCATAGAGTCTCCTGCCCACACGTCACCAACCAGGGAGATGCCCACCAGATCCCATTCCCGGAATCCCTCCAGAGCTGCAGTTGCGCTTAGCCATCTCCCTCTCCACAGTGGTGTTTGGTGTGTAACAGTAGTATTCCAGTGGGTGTATCTCAGAGCAGCTCGCCATGCCTGAAAAATTACTATGGTAACTTCTCCCATTTCTCGGGGCAGGGGGTTCCCGTACATGATATCTAGAAGGCGCGAAAACCCTAGGGTCTCCAATTCTACTCAGTAGGCTGGGTCTCCCCATCCCCCAATAAACCAGTCATGTATCACTATTAATTGGGAGGCTAGATAGTAAAGATAGGGGTCGGAGGCACCCAGGCCTCCGTCGTAAATCCCTCTTCGGCAGTGATGGGCCACTACGCGGTGTCTGGTACACCTCCAGTAGAACAACCCTGTGGCTCTTTCAAGGGCTTTGAACCATGAGCGGGGGATGGGTAGGGGTAAGTTTTGAAAGGTGTAGAGGAGCCTCGGCAAAATCATCATCTTGTATAGAGCCACTCGGCTCATTATGTTTAATGGTAAAGTTTACCATTTCTGGAGATCAGTTTTTATGCGTGACAGCAAGGGGGTAAAATGTTTGCCCCATGTCAGTTCTGGCAGCAGTGATACCCAGATGCCCAGATATTTAAAGCTTAGTCTACGCAATGGTATATGTTCCTGCCAATCAAAACAATCTCGTGAGTGTGCCAGCCGAATTAGTATGGATTTAGCAGGGTTCATTTTCAGACCTGAAGCCACTTCATAGCGTTCCAGCAGTCTGAGGCATCTCGGGCCTGTTACACTAGGTTCCTCCATGTATAGCAAGACATCGTCAGCATAGAGCGCTATTCTGTCTTCCTGGGAGTGCTTCCATCTCCAGCCGCTATATATTGGGTCGGATCTCACCATCTGCGCCAGAGGTTCAATGGCTAAGGTGAATAAAAGGGGGGATAGAGGACAACCCTGTTGTGTGCCCCTGTGAATCTCTAAGGTTGGCGAGAGAGAACCGTTAATCTGCACCCGGGCTGTGGGGTTGATGTATAGTGCCTGAACCAAGCGGCAGAATCTAGGGCCCAGGCCCGCGCGTCGGAGTACCAACCGGAGAAAACCCCAATCAACAGAGTCAAAGGCTTTTTCGAAGTCAATGAGTAAAAGGGCAAGGGCTCGGGTCAGGCGGCCGCGCTCAGCTAATGGTCTGTGCAGCCGGCGGATGCAGTGCCAAGTGCTGCGAGTGGCCATAAAGCCACATTGATCTGGGTTTATAAGTTGAGGAAGAATCTTTTTAAGACGGGTGGCAAGGATGGTTGCAAATTGTTTTATCTCTGTATTGATAAGTGAGATCGGCCTGTAATCGGCACAGAGTAATGAGGGAGGTTGAGTCTTAGGGAGCACCACAATGGTGGCTGTATCCAATTCACTGGGGAAGACACCACTGTTATCTACCTCCGTGAATAGGCTCAACAGGTGTGGTACTAACTCCTCTCTAAAGACCTTATAGTATTCTGCAGGGAGTCCGTCGGGTTCCAGCGTTTTCCCAGCGCCCAGGGCCGAAATGGCCATCTGGATTTCTTCTGTATCGACAGGTTCATCTATAGCTTTTGCCTCTATTGCTGACAACCGCGGGAGGGGGGTTTCGTCTAGTAACTGTCTGGCTACACTCATCTTGACCCGTCCCGACACTTGATAAAGAGTTTGGTAGTATGCCGCAAAGGCATTTGCGATTTCTGCATGTTTAACGACAGTGTTTCCCTCTCCATCCCGAATTTCAGGGACTATCCTGGAGGCCTGGTGGTGAGATACCAGCCAATGTAGCATTTTACCAGTCTTGTCTCCCCAGCCGTAGATTTTTGCAGTGCTAGCTCTCCGTATGTATTTAGCCGATTCTAGGGATTGGTCTCTTATTTCCTCTCGGAGTAAGCTTATTTGTCTTGTCATTTTGTCTGTCGGGCTTACTTCGTTTTAATTTTCCAGGGCTACGACTCTTAACTCCAACTTTTCAATATGTTGGGTTCGAGTATGTTCTTGGATCCGTATCAGGTGTTTGGCTCTTCCTCTTAGCACCTCCTTACCCGCCGCCCACAAAGTACCTGTGGATGACACTGATCCTTCGTTCAGCTCAAAACATTGTTTTATCTCCTTGCGCATCTGTTACACATGACCTTGGTCTTGGAGGTACCATGCATTTAGTCGCCACATTGGACGAATCTGGGATTGGGTATGCCCTATAATGAATCGGAGTGGAGCGTGGTCAGAGATGCCCCTCGGCAACAGTTCAATGTGGGAGAGAGCTGCGCAGTCAGTGCCCGGAAGAAGGACCAGGTCCTATCCTGGATTGTGAACCATGAGCGGCTGACGTGTGAGTAAATTGACGCCGTCTTGGGTGCCATACTCGCCAGGCGTCACAGAGCCCTGTCGCTGAGAGCCACCCCCTGAGCCCCATTGCCATTGTGTGTCTATGCGCGGAGATTGGGCCTGTCACGTCTATTGTTGGGTCTGGGGTGGAGTTAAAGTCCCCTCCTATCA
The DNA here is from genome assembly GCF_031143425.1 of Pleurodeles waltl. Classification (NCBI taxonomy): domain Eukaryota; kingdom Metazoa; phylum Chordata; class Amphibia; order Caudata; family Salamandridae; genus Pleurodeles; species Pleurodeles waltl. The sequence goes on from NC_090436.1 coordinate 167,152,071, forward strand.
TTGTGAGCCCTGGTGGAAGATTTAGAAGCAGCTGGGAGAGATCATCTAAAGTTTTCCGAACCAATGTGGGGGGGACATAGGTGCTGACCATAGTGATCGTGTTCCCTTCAATTTTCCCTGTAAATGCTATGTATCACCCGTGTTGATCTCTTCATGCTTGAATATTTGTCATGGGGAAGGATCTATGAAGAAGTATAGCCACCCCTCTAGAGCCACGGGTGCACCCGGCGTGGTAAATTCTGTCAAGCCCCTATGAGCCAGGAAGGGACAGTTGCCTCCCTGAAGATGAGTTTCTTGTAACAGAAGCACGTCTGGCCTGTGTCTGTGTACGTACGTCAGTACGGCGGTGCGTTTTATTTTATCTAGGAGCCCGTTGACATTCCATAAGATAACCTGTGTTTGGCTCATGGGGGGTGAGTGTTTAAAAGTTGTTCATCATATTCACTCGGGCCTATCTCCACTGGACCCTGAAATATTAGGAAACCCTCATCTAGTCCCTGGTTTTGTAGAGTGTGTGTTTTCCCGTGGTCAGTTGAGTCCCTATAGTTTTTGTTCTGTCCGCTAGACCTAAAAATTAAGGCCCGTATTTATACTCCGTTTGCGCCGAATTTGCGTCGTTTTTTTCGACGCAAATTCGACCCTAAACTAACGCCAACTAACGCCATATTTATACTATGGCGTTAGAGGCGTCTAGCGCCAAAGTTCCCGGAATGTGCGTCATTTTTTAGCGTGAACCCCTTCCTTGCGTTAATGATATGCAAGGGAGGCGTTCCCGTCTTAAAAAATGACTCCCAGGCCTTTACGTGGTATTTATACTCCCGGGCAAAAGAGATGCCCGGGAGTGGGCGTGGCTAAAAACTGCGCATTTGCGCCGCTTTTTAACGCCTGGGTCAGGCATGGCGTTAAGGGACAAGTGGGCTCAAAATGAGCCCAGAGTGCCCTCCCCTGCCCCCAGGGACCCCCCCTGCCACTCTTGCCCACCCCAGGAGGACACCCAAGGCTGGAGGGACCCACCCCAGGGACATTCAGGTAAGTTCAGGTAAGTATTTTTTTTTTTTTTTTAATATTTTTTTTTGGCATAGGGGGGCCTGATTTGTGCCCCCCTACATGCCACTATGCCCAATGACCATGCCCAGGGGACAGAAGTCCCCTGGGCATGGCCATTGGGCAAGGGGGCATGACTCCTATCTTTACAATGATAGGAGTCATGTTGATGGGGGATGGGCGTCGTTAAAAAATGGCGCAAGTCGGGTTAAGACGATTTTTTTGCCTCAACCTGACTTGCCCCATTTTAAGACGCCCTAACGTCATTTTTGCCCAACGCCGGCGCTGCCTGGTCTACGTGGTTTTTTTCCACGCACACCAGGCAGCGCCGGTCTGCTTGCGCCGGCTAACGCCATTCCATAAATACGGCGCCCGCATGGCGCTTCAGAATGGCGTTAGACGGCGCAAAATTTTTTGACGCTAAACTGCGTTAGCGCAGTTTAGCGTCAAAAAGTATAAATATGGGCCTAAAGGTGTTGGTGACCTAAACGCGGTACCAATGGCCTGTAGAACTCGGCCTGAGCTTCGTTGATTCTTATAGCTCCTTTTTGGCAATCCCAAATTTGGTTTCCAACTCTTTTGGAACTCACAATAAATTTTCCTTTCCTTCTCCCCTCCTTTCCAAATCTCTTGTTAGACCCACTGCATCGTCCTCATCCCCTCATTTTGGACAATCATCTCACCCTTTCTGCGTGAAAAAATCTCGGGAACTCACAATCTCTCCCATTCATTTCGGCAAAAGCTGCCCAGTAATTCACAATCCTGGGATCCAGGCACCAGGGAAAACACATTGATTCCTTTTCGGCAGATGTGATTTTTATTGCAAACTTTTTGGCTGCTGAAGCTAACAAAGGTGAAGCTTTTCGTACCATCAATCTATGTAGATCAGCGATTTCCTCCAATCATACCTATGTGAATGGAAAACCAGTTGGAGGTCATCCTCTCGTTTGTCATCTTTTAAAGGGAGTAACATTTTCTAACCCCCCATGCCTAAATACAGACAATTATGGGACGTCAATATTGTTTAAAATTTTATTTTGTCATGGCCTGATAATAACATGCTTACCTTAAAAATGTTATCTGCTAAGTTAACAATGCTTTTATGTCTTGTTCCTATCAAACGGATTTCTGATGTCAAAGCCTTAGATATTTATAATCATCAATTTACTCATACTAGTGTTTTGTTTACGATTGTTCGTTAAACTAAAACTAATTTGTAGGAAGTTGGCTCTGTATGTGCTATTTCAAAGTAAGGAATAGCATGCACAGAGTCCAAGGGTTCCCCTTAGAGGTAAAATAGTGGTAAAAATAGATAATACTAATGCTCTATTTTGTGGTAGTGTGGTCGAGCAGTAGGCTTATCCAAGGAGTAGTGTTAAGCATTTGTTGTACATACACATAGACAATAAATGAGGTACACACACTCAGAGACAAATCCAGCCAATAGGTTTTTATATAGAAAAATATCTTTTCTTAGTTTATTTTAAGAACCACAGGTTCAAATTCTACATGTAATATCTCATTCGAAAGGTATTGCAGGTAAGTACTTTAGGAACTTCAAATCATCAAAATTGCATGTATACTTTTCAAGTTATTGACAAATAGCTGTTTTAAAAGTGGACACAGTGCAATTTTCACAGTTCCTAGGGGAGGTAAGTTTTGATTAGTTTTACCAGGTAAGTAAGACACTTACAGGGTTCAGTTCTTGGTCCAAGGTAGCCCACCGTTGGGGGTTCAGAGCAACCCCAAAGTCACCACACCAGCAGCTCAGGGCCGGTCAGGTGCAGAGTTCAAAGTGGTGCCCAAAACACATAGGCTAGAATGGAGAGAAGGGGGTGCCCCGGTTCCGGTCTGCTTGCAGGTAAGTACCCGCGTCTTCGGAGGGCAGACCAGGGGGGTTTTGTAGGGCACCGGGGGGGACACGAGTCCACACAGAAATTTCACCCTCAGCGGCGCGGGGGCGGCCGGGTGCAGTGTAGAAACAAGCGTCGGGTTCGCAGTGTTAGTCTATGAGAGATCTCGGGATCTCTTCAGCGCTGCAGGCAGGCAAGGGGGGGGTTCCTCGGGGAAACCTCCACTTGGGCAAGGGAGAGGGACTCCTGGGGGTCACTTCTCCAGTGAAAGTCCGGTCCTTCAGGTCCTGGGGGCTGCGGGTGCAGGGTCTCTCCCAGGCGTCGGGACTTTAGGTTCAAAGAGTCGCGGTCAGGGGAAGCCTCGGGATTCCCTCTGCAGGCGGCGCTGTGGGGGCTCAGGGGGGACAGGTTTTGGTACTCACAGTATCAGAGTAGTCCTGGGGTCCCTCCTGAGGTGTCGGGTCTCCACCAGCCGAGTCGGGGTCGCCGGGTGCAGTGTTGCAAGTCTCACGCTTCTTGCGGGGAGCTTGCAGGGTTCTTTAAAGCTGCTGGAAACAAAGTTGCAGCTTTTCTTGGAGCAGGTCCGCTGTCCTCGGGAGTTTCTTGTCTTTTCGAAGCAGGGGCAGTCCTCAGAGGATGTCGAGGTCGCTGGTCCCTTCGGAAGGCGTCGCTGGAGCAGGATCTTTGGAAGGCAGGAGACAGGCCGGTGAGTTTCTGGAGCCAAGGCAGTTGTCGTCTTCTGGTCTTCCGCTGCAGGGGTTTTCAGCTGGGCAGTCCTTCTTCTTGTTGCAGGAATCTAATTTTCTAGGGTTCAGGGCAGCCCTTAAATACTAAATTTAAGGGCGTGTTTAGGTCTGGGGGGTTAGTAGCCAATGGCTACTAGCCCTGAGGGTGGGTACACCCTCTTTGTGCCTCCCCCCAAGGGGAGGGGGTCACAATCCTAACCCTATTGGGGGAATCCTCCATCTGCAGGATGGAGGATTTCTAAAAGTTAGAGTCACCTCAGCTCAGGACACCTTAGGGGCTGTCCTGACTGGCCAGTGACTCCTCCTTGTTATTCTCATTATTTTCTCCGGCCTTGCCGCCAAAAGTGGGGCCTGGCCGGAGGGGGCGGGCAACTCCACTAGCTGGAGTGTCCTGCTGGGTTGGCACAAAGGAGGTGAGCCTTTGAGGCTCACCGCCAGGTGTGACAATTCCTGCCTGGGAGAGGTGTTAGCATCTCCACCCAGTGCAGGCTTTGTTACTGGCCTCAGAGTGACAAAGGCACTCTCCCCATGGGGCCAGCAACATGTCTCGGTTTGTGGCAGGCTGCTAAAACTAGTCAGCCTACACTGATAGTCGGTTAAGTTTCAGGGGGCACCTCTAAGGTGCCCTCTGTGGTGTATTTTACAATAAAATGTACACTGGCATCAGTGTGCATTTATTGTGCTGAGAAGTTTGATACCAAACTTCCCAGTTTTCAGTGTAGCCATTATGGTGCTGTGGAGTTCGTGTTTGACAGACTCCCAGACCATATACTCTTATGGCTACCCTGCACTTACAATGTCTAAGGTTTTGTTTAGACACTGTAGGGGCACAGTGCTCATGCACTGGTACCCTCACCTATGGTATAGTGCACCCTGCCTTAGGGCTGTAAGGCCTGCTAGAGGGGTGTCTTACCTATACTGCATAGGCAGTGAGAGGCTGGCATGGCACCCTGAGGGGAGTGCCATGTCGACTTACTCATTTTGTTCTCACTAGCACACACAGGCTTGTAAGCAGTGTGTCTGTGCTGAGTGAGGGGTCTCTAGGGTGGCATAAGACATGCTGCAGCCCTTAGAGACCTTCCTTGGCATCAGGGCCCTTGGTACTAGAAGTACCAGTTACAAGGGACTTATCTGAATGCCAGGGTGTGCCAATTGTGGATACAATGGTACATTTTAGGTGAAGGAACACTGGTGCTGGGGCCTGGTTAGCAGGGTCCCAGCACACTTCTCAGTCAAGTCAGCATCAGTATCAGGCAAAAAGTGGGGGGTAACTGCAACAGGGAGCCATTTCTTTACACAAGCCCCCCCCAGCCCACAGGCCAGGAGACTCAGCCAACGCTGGAAGAGTCTTCCTAGTCTGTCAGGCGAGGAAGAGTAGAGGAAATGGCTGGTTTGTTGCAGGGCCTACTCTGCCTTACATCCTCCTGTTCAGGTCATTCCCTCTGGGGAACTGACCCACTTCCACAGTGATAGGACCTAGTCTGAACTGCCTCTTGTCTGTGCTTTTTATGTCTTCACCCATTCTCTCTATTTTGAGGTCAGAGGTATCCACCTCTGCTAATCTTATCTTAGCCAGGGTCACCCCTAGCTTACCCAAAGAGGTTACCCAGAGCTGGAGTAACCCCACCATGACCAACAGGGTCAGGGGGCCTAACTTGTTATTTGGCATGGGGTCAGACCACCATGCCAAGGATAGTGCAGCCATAAAGGCTAACACCCAGCAGAGGCCACTGACAGCTGTCAGTGCCCAGAACCACACCTTTAGCTCTTCACCTAAAAGGGAAGGGGCTAAGTTACAGGCTTCTTTGGGTTCAGGTTGCCTGTCTGCTGTATTAGAGTGGGGGGTTACCACATCTTGTAGTAAACACCCTTCTTCCACTCTTTCTTCTGTTAGCTGAGGAGCCACCCACTCAGGTTTAACAGTTGCCTGACTAGCCAGGACTTCTTGTGGGTCAGGTTGGACTTTATCAGGGCCATTTTTGGAGTTCTCCCCTACTGGAGCAGAATCTCCTTGGCTTGCTGTAACCTTGGCTAAAGGTTGTCCACCCTTCCTACTCTGTTTTCTTTTCTTCTTCTTCTGGGGTCTGCTTGCATTTACTGCAGAGGCAGGACTTCCAGAATCCTTGGGAGAGGACTGGCACTGGACCAGTTCCTCTCTTGGGCTCTGACTAACCTCTGGGTAGTCATTTCCAAGGAGACAATCAAGGGGGAGGTCTGTACTGACTACTACCCTTCTCCAGCTAAGAGTGCCACCCACTTCTATGGGCACTAAAGCCACAGGCCTCTTAGTGACCCTGTCTAGGCTAACTCTTACCCTGGCAGTCTCACCTGGGATGTACTGGTTTGAGAGCACCAGCCTGTCATGCACAATAGTGTGACTGGCACAAGTGTCTCTCAGGGCAGTGGTTGGGATTCCATTCACCAGTAGGTGGTGGAAGTGTCTACTTCCCTCTGGAATCTCCAACTCACCTGTTGGGCCCTGTTTCCAGTTGAAGGCTATGAAGACCTCCTCATCTGAGGAGTCATCTCCCATGGCTACACTGGTTACCCCTGGAATCTTGTTCTGGGGTTTGTTTTTGGGACAAGAAGTGTCCTTGGTGTGGTGCCCAGACTGTTTACAGTTGTGGCACCATGCCTTAGTGGCATCCCAGTTCTTACCCTGGTACCCACCTTTGTTTTGGGTTGTGTCTTGGGGCCCACCCACCTGTTCTGGTTTTTGGGGGCCTACAGAGGACTCTTTTTCTTTGTTTCTAGTGTCACCCACTTTCTCCTGGGGAGTTTTTGTAACCCCTTTCTTTTGGTCACCCCCAGTGGAAGTTTTGGTTACCCTAGTCTTGACCCAGTGGTCTGCCTTCTTTCCCAATTCTTGGGGAGAAATTGGACCTAGGTCTACCAGATACTGATGCAACTTTTCATTGAAGCAGTTACTTAAAATGTGTTCTTTCATAAACAAATTATAAAGCCCAACATAGTCACACACTTCATTTCCAGTTAACCAACCATCTAGTGTTTTTACTGAGTAGTCTACAAAATCAACCCAGGTCTGGCTCGAGGATTTTTGAGCCCCCCTGAATCTAATTCTATACTCCTCAGTGGAGAATCCAAAGCCCTCAATCAGGGTACCCTTCATGAGGTCATAAGATTCTGCATCTTTTCCAGAGAGTGTGAGGAGTCTATCCCTACACTTTCCAGTGAACATTTCCCAAAGGAGAGCACCCCAGTGAGATCTGCTTACTTTTCTGGTTACACAAGCCCTCTCAAAAGCTGTGAACCATTTGGTGATGTCATCACCATCTTCATATTTTGTTACAATCCCTTTGGGGATTTTTAGGATGTCAGGAGAATCTCTGACCCTATTTAAGTTGCTGCCACCATCGATGGGACCTAGGCCCATCTCTTTTCTTTCCCTTTCTATGGCTAGGAGCTGTTTTTCCAAAGCCAATCTTTTGACCATCCTGGCTAACAGGGGGTCATCTTCACTGGAGTTATCCTCAGTGATTTCAGAGGTGTTGGTCTCTCCTGTGAGGGAACCAGCATCTCTGACTATTATTTTTGGAGTCAGGGTTTGAGGGACCCTGTTCTCCCTAGATAGGACTGGTAGGGGGGAATTTTCCTCCCAGTCACTATCCTCTTCCTCTGAGTTGCCACCCTCAGAGGGGTTGGCCTTTTCAAACTCTGCCAAAAGCTCCTGGAGCTGTATTTTGGTAGGTTTGGGGCCCATTGTTATTTTCTTAATTTTACAGAGTGACCTTAGCTCCCTCATCTTAAGATGGAGGTAAGGTGTGGTGTCGAGTTCCACCACAGTCACATCTGTGCTAGACATTTTGCTTCTAAAAGTTGGAATACTTTTTAAGAATCTACAACTGGTTCTAGAATCTAATTCAAACTTTTACAAACTTTTATACTCTAAAAGAAATGCTAAACAGGATCTAACACAAGGCCCTAGCAGGTCTTTTAAGAATTTAGAAAACTTTTCAAATTGCAAAAATCAATTTCTAATGACAATTTTGGAATTTGTCGTGTGATCAGGTATTGGCTGAGTAGTCCAGCAAATGCAAAGTCTTGTACCCCACCGCTGATCCACCAATGTAGGAAGTTGGCTCTGTATGTGCTATTTCAAAGTAAGGAATAGCATGCACAGAGTCCAAGGGTTCCCCTTAGAGGTAAAATAGTGGTAAAAATAGATAATACTAATGCTCTATTTTGTGGTAGTGTGGTCGAGCAGTAGGCTTATCCAAGGAGTAGTGTTAAGCATTTGTTGTACATACACATAGACAATAAATGAGGTACACACACTCAGAGACAAATCCAGCCAATAGGTTTTTATATAGAAAAATATCTTTTCTTAGTTTATTTTAAGAACCACAGGTTCAAATTCTACATGTAATATCTCATTCGAAAGGTATTGCAGGTAAGTACTTTAGGAACTTCAAATCATCAAAATTGCATGTATACTTTTCAAGTTATTGACAAATAGCTGTTTTAAAAGTGGACACAGTGCAATTTTCACAGTTCCTAGGGGAGGTAAGTTTTGATTAGTTTTACCAGGTAAGTAAGACACTTACAGGGTTCAGTTCTTGGTCCAAGGTAGCCCACCGTTGGGGGTTCAGAGCAACCCCAAAGTCACCACACCAGCAGCTCAGGGCCGGTCAGGTGCAGAGTTCAAAGTGGTGCCCAAAACACATAGGCTAGAATGGAGAGAAGGGGGTGCCCCGGTTCCGGTCTGCTTGCAGGTAAGTACCCGCGTCTTCGGAGGGCAGACCAGGGGGGTTTTGTAGGGCACCGGGGGGGACACGAGTCCACACAGAAATTTCACCCTCAGCGGCGCGGGGGCGGCCGGGTGCAGTGTAGAAACAAGCGTCGGGTTCGCAGTGTTAGTCTATGAGAGATCTCGGGATCTCTTCAGCGCTGCAGGCAGGCAAGGGGGGGGTTCCTCGGGGAAACCTCCACTTGGGCAAGGGAGAGGGACTCCTGGGGGTCACTTCTCCAGTGAAAGTCCGGTCCTTCAGGTCCTGGGGGCTGCGGGTGCAGGGTCTCTCCCAGGCGTCGGGACTTTAGGTTCAAAGAGTCGCGGTCAGGGGAAGCCTCGGGATTCCCTCTGCAGGCGGCGCTGTGGGGGCTCAGGGGGGACAGGTTTTGGTACTCACAGTATCAGAGTAGTCCTGGGGTCCCTCCTGAGGTGTCGGGTCTCCACCAGCCGAGTCGGGGTCGCCGGGTGCAGTGTTGCAAGTCTCACGCTTCTTGCGGGGAGCTTGCAGGGTTCTTTAAAGCTGCTGGAAACAAAGTTGCAGCTTTTCTTGGAGCAGGTCCGCTGTCCTCGGGAGTTTCTTGTCTTTTCGAAGCAGGGGCAGTCCTCAGAGGATGTCGAGGTCGCTGGTCCCTTCGGAAGGCGTCGCTGGAGCAGGATCTTTGGAAGGCAGGAGACAGGCCGGTGAGTTTCTGGAGCCAAGGCAGTTGTCGTCTTCTGGTCTTCCGCTGCAGGGGTTTTCAGCTGGGCAGTCCTTCTTCTTGTTGCAGGAATCTAATTTTCTAGGGTTCAGGGCAGCCCTTAAATACTAAATTTAAGGGCGTGTTTAGGTCTGGGGGGTTAGTAGCCAATGGCTACTAGCCCTGAGGGTGGGTACACCCTCTTTGTGCCTCCTCCCAAGGGGAGGGGGTCACAATCCTAACCCTATTGGGGGAATCCTCCATCTGCAGGATGGAGGATTTCTAAAAGTTAGAGTCACCTCAGCTCAGGACACCTTAGGGGCTGTCCTGACTGGCCAGTGACTCCTCCTTGTTATTCTCATTATTTTCTCCGGCCTTGCCGCCAAAAGTGGGGCCTGGCCGGAGGGGGCGGGCAACTCCACTAGCTGGAGTGTCCTGCTGGGTTGGCACAAAGGAGGTGAGCCTTTGAGGCTCACCGCCAGGTGTGACAATTCCTGCCTGGGAGAGGTGTTAGCATCTCCACCCAGTGCAGGCTTTGTTACTGGCCTCAGAGTGACAAAGGCACTCTCCCCATGGGGCCAGCAACATGTCTCGGTTTGTGGCAGGCTGCTAAAACTAGTCAGCCTACACTGATAGTCGGTTAAGTTTCAGGGGGCACCTCTAAGGTGCCCTCTGTGGTGTATTTTACAATAAAATGTACACTGGCATCAGTGTGCATTTATTGTGCTGAGAAGTTTGATACCAAACTTCCCAGTTTTCAGTGTAGCCATTATGGTGCTGTGGAGTTCGTGTTTGACAGACTCCCAGACCATATACTCTTATGGCTACCCTGCACTTACAATGTCTAAGGTTTTGTTTAGACACTGTAGGGGCACAGTGCTCATGCACTGGTACCCTCACCTATGGTATAGTGCACCCTGCCTTAGGGCTGTAAGGCCTGCTAGAGGGGTGTCTTACCTATACTGCATAGGCAGTGAGAGGCTGGCATGGCACCCTGAGGGGAGTGCCATGTCGACTTACTCATTTTGTTCTCACTAGCACACACAGGCTTGTAAGCAGTGTGTCTGTGCTGAGTGAGGGGTCTCTAGGGTGGCATAAGACATGCTGCAGCCCTTAGAGACCTTCCTTGGCATCAGGGCCCTTGGTACTAGAAGTACCAGTTACAAGGGACTTATCTGAATGCCAGGGTGTGCCAATTGTGGATACAATGGTACATTTTAGGTGAAGGAACACTGGTGCTGGGGCCTGGTTAGCAGGGTCCCAGCACACTTCTCAGTCAAGTCAGCATCAGTATCAGGCAAAAAGTGGGGGGTAACTGCAACAGGGAGCCATTTCTTTACATAATTTATCTTAATTTTTTTTGCCTTATTTTCCAGATCATCCCAAATTATGTGTTGCACAATGTTTAAAAGTTTATGAACAGAAGACTGCAGATTTAAGATCATCCTCTGTTTCACAACTTTGAATTTCATTCAGAAAACCCTTTAATCCGGTTTCAGCCGCTACTTTAGCCCGCTGGGTTAAATGGATTATGTCTTTGGCGGCCATCAATACCTCCATGTTCAGCGCTCACTCTTCCAGAGGAGCCATGGCTTCCAAAGCCTTTTGGGCAGGTTCTCGTTTAGAGGACATTCTTAAATCTGCAGACTGGTCAAATTACAATATATTTAAAGTTGTTTATTGTACGCCTGTTGATAATGTTTCATTTAATGTTATTAATATGCTTTGAATTCGCATAATATGAGCCTCCGGTCTTGTCATAAAATGTAGATTTTCCTAGTCCCTTGACGGAAAGTCTTATTTTATTAAAGACACGGAGGCGAGTATTATCCCTCAACTTTGGTTTAACTCTTGTTCAATTCCCCCCCACTTTTTTATTAACCTCAACTTCGACTACTCAACCGTCATCCTAACCCAGCATCTCCGTCCTGGTGGTCCAGTCTCCAACCTTCTTTGCCACCGGCCAGTATTCATCTTCCTGTGGATTCTCCATGCTGCGATCATTATCCGTCTCCTGGAATGTTGAACTTTTGTTCTGACTTGTTGTCCTTTCTCATGGCTATCCTTATTATTTTTGCCATATTTCCTTTATTTAATTCTGACTGACCTCTCGCAAGAAAAGAGGGCTGTTCGCAGTCAAGTGATGTCATAATGCCCTATATGCATGCTTATTGGTTTGTATGTTGTGGACACTTTTTTGTTCCCATTGGCTCCTTTTCTTTGCATCATGGGAACTGTAGTTTGTTGCTTGACTGCTGCTATTCATTAAAGTAAGAAAAGAAACGCATAATACTCGCCTCCGTGTCTTTAATAAAATTAAGACTCTCCGTCAAGGGACTAGGAAAATCCACATTTCACTTCGGATGATGGGAGTCTGAATTGGTTCTGCGTGGATTCTAACCCATGACTCACAGTACACAAACACCCCGCAACTAGCGATTAACTCATAATTTTCGTTTACGATGCTAAAGGTGAATGTTGAAGTTTTTGGTTCCACTAACTTACATCTGTTTTTATTTAGCATATTGTTGTAAAGTGCCTAGAAATGGTTACCCACTGGCAGTGAACGTGTTACTCATATCCTTAACCAGAGAGTCAATCACATTGAAATGTATTCATAAATAAATCACATGCAATAAATTAACAGCACTGTACAGCATTGCACCTACGTTTAAATTGCGTTTATATAGCGCTTAGTACCGTTGAAGAGTCGTTTAAAGTCTAATATTGTACATGAATCTAAAGCTAGTTCTGAGGCGTGGTGCGTGCTACAGACAGCAGTAAAACAGGGCAGAAATTGCCTGTTCAGTTTGAAACAGAGACCACACGCACAGTTTCAACTTACATCTGTTCTAAAAAGCAGTTCATATCTGACGCCCGTAGGCTGCCACTCTAATCTTCGAAGCATTATATAGGTGGATGGAGAGAGAGAGAGCCGGGGCACTTTGATGTACAACTAATGCGTAATACGCCGACTGCACATAAATAATTGCTTTAATGCCTGTATATTAAGTTCCTTGTTTGTAATGACACATGCACATGCCTTTGTTGATAACTGCACTTAAAAGGATTTTTCCCTTTATTTATTTCGTTAACACAAGCCCATTTCTCTGATTATTGCCGGATACTGATTACATCTCGGCCTTCTTTTTTCTTTTTTCTTTTTAGGGTCGGGCCTGCGTCGCATGCGCTCGCGCATGCGTATCGCTAGCTAGACGCTTTAGGCATTTGAAAAAGGCTCAGAGCCCCGTCGACGTCACGCCAGTGTCTTTCATTGGCAAGTTGGCTTGCCTGTTAGAATCCGCTTCTTTTGATTAGTGGAAGGCACGCATACATCATGCCTTTTCCGGTGGTTAGCCCTCCTTGAGCGCAGAGACCAAGTACAGAAAATATGCGAGGCTCGCTGGGTTTGTGGACTACTTTTTCACTGTTTTCGCAGCACGATCTCGCTGGGCAGAAGTCGAGCGCTTCGCATACTATCGACCTTGTTACACAGTTAATTGCACTTTTGCCGGTTACTTTCATAATTGCACTTTTGCCCAATACGTGTGAACTGTAGCAGCGCGATCGCGCTGTTTTTTTCTTTTAATGCAAGAAAAATGCAGTTGGGAGTTTACAACAGCTGCAACTCCGACAAATGCGAAACCCTAGTGCATTGTAAATGCTTGTTTGTCCTTGGTATGAAGCGGGCTCCAGTCTCCACCCCATTCAAGATGCGATTTGTTTATCTGCTTGGAGAACCCCTTTTCTCTTCTTCCTGGCCTGGGAAGTGTTATCTTGCAATATCGACGGGTGTGTTCTATTCGTAGCCTTTAGGTGGCAGCACTGCACGTGATTCTGCCATTAAAAAAATTAAAGCCCTGCGCCCTTTAAACGTGGAAAATTAAAGATACCGAAGGGGCTTTACAGAATTACTCACATCTGTTCCTCTGCTTCTGAGGCTGCCCATGTACACGTCATCACTTGGCAGAGAGACTGAATAAAAGCTTTTGTTTCTTGTGGCGAGCCTGACATACTCTGCGAGGATCAGATCTAGCTTGGACTTCTTAAATCACTGCCACTAATTCTCGCATTTGGACGTCGTGGATTTGCAAACTAAAAAGATTTGACAATAGCTTTATTCCATATCATGGGAATCTTCTATAAGTATTTCAGTTCGGTGAAATCGTAGTTAGTGCCAAATGAGTTCACGTGCTCCCAGGGGGAAACGTTCACCATGATCGGATTTTACATGTGAACTTGGAGATTGCACATGGAGCGCCGCAACCTGGTTGTGGATGCAAACGAAAAGTGTCTGGATGAGCAACTCTGGAATAATATTGTATGTTGGCTGTTTCCTCATTAACAATTTTATTGGAAATGCTGCAGTGATAATTTCAGTGTTGCCATAAAAGATGTCATAACTGATGTAATATATGCGATAATAAGCAGTGCATGGAAAGGGCACGAGTTATAGTTATTTGGAATAACTCTGACTGTACCTGTGGGTTTGCACATTTGAAATGTGAGCCTAACTATAACATCCCTGTAACCTTTGTTTTTTAAGTGAATTTCTATGTTTTGAAAACAATTCTATTTACTAGCTATGACGTCCCTGTAACCTTTGTTTTTTTCAGAGAATTTCTATGGTTTCTTAGTGTTAAGTGCCACTCAAGGTGGGGAGTAGCCGCTGCCACCCCACCCACTATAAGCACCCAACTTCGTGCGATAAACAGCCTTCGGCCATGCACAGTGGGGGTTGCCCACAGGGTCTGGGCTGCAGCATGGCCTTGTTGCCTACCCTCTATATCCACCCAACCCCATGCCATGCACAGCCTTTGGCCATATGCAGTGTGGTTTGACTGCAAGGCCTGCCCTATAGCCAGGCCCCATGGCTTACCCCTCTAAGCACCCAACCCCATGCCACAGATAACTTTGTAAGGTGGAACTGCAAAGAAAACACTCTTGCTTTGTCTGGGCCATGCGCAAAATTATGATCATATGGTGTATAGAGGTTCGAGGGGGTGGCCTTTTGGTAAACTGTCCATCACCCTGGAAAAAGGCAGGAAGACCTTCATTACACTAATGTATATTGGGCGGGGCCAAACGGGCCGAGCTTCTAGGCCATTTTACATGCTAGTTTCTGTCACTGCATAAGATTTTGCATTAGAAAGAGCAAGAATGCAAACACCGCCATGCACACGGCGTTAGGATGATTTGCACTTTACAGATGTAAGTGTTTCTTTGTTTGGTGGAGATGTGATCATATTTCTGTGCATCAAGAACGCGTCTTCAAAATCGGTCGGAAGCATGTTCGGGGGGCCTTTTAGTAAGCTGACCATCACCATGGAAAAGGGCGGGAAGACGTTGTATACCACTAATGTATATAGGGCAGGGCTTCTAGGCCATTTTATATGCTCATAGTATTACTACATGAGATATTACGCTCGAAAGAGCAAGCATGCAAACACTTCCATCGAGGATTACAAATAACCTTTGAAGGTGGAACTGCAGAGAAAACACACTAGTTTTGCCTTGACCATGTGCAGGAAGTTAGGGGCTGAAAAAGATAAGTAAAGGGGTCTATTGCGGACCACCGGGCCCAGGGACCACCACCTCCCTGGGGCAAATTTCAAATGTTGGAGCGGGCTGCACAGCCCCCCTCGTGGAGCCAATCATGGCCCTGGGGACAACCACCCCAGGGCTGGCTCCTTCTATGTCCCGAGTTGCCCACCCCTAGGACATAGCTGTTAGATGTGACTTGGCAGGACCTTTTTTACTGCTCCCACCATCTCAGAGCAACACTCTGGTTCCAGCAAGCGAGAGTTGTCAAACAGTTCTCACTTGCTGAAAGCTGAGGTTTCATCTGTTTCCCTGCCCACAGACATGCGGGCAGGGAAACTGAGGAAACTATTGCTCTCACAGACAGGGAGCTGCATGTTTAGCAGCTCCCTGTCTGTGATATCAATATCAGATTCTGCAGGAGGTGGGGAGCTGGCACCCAGGATAGATGGCTGGGCCCCGGGGTGTGGGTTCCATGGGGCCGAGTTCAACCCGGGGAGGCGGTCCACGTAGCTTCTCTCCCAAAACAAAAATATATATTAAGGCTGGGCCCAGGAGATGGGGTCCCTGTGGCTAAAATTGGCTGAAGAGGAGGGCCGCACAGCCCCTCTCCCCCCAACAAAATAATTTACAAGGCCAGGCCCCGGGGAATGGGGTCCCTGGAGGCCAAAATCAGCTGTGGGGCCCCATGTCTCCATTTATTGAAGGCTGGGCCGTGGGGAATGGGGTCACCGGGGCCAAGATCGGCCCAGGGAGGTGGCCCACATTGGACATTTACCCAACGCGGATCCACATAATAACTAACCAATAAAAAGTGCTCCAGTTGAATATACATTTTGTGCAAACCGTGGACTCTTGTTGGATAAATAAGCAGGTGAGCTTCTGTTACGGCCACGATGTTCATTTCACAGAAATTAAACCTGAACAGGAAGAACTCACAAATATAAGCGTAGCAGGTGCCCCATCTGAAGCTCCACTCCTGGAAAGGACAAATTATCCTAGCACCTGGGCTTGGCGAAGGCAAAGCAAGTGAGTTTGCTCCACGATTCCATACCGAAAAATGATCTGAAATCCTTCGTAGAGGTGAATGCATCTTTCACCTATTGGAGCGCAATCAGACCCTCTCACACCCACTGTCACACCCAGACAGACACTCTCACTGCCACTCACAAGCAGAGACACCCTTTCACACCTATTCTAACACCCAGAGAGACAGACCCAGTGGCCAACTCCCACTGCACATGGCCAAAGTCCATGTGCAGCATGGGGTTGGATGGTTAGGGGTTTTGGCCACAGAGACTGCCACAGGCCAGGCCATGCAGGCAACCGCCTTTGTGCACTGCCAAAGGCCATGTGTGGCAGTGGTTGGATTATAGAGTAATGAAAATTACTTTACATAAAAAAAAACATAGAAATTCACTGAAAAAAACAAAGGTTATTCAGGACGTTATAGTTAGGAAACATAATTAAAAAAACCTTAGAAATTCACTTAAAAAGCCAAAGGTTACAGGAACTTTATAATTAGGTTCTGATTTTGCTCACACAAAACCAGAGAAATTCACTAGTTATAGGTAACGTTATGTCAAGTAACACTAACTCGCGGCCTAACTATAACTCACACCCTCGTCATGCACTGCTAATTACCCCAGATTTTACAGCATTATGACAACTTTTATAATGTAAAAAAAATCAATGAAATATTAGAAGTTAAATTATTGAAGAAAAAACTGTGCATGGTGGGATTATAGATACCTTAGGCCGCGAGTCACAGTTACTTGATCTTGAAAAACTTCTAAATATAACTTCTGAATTTCTCTGGTTTTGTGTGAGTAAAATCAGAAGCACTTTTTTTATATATATATATATATATATATATATATATATATGCAAAAAACAAAGGAGAACTCTGGGAAGTTCCCAAATTTAGGTGGAGAGCAGCTCTAGTAAGGAGCACCCTGCAACACCAGCGACACTCTAGATTTGCTCACCTCAAATGTCTGCTTATCTAGCAAAGTTTTTAAACATAGGATCAGCACAGTGCTATCCACGCCGAGCTAGATAGTGACAAAGTCTTTTGCCATTCGAACAGCAAAATCTTTAAGCATGGGATTGACACAGTGTCATCCTCGCCGAGCTGTAAAATGACAAAAGCCATTTACCTCTCCAGGAACAGTATTACAGCTTTGGACTGGTCAAATACCGTCCAAGCCAACCTGGAATGAATAAAGCAACCCCTGACACGTGTTTCGCTCTCATTAGAGCTCTTCAGAGGGGTTTAGCTTCGTCCAGACACAAGGGAGCACCCCGTATAAGTCAAAACAAGGCCATTTCAGGGTTAGAGTGATGCATAAATTATGCATAAAACAAAGGAGAACTCTGGGAAGTTCCCAAATTTAGGTGGAGAGCAGCTCTAGTAAGGAGCACCCTGCAACACCAGCGACACTCTAGATTTGCTCACCTCAAATGTAGTTTTTAAGCATAGGATCAGGACAGTGCTATCCACGCTGAGCTAGATAGTGACAAAGGGGGTCATTCCAAGCTTTGCGGGCGGCAGGAGCCGCCCGCCAAGCGGGAACCGCCAGAAGACCGTACCGCGGTCAAAAGACCGCGGCGGTCATTCTGGGTTTCCCACTGGGCTGGCGGGCGACCGCCAAAAGGCCGCCCGCCAGCCCAGTGGGAAACACCCTTCTACGAGGAAGCCGGCTCCGAATGGAGCCGGCGGAGTGGAAGGTGTGCAATGGGTGCAGTAGCACCCGTCGCGAATTTCAGTGTCTGCTAAGCAGACACTGAAATTCAAAGTGGGGCCCTCTTACGGGGGCCCCTGCAGTGCCCATGCCATTGGCATGGGCACTGCAGGGGCCCCCAGGGGCCCCACGACACCCCTCACCGCCATCCTGTTCCTGGCGGTCAAAACCGCCAGGAACAGTATGGCGGTGAGGGGGTCGGAATCCCCCATGGCGGCGCAGCAAGCTGCGCCGCCATGGGGGATTCCTCAGGGCAGCGGAAAACCGGCGGGAGACCGCCGGTTTTCCGTGTCTGACCGCGGCCAAACCACCGCGTTCAGAATGCCCTTAGGAGCACCGCCAGCCTGTTGGCGGTGCTCCCGCCGACCCCGGCCCTGGCGGTCAAGGACCGCCAGGGTCGGAATGAGGCCCAAAGTCTTTTGCCATTTGTACAGCAAAATCTATAAGCATAGGATTGACAGTGTCATCCTTGCTGAGCTGTAAAATGGCAAAAGCCATTTACCACTCCAGGCACAGTATTACAGCTTTGGACTGGTCAAATACCGTCCAAGTCAACCTGGAAAGAATAAAGCAACCCCTGACACGTGTATATATATATATATAAAATTGTTTCATATAAATAACTATATTTATATTACTTACCTGTAACCTTTGTTTTTTTAGTGAAAAAAATTATGTATATATATATATATATATAAACAAACTACTTGTGGTCACCAGTAGGGAGTTATAGTTAGGACCTACTTTCCATATAGTGTTTATTTACTTGGCTATATATTTGACACCGTTGTAGGAATTTTCATGAATTTTGTTTAAAAAGTGTCCTCTAGGGTGAGTTTTGGAGTTATTCGTTAAGTGGTGTGGGGGGCAAGAAAAAGAGGGTAAAAAAAAGGGCATTTCCCATGTTAATTCCCGAAGAAATTTTAGACACAACTACAGCCTGAACTCCTGGACGGTATCACACCAAATTTGGCAGAAAGGTAGCTCTTGGTCCAAAAAGCACGCTTTTTGTTATTTGGTGTAAATCCGTTCAGTAGTTTTTGAGATTTTAAAGCAAATCCAAATTTGTATATCTTGAATCACAAATAATTCGCTAATAGTCCCAATCTCGTGTAGATGTCTGATTGGCTGCCAACACTTCAACCAGGAAGAGTTGGCAGCCATTTGGGGACTCAAAAAAAGAAAAAGGACCAGGTTATGAATACCCTAACCCCCTAGACTTGGTCTTGGGGTGACCTTGGGACCCTACCAGGACAAAAAAGCATTTTTTTAAATTCACGGTGAAATTCATGAATATTCATGAATATCGCAGTGAATTTAAAGAAAAACAAGCACGGTCTCCCACGCTTGTTACAATTGTAGCCCCAGGGTGGGCCAGGTCCCTGGGGCATGCAGAGTTTATTTAAGAAAATGGAGGATGGCTCACAGGGTTTCCTTCCAAGGGCTAAATAATGCCCTGGGGACCACCACTTCCCCAGGGCTAATGGCAATATTAAGCAGTAGGCCGCATGGACCGCCTGGGCCCTGGGGAGCACTGCCTCCCTAGGGCTATAAATAAACAATTACATGGGGTGCCATGTGACCCCCGACACATGCGACCACCACCTCTCCAGGGCCAATTACTTTTTTTTAAAAGGAGGAGGAGGAGGAGGCTGTGTGGCTCCCCTCCTGGGCTGGGGGACCACCACATCCCCAGGGCCAGCCCGTGTAGAACAAAGGAGGGAGACGTGCAGCCATATATTGTCTTGGGGACCACTACCCACCACCATGGCCAGCTCCTGCTATCTCCCAAGGTGCCCTCCCTCAGGAGATAGCTGTGACAGCTTCCGCCAAGCAAAAGCAAACACTTACCTTCCAGTAAGCGGAGCAGTCAAATGCTCCTGCTTGCTGGAAACTGAGTTTTCATCTCTTTACCTACCCACAGACGCGCAGGCTCAGAAAGAGATAAAAGTATTGCTCTTGCACACAAGGAGCTGCATTTCCAGCAGCTCCCTGCATTTGGAAGCAATGCCTGCTCCCGCAGGAGGAGGGGGGCTGGCTGGGACTGCGGGGGCCTTGAGGCTACCCCTGCAGTTCCGATTATAAAGCACTTACATCTGTAAAGTGCAAATCATCCAAGTGAGCTTTCTATGCAGTTCCACCTTGAAAAGTTATCTGATGAATGCGCTTGAGGAATAATTACATTTGCAACATTATAGACACACAAGGTCACTGGAGACATTACTTCAGTTTCCTTTAGGCTGCTGTACTGTAGGAGATTCACTCTAATTTTACCCACTAAGGTATGACTTACTAACTAGGCAGTAAAATGTGTTTCAGTTGGGTAGACATTCTGCACAAAAAGCTGACCTCTTCTAGGATACATACACAGAGTACCAGTCATTCTGGCATAATGCTCATTCCATAGAAATTAAACCTTAATGAAAATCATTCACATATATAAACAAAGCAGGTGCCCAAGTTGAACATCCACTTCTGTAAAGTACTAATCATCCTAATTTCTTGTGCATGGTGAAGGCAGAGCAAATGTTTTTTTCTTGATGGAGGTGTTTGCATCCTTGCTTTTTTGGTCTCAGTTAGCGACTATGACGAGTGGGCTCTTTCTTGTGATCTGCTGTTGAGACCAGAGATTGTGTTCTCCCTTTTAAGTACTACAAATATAGAAAACAGCCTAGAAGCCTCACCCTTTGGGCCCCACAACATATACATTAGGGGTATTCAGCATCTTCTTGCCATTTTCCAGGATGATGGACAGTGTACTAAAAGAACCCCCCCAAGCACATTTCCCGCCAATTTTGGAGACACATTCTTGATGCGCAGGAATATGATCACACCTCCACCAAACAAAGAAGTACTTCATGAGTGGAATGGGGTTGGGTGGTTAGAGGGGGTCAGCCGCACGGTCAATCCCTGCCGCGCACAGCAGAAGGCCGTGTGTGGCGCAGGGCTTGGTTGTTAAATGGGTTGTCCGCAGAGCCTGGCAGCAGGCCAGGCCCAGCGGCCAAGCCCCACCATGCACATCCAAAGGCCAAAGGTCATACAAGGTGGTAGTTGGGTTAACGAAGAGTAATTAAAATTATTTAATGTTAAAACAAACATAGAAATTAATTGAAAAAAACTAAGGTTACAAGGAAGTTTTAATTAGGAAATAGAATTTGTTTAAAACATAGAAATTCACTTAAAAAACCAAAGGTTACAGGGACATTAAAGTTATGTTCTGAGGCCCATATTTATACTTTTTCAATTATACTTTCAATTATATTTTGTAAGTTTGCGCTGCTTTCGTAAAAAAATTATGCATATGCGGCGCTAAAAAATTATAAATATGGGACTGAATTTACTCGCACAAAACCATAGAAATTCAGCAGATAGTTATGGTTAGATGAAGTACCTATAACTCGTGCCGTAAGGTAACTATAACTCACGCCCTCACCATGCACTGCTAATTACCCCACATATTACAAACCTCATTACATCTTTGATTAAAGTAAAATTATGGAGGAGAAAACTGTGCTTGGTGAGGGCACGGTTATAATTACCTGAGGGAACGAGTTATAGTTACTTCAGCAAACCATAACTACAACTGACAAATTTCTGTTGTTTTTTGCGAGTAAATTCAGAGCCTAACTATAACATCCCTGTAACCTTTGATTTTTTAAGTGGATAGATAGATAGATAGATAGATAGATAGATAGATAGATAGATAGATAGATAGATAGATAGATAGATCCTCACTTTTGCCATTTCCAAGCTCTGTAAATATGAGATTTTATTGTTTACCAATTTATTAATGCTGAGTTTATTCACCTCAGAATTCTGAAATGCTGAGTCGACTATGATTCAAACTCATCACATCATTGAATATGTTGGCAGCAACTGCACAACTCACTGAGGCCTGTTGGGCAGAGTGGATTTAGCACCTGGTTTCATGCATTAATTTCAGTTGGTGCAATTAGAAGTTTTTCTGCGTATGATTTTAATACAGTATTCCACTGCATGCTAAATTGCAGTGCAGGAAATCCATGTGCAGTACCTCAAGCAGTAAGATCACACAAGGGCTACTTATTTCCCTGCTATTATAATGTTGGGAAAACCAGAAGGACATGAGGAAGTTCCTTTAAACTCCTCTTGCTTGCAGCAGGTAGTAACGTTTGCAGACCACAGCTGAAACATGTCACATCCGAGAAAATAATGAAAGTACAGAATCACAACATATAAATTCAAACGTAAATAGTAAAATCATATACCACACTAACATTCAATTTTTGCACATATTCCAAAAGACAATGGGGGTCATTACAACCCTGGCGGAAGGCGGAGAACTGTTGGTAAGACCGCCAACAGGCTGGCGGTCTTACTCTGTGGAATTATGACCATGGCGGTTACCGCCATGGTCATCCGCCGGTTCTCCGCTCTGCCCGCCAGAGGTGAGAAGTCCAGTGCAGTACGTAACATGTACCTTCTGTCTGTGGCCTAGAAGAAAGGACCTGCTCTCTTTCTTGTAACCTGTACAAAGAAGTGGACTACAAGGGTCATAAGGCTGACCTCCTGTTCAAGCTACAGTGACTCAACAAGCTATAAGAGGCCTTTTCTACAACTGCTCAGCTGGCTAGTTCCAACTGGACCTACCCAGTACCCTGCTGCTGGCATCTACTAGAGTGAGTCTTGAACCCCAAGTGCTGTCCTCAAGGTCTTAGACCATTGGCTAGTGTGAAAGGGTACTCCTTCTAAAATATCCTGAGCCCTAGGACTTAAAAACCTTTTGTGTTCAAAGATCTCCAGAGGACGGGGACCAACACACCAAGCTAATCAAACAAACATGTATTGCCACTGGGACAAAGATATCCGGTTGCTCACATTCGCAGCATTTCTGCAGCAGCAATACTGATTCAGCGTGACCTTAAGGAGAAGGAATCTGGCCTCATATAACCCTCATCAGCTTCAGCATGTAGGCTTGCCCTGATGGAAGAATCTGAGCAACAGAAAAGTGACTATGTCATAAGTAAAAAGCTTCACCGGGTGAAGGAGCAAGATGTATTTGGCCATCGAGATACCGTTGAAGCACAACCCAGTGACCGTGGTTGGTGCTTAATGCTTTTTGGCTCTATTTTTAGATTGAAACTTTATAACTCCATATCTCTGATTTAAATTACTGGAATCTTCTCATTTTCATGTCATTTTATTTATTAACATTTACTAAATTTTTCTATATTGGTTTGGGATTTTCCATATGCTGTGTTTTGAAGGTGTCACTGTTTTGTTTCTGCAGAAATAGTTTACACATTGCCTCTAAGTTCAGCCTGTCTGCTCTGTGTCATAGATACAAAGGGGTTGAACTCAGGTTTATTTAGTGACTGTTCTGGTTCACCCTAACAAGGATTGTGGCTATTACTTGAGCTGGGTTCCTACCCCCCTCAACTAATACCCCAGTTTAAGAATTTAAAAAAAAACCTTGATGTGAGCACCAAGTCACTTGCTGTTACTGAACTGAATTAGATTGGTAGCTAAAAATAAAACAAAATGTGCAAAGCATTTTTATTTCCTCAGAACAGGTGGGGGGCATGGAAGAAACACAGGAGGCATGGGGAAAACTAAAGCAACAAGGAGGGTGGAAGTGGGTAGGAATCCAAAGCAAAGTAGGGCAAAGTGGTGGCAGACAAGTGGAGGCTGGGGGAGCCATAGCAACATGAGGGACAGCAGGAGGGGAAGCCAAAAAATATGTCTAAAAGCAAAAGCCATAAAGGGGAGGGCAAGAGAGATGGGAAAACAATCAAGAGTGCGTGGGTAGCGGGGAAAAAAAACTGAGGGTGAGGGGAGGTAAAGGGAAGACTCGCACAGGCAAGCACAACAGGGAGGGGTCTGGAAGAAGTACTCAGGTGAAGAGAGCAATAAAGAGTACAGTAGAAGATGATGTTGCAAGACTCACGTTGTACCAATGAGAATGCTGGATTTTGGGCAGCAGCACCACTGAGCATTATGGACCGAGTCTGATCCCACACCGTGTGCCAGCTGTTGGCCTAACCCTCTTGGCTAGCAAGCACCACCTCACCAGAACTTGAAAGTAAAGGTGATTTGTGGCAGCCTATTGAATGACATTTTAAGACTCCTCAGGGAAGTCGTGGTGGGACAGATCATACTCCTTTCTCTCACTTATACACATCTCTTACATGCAAGGGCAGACAGAAGTAGGGTTTGGTTCAATACGTTTTATTTAAGAAACTGCATTCTATGTAAAAAGGCATGAATTGCGATTATTAGGATAATGAAACACAACACTATTAATGCAGTGACTTATGAAAGTGAAACAGAGGAAGAGGAAGAGTCCCATCATACTGGCACAATATTTAATCAAAAATCCCCACTTGCACTACTTCGATTCTACATGAGAGAGATAGCAGTGTTATCCCCAATCTGCCCATTTAGTCCCTGGAAGGAAACCCAGTGCCCATACCTATGGTATAGGTAGAGAAGAGGTCTGTTAGTCTGCTGGGAGTCCCACAGGGATGGCGAGAAGATGCAGAATTGCTGCAGAAACAGCAACGACAATGTGCAGCATGAGGTGGCTGTCTGGCTCAAATGTCCCCTCCAAGGTAGTGGGGGCAGTGTGGTGTTTTATAATAAAACATAAGATGTTCTACGACTGCCCAGACGTGACAACACATATTTTCCTGTGTAGGGTAGACATCGTACTCTTTGTACCGGCAATACCCAGTAAACTATTGTGTGCAGCCTTGGGTGTAGCACAGGATGAACATGTCGCACAAAGAAATGAATAACACATTTGCATGGAAAGGCAACTGATAAAACAAATTAAACATCTCCACTAAAATGATGCTTTTCTAAAATAATAAGAGGAATAAAAATGAAATGTAACTAGGTGAAAGAGCACAGGCATTTCTCCATAATTTGCAGTTATTTTGATAAACATCTTCACTTTCAAACACAATATAATATTCAAGCTCAGAAAACATAGAAGCTGCTGTTCTTACATCTGAATACAACAGAAACAGCCCCTGGTGTTGTTATATCCTTCATAGAAACAATGAATACATATGGAGTTTGAATAATTTCTGTTGGACTGAATATATCGGATGGCACTTTATCCCAGAAAATCCCATCAGGAATCGGATTAGCTGGAATGTTTCATGGGCCAAGTCTGTTCGGACCTTATGTGAACATAGGTAAGTCTTCAAAACCTTATCCCCCAGTTCAATATGAGAATGTTCAGGAAGATAATGACCATGTTTCAGTAAAGAGAAAACAATGACAAAACCAATCCAAAGAAGGAAGGCAAGCACCTTTAACAGGACCCATAGATAACTCCATGGATGATTCAGATAGTTAGTTTTAAACCAATTGAGTAGCTTATATGCTCTTGATACAGGTGCAGATGCAGTTGAAGGTGATGAAGATTGGAAAGAGTCACTGATGTCTACAAAATATCCAGAAACAGTTTGTGCAAACACTGGAGCCGATGTAGGAGAAGTAGGACTGGCAGATGTGTCCCTTGGTGGTTCGTAGTAAATGATTCTATCCGTTTGTGTTGAATTTTAGTTTTATAGCTCACAACTTTGGACATTTCTTGTAGTAGATGTAGTAACATGTACTAATGAAAGTTAATTTTTCACCCTCTCAAAGCTCTGGAAGATTCATCAGTGTTGCTTCAAATTTGTAGTGACACATCCTGATTGGCAGTGATAGAGTACAGGAACTACCCAGGAGTCCTCATGGTCTACTGTGCAGGACTGGCCACATGGTGTAACTTGACATTGTCAATTGAAACAAAGCAGGTTTCTTTGGAATCAGGTAAAGCAGTGGTAGAATGACAGTTCTGGTACTGTGTATTCCGAGGACTGGAAACGGTGCTCAATATAAAGGGCCAAATTCCTTTTTGACAGCAATCTTTCCTTGAACTAGATCCTCAGCTCTTGGAATCCAGCCCATTGGTGTTATTGGTGAATACATCATCCCCAAGGTAGTGCACATGTAGTTGAGTTTTCATCATGGAACTGTTGTTATTCCTGCAAGAGAGTGACATGTTCATTTATGACAAAAGGTGTGTTTGCTGCCACCATGCCAGAGCCATTAAGATCTGGGACATACATAGGTATGCCAAACAGTCCCTCACATGGGGTACGCCCTCCCAAGGACCTTCTGGGCAGATTATTAAGTGCTCTCTGGACTCGATACAGGTGGTTAAACCAACTATGACTCATACATAGTACTGTTAAGATTGCATAAAGTCTCAGTTTTTCTGCTCCACAACTGTGTTTCCCTCAGGATGATATGGAGACGAAAAATGAAGTTGAACAGCCATTGTTGCCAAGGCGTCCTTGAATGCCCCGGAGGCAAAGGCAGGGTCCTGGTCTAAATGGAATGTTGCAAGTGCATATGTCCCGATGAAGACTTGCAAATCTTGAATAACAGTTTGAGCATCAGATTCATTGTTGTGGCCATACCCATAGATATCTGGAGCAAGAATCAACAGAAACTAAGACATATTTGTATGCACCATCAGGTGTTAGGGGACCACAGTGCCCACTTACAGACACTGTAGTGTAATCAGGAAGGGTGTCTGAAATCAGGAAGGGTGTCTGAAGTAGGCACTTGATGGTGGACTGCCACCCACCAAACTCATTGCCACCACTTGACTGCCAGTGCAGTAAAGTCCCCTCCAGCCCTATTATGAGTTTCCCGCTGAGCCAAAACACTGTTTCCGCCCGCCAGCCCAGCAGGAAACAAAGCCTTTACACTGATGCTGGCTCCTAATGGAGCCAGCCCAATGTGGCGGTGCGGCGGGTGCACCAGCACCCGTCGCACATTTCACTGCCTGTAATTCGGGCAGTTAAATGTGCAACGGGGCTGTGGATGGGGGCCCCCGAGTCCAGTGTTAACTGCCATGGAAAGGCTGGTGGAATGGGACTCATAATCCTCAGAGCAGTGTTGCCCTGGTGGATTTGAAACACCAGGCGGCGTTTCGACCACCATAGTCATAGTATGGCGGGCAGACCGCCACTGCCGCTACGGTCCGCCCGCCACCGTGAGTCAGGGCCTAACGGTTTGGTCTGTTTGTACAGACCTGGTCATCAGTAGTATTATTGAAGTAAGGAAATAGTAACCGCCATACCTGCATAAGCAGGGGCAGCCCCCTTGTGTTCTGCTTTTAATGAGCTCCAGTCTTTAATCTTGGTTGGGGATCACCCGATCACCCAATCAGGATATGACTTTGGCAAGGGCTTGCCATCAGCCGAAGCTTTCACAGCAGCCAGTGTTTTACTATCCAACCTCGCACGAGAACGAGTAATCACAACAGAAGCTGTAGCTACTGCTGATTTGGCTGCTTCATCAGCCAAAGTGTTTCCTACAATGTGTACTCTTCCACATTGATGGCCCAGTGTATGCAGTACATGGGTATTTGTTAGCGCTTCCTTCCCCCACAGGAATCTGTGTTTGATGGTGTTCCCATTTGAATCTCTGAACCCCTTTTGAACCCATTTTGGTGCCAGGAATGCAGATGTTCATCAAAGGACTGGACGCAATAGTATGAATCACACACAATCAGTGTCAGAAGTTCAGGGTCTGTATGTTCCAGTACCAATATTAGAGCTTTAAGCTCTGCAAGTTGTGCAGTGCAATCCCCTAGGGTCTGCATGTATGTGTTCTGAGGGGGAAATTTACCATCCCTCATCAAACCGCTCACAGCTGCGCAAGCGGCAGAGTATTGTTGTTTAGTGCCTAATGCTGGTTACCCTGAACCATCAGTGTACGTGATCATTTGGTATTGATCCAAAGAAAAAATATTTGTAGGTATTTGGTATTTAAGTTCATATTGCAGGAATTCTTGGTTCTGAAGTTTTGGATCAAAAACATAGGCCCTCAGTACGAACATGGTGGTCCGTTTTGCTACGCCGGCGGTAGAAACCCCCAACAGAGGAGCGGTCCGGACCGCCAAATAATGATCCAAACGAAACACACGCATCCCGCGAACCACCCATCGCCAGGAAAGGAATCCCGCAGACGACGGCAGAGTCCGCCCACAGGCCGTCGGAAATGCCCAACCCGCCCATCAAATTATGAACCACCATTCCGCCGCCAGTTCCGGGGCGGGAACCACCGCCACACAAAGCCAGATGGAAATTAACCAAATATAAGGAAACACTCACCGGAGTTCCACAGGACGTGCAGCCATGGACAGAGAGCTGCTGATCATGCCAGCCTTGCTTCTTGCCATATAACTACACGACCGAGACCGCTGACGAAGACGACGACGGTAAGTACCACATCCTATGACACAAGGGATGAAAGGGCACAGTTACATACCCACCCACCCCACCCACTATGCAATGTCCCCAACCCTTCCCAGCAGCACAAGTCAGACACCCCACACCAAGAGGTACGTACACGACCGAAGGCTAATGCAACTTGACCATAGTATATACAATAGCCCCACACCCATAAAAGATCAAAACAAACACCAGGGTGTAACTGCGTGCAGCCCAAACACAGGCCACACAGAAACTTTAATAATAAGCTCATTGAGCCAAACAGTGTAAAACACGGCCAATTGCCAGTCCTTAAAATCCAGATTGTCATGGGCCACATCAGGCCACACCTGACTCCCACAAGTGCTGGGTACTCCACAGAACGGGGCACCATATGGGGATCCAGGCACCTCACGGAAGGCGGGTGGAGGGTGGGGGTGGGAATTTTCGACGGGTGGGACTTTGACTTTCTTGTGGAGGGTGGAGGAGGGTGGGCTTCTCCTTTGAAGGGGTGGGGGCTGTTTGGCTCGGGTGGAGTTGGAGGGCCTAGGTTCTGACCAGGCCTTCTTCTTCACCGGGGAAGGGGCACAGGAATGGGAAGGCTGGACCGGGGTGGGCTGTGATGTGGAAGGAGCGGAAAGGGCAAGGAGGTGGGCACGTTTGGGGACAAAACGGGGTGGGCCACTGGGTTGGAAGAGGTCAGCACGGGAGAGGAAAAGTTTTTGGGAGCGATTGGGGTGGTGCCGTCCGAGAGGAGGCCAGAGCCTGAAAAGATCTCGGTAGGGCAGACTCGGCACCGTGAATGCCATCCAGATAGGCATTGGTCTGCTACACCTCTGATGCCAGTCCCTGGATGGCATTGACGATGGTTGTCTGCCCTACAGAGATGGTTCTTAGGAGGTTAATAGCCTCCTCTGTGAGGGCAGCAGGGCTGACTGGGGCAGGGGAGGAGGTGCCTGGGGCGAAGGAGACGCCCACATTTCTGGATGGGCGGGCATGGGTAACTCGGTGGGGAGCAGAAGGGAGGGCAGTGATGGTATGGGGGTGGCGGAAAATTTCACTGTAGTGGTGTTTGCACTAGGGTCCGCCACCACCGGAGGACCCCCATCGGAGGAGGTCTCAGAGCCACTACCTCCTGTAGTAGTAGCCTCCCCTGTGGAAGTCCCCTCGCCCTCCCACCCACTGGTCCCCTGGGCGTCCGTTGGATCTGCCTCGGAGGATCTGTGGGCCGCTGCCTCCCCACTTGCTGATGCCTCAGCTCCCTCGCCTGATGTTGATACTGTACCAAACCAACACAAGACAACAGGGATGGGGAGACAAAATAGGAGAGATACTTGTAAATAGCTGAATGCTGATACACAATGGCCAGACATACACCCACCCAGCAAACACACCCAACAGGCAGCACCGTACACTATGCCCATGGCCATTCCCCTGACTACTGACCAGAATACTGCTCTACACCCATCCCCTGAAATACTTTTGGAGCTGAGGTAGGAGAAACCTGACAGGGAACCCCTACACCCTTTGGAGAACATACAGTAGATGGACACCAGTCAAATTCCCTGCTCTAAGCAGCATGAGCAGAGGAAATACAATGAGGCCCATGGACGTACTAGGAGGGTCATAGAGCATACTATAGGTCTCCTGAAGGCTAGATTCTGGTGTCTACATGTCTCTGGGGGTTCCATGGCCTATGGGCCTGATAAGGTGTGTAGAATAGTGGTGGCCTGCTGCATGCTGCACAATGTGGCAGTGAGACATTCTATCCCCCTTTTGGAGGTGGAGGGTGCTATAGAGCTACCGCAGAGAGGTGAGGAGAGTGATGGTGAGGATGAGGAAGGGGAAGATGTCAATTCCAGGAACCAACTGATACAACTCTACTTCCAATAATTGTGTGGGACTTAAGCCTGTCATTGGGGTTAGTGACTAATACTGTCAGTGTGCTCTGTCATATAGTGGGGATTGGTCATGATAGACGATACATGGACCACTTCTGCATGATACTGAGAAAAAATATATGCATTCCCTCCTTACCAAATTTTGAGCACACAGTACCACCATCAAGCACAAATTGACAATAAAGTTGTGCTCTTCAAGTTGCATCCATACTCCACTTTGTTCACCATTGAAGACAGGGGACAGTGTTACAGGTGTGAAATGTGTTTTATTGGTAGAATTGAGTGAATTGTGCTATATACAGTGATTGGAGTCGTAAGGGTTGGGTGTCCTCAAAACCAACTTGGTGGCAGCCCTGTTGGATGTCTTAGATGGGTCCATTTTGTAGAACAGTACTTCAATTTGCCCCCAGCTAAGTGTTGTTGGTGAATGGGTGGGATGGTTGCTTTGCATTAGTAGCAGTGTCAATTGTTGGAGGGGGCCTTGTTCTTAGCTGGGTTTCCAGTGCCATATCTTGGCCTAAGACTACGTTTGGGCGCCTGCTGTGGAGCTTCTTGGGGTGGCATGGTTGGCCCTTGGGTTTCCTGGGAGGGTATTTCCTGTGATGTTTCTGCTGCTTGGGTCATCTGTTGCTGGTTGTCCTGGGCTGTTGTGGGGGCCTTTTGCCCGGTGTGGGTGTCAGACTGCTTTTTTACCAACTGCAGCAGTGCTCTAGCAATGGTGGCCATTGTGGCATTGTGCTCTTTCCACTGCTCCTTGGCCTGTTGGTGTTGTTCCTGCTGCATCCTCTGTCTTTGCTCCAGGGTGGACACAATCTGTGCCAGCCTGTTTTGGGTATGTTGGTAGGCCCCCAATACCTCTGCAATAACGTCCTGGGCAGCTGTATCCATCCAGTGGCCTCCCCCTGACCCACTGGGACACTTGAACTTGCCCTAGCCCCCTGTGCCTGTGTCCCCTGCATAGGTCTGGATGTGCCACTTGTACTGGGGCCCTCACCTTCCTGCATGTTAGGAGTGGGAGACTGTGGCCTCTGTAGCTGTGTTCCACCAGTCTGTGCCCTGGGTACACTGGTGTGGGTACACCTCCCCTGGCCTGCTGGTTTTGACAGGGTGTTAGGGGTGACAGTGGTTTCCTGGGTGGGGCTGCTGCATGGTGAGAATCCAGGACTGTGTGAGGGGCCTGCCTGCTCATCAGTGTCCAGGGATCCTTCGCCAAGGTCTTGTGAGGTGCCTCTGTCTCCCTGGAGGGCTGTGGCACTCCTTGTCCCCTCCATTAGGGTTGCATGGGTGGTGGTGCCTGTTGGGAGACATACACATGTCTGTTACATATGCATGTAGGATGGAAGTGTACAGGACTGTGCTATTGTGTGCTGGTGTTAATTTCAGTGTTCTTCCAGGGTGCCTTTGTGAGGTTGACATTGCATTTAGTGGCAGTGGTGGGGTTGCATTGTGGCGGTGGTATGATTCCATTGTGGGTACGTGCAGGGGTGGGTGGCTGTGCACAGCGGGAGTGATGTGGGTATGTTAGTGGGTTGTAGGTGATGCCGGGTGGTGGATGTGGTGGGTAATGGCTGGGTGGGGCGTAGGTCCAGGTGGGTGTGGGTGGGGTGGGGTGCTGCACGCATTGCAGATGTGTTGTATATGGGGTAATTGTAGATGACTTACCCGAGTCCATTCCTCCAGTGAGTCCAGTGAGCCCCTCTGGGTGCAGGATGGCGAGGACCTTCTCCTCCCAGTTGGTGTAGTCGGGTGGTGCTGGTGGCAGTCCTCCCCCAGTTTTCTGCACTGCGATGTGGTGCCTAGATGCCATAGCCCAGACCTTCCCCCGTAGGTCGTTCCATCTCTTCCAGATGTCGTCCCTGGTGTGTGGATGGTGTCCCACTGCATTCACCCTGTTGACAATGGTCTGGCACAGCTCCAATTTCCGCGCGATGGATGTGTGCTACACCTCGGACCCGAATATTTGTGGCTCCACCTTCAGGATCTCGTCCACCATGGTCCTTAGCTCCCTTTCGGTGAAGCGTGGATTTTTGGGGGGGGACATGGTGAGTGTGGTGGATGGCGTCGGGACTGGGAACGGGGAGAGGGTGCTCCTCTGTGGGTCGATATGCGTCTCCTGTATGCTGCCGGTCCCTGTCTGGCTCTGGTGCTCTCCGTCTTCTGGTCCTGGTTTCATTGCAAGGGATTGTGGGGTGTGTATGGGGGTGTTTTATAGGGTTCTGGATGTGTGTCAGGTGTGTGGGTGATACGCCTATCCAATGTGTGCACTTGTTGCTGTTGTGTCCACTTGCCGCCCGTGGCGGTCGCAGCCGCCAATGGTAGTCTGGCCTCCACTGTCCACCGAGGTGATTTGTGCATCATTATTTGGAGGGCGGGATGTGGGCGTGCTTGGCGGTGGCGGGATGGGGTGGGCCGGTATTCCTGCCGACAGAGTCCTGGCGGGGAGTGGTGGTCTGGGAATTTTGGGCGGGGTTGGGTTTTTCATTCATTATATGGCGGGTTTCCATTCACCGCCAACGGCGGGATTTTGTTCACCGAGACACGGCAGTCTTTCCCACCATGTTCATAATGACCCCCATAATTGACATCAGTGGCCAACAGAGACTTTGCCCATTGGATCCAACTTGGATGTAATGCTTTTGCATTTGGAAAGCTGGCTTTTGTGACAGCCTCTAGGGCTAGTATTGGGGTCACGGCAATGATGCGTTTCCCCTTGGCCAGAGATCTCTCCTTTATGACAGCCATCTGAACAGAAGTCAGAATCATTTCAGTGGGAGCAAAGCGTTGTTCAGCGCTGGAATACCTAGTAACCTTTTACCCACTTAGCATGCTCTGTTTTATCCTATTTATTTCATTATTTCTTTTAGCACCTCTGCAGCTGCTTACATTTTTATGAGAAATGTTTTGCTTTTTGTTATCAGTGCCACTCTGAGAAGGCGTCATTATAAGTGATGTATGTAGGTCATTGTGTCCCTTTCACTCTGACGTTTGACAGGAACATTGTGCACACCTGTTAGGGACTGTTTATGTAATTGCTGACACAAGTCTGCTACATTATCAGTTGTTTAGGTACATACCTGCCTCAGGGATCCTACATGAGCCATATAAACAGACCTCACACGGACAAGGTCATTCAAGGAATTGCCTCCAGATGCCATCTATGCTGCACGTCACCTTGCTGCAGAACTCAGCATTTGTGTCTTAATT
The DNA here is from genome assembly GCF_031143425.1 of Pleurodeles waltl. Lineage (NCBI taxonomy): Eukaryota > Metazoa > Chordata > Amphibia > Caudata > Salamandridae > Pleurodeles > Pleurodeles waltl. The sequence continues at coordinate 167,184,793 of NC_090436.1, forward strand.
GAGTCTGATCTAGAGATCTCATTCAAATATACCGAGGGATGGGGTGCTTCTGGTGAACATGGTACTGGCAGACTAGGGTTTATCACACCTAGCACTCATTAGGGTAGAGATTAGGCTCTCTTTGCTAGGAGCTGCATATCGTATAGTTATTGTTTTCATATTCACAACCTTCATCTTCATGATTTTGCTTTTATTATTGCTCATTATCCCAATCATTGCAATTCATGCATTTTACCAAAGATTGCAGTCTTTTCAATAAATATATAGAAAACTCTCCTGAATCGCCTTTATTTCCTGTGTGTGTGTTTGAGACTTTTTGCTAGCAAGAGAAAAGGGTAACTTCCGTTCCACCATGACTCCCCAGAGAAGTCGCAACTAGAGTCCATGCATAAGGCCGCCAGAAATCAACTTTATTGCCTGTTTGGTGAGGTACTGCTTGTGTTGGGACAATATTTGAGACTTATTGTAGGAGTGACTCAGTCGCCTACAAACAGAAGTGCTGTCAACGCTAAACCAGCAGTCTCTCTAAGGAGCGAAAGTCCAACTATGACATGATGACCAAGTTTGTTTTGTTATCACATGTATGTAAGTTTTTAGCTTAAAGCATGTCCTGCTGCAATGCTCTAAGGACGGGTGTATGTTCAACTGTCCAATATTTACTTGAAAAGTCTAGACATATTAAATCATATAGTGGTTTTATGTGTTGTGCATAATCTGGCAATGTATGTTCTGCTAAAATTGAGAAAGCCCAACAATGACTGTAGCTTTTTGATAGAGTTTGGTATTCGTAATTGTGCACACTTTTCTAGAAAGTGGTGTGTTAGGTTCTTACCTTCATCTGATAACTCGTATCCCAGAACAGGACACTGAGAAAGGCAGTTTTTGTTTTCCTGAAATTAAATATTTAGCCTAATTCGGCAAATCCCACAATAATGCAATCCACCAATCTTAGGTGTTTGACAATATTGTCATCTGTAAGGTAGACATCGACTACATAGGTGTTAGAAACGGGGTCTTTGGTTGGCAGTCAGGTTACCTCCTGTCCAAGCAAGGACCCTCACTCTAGTCAGGGTAAGTCACACACAATCCAAATTATCCTGTGCCCACCCTCTGCTAGCTTGGCACTGAGCAGTCAGGCTTAACTTAGAAGGCAATGCGTATTTGTGCAATAAATCATACACTAACACCATATAGCACCCCAACAATACACCACAGTGTTTAGAAAAATATTTAATATTTATCTGGATAAATGCAGGTCAAAACGATTAAAGATGCAATAAGTAAATGTTGAGCTATCACTGAAAAGTGATATAAAGTGTCTTAAGTCTTTAAAAAGCAAACAAAGTCTCTTTCAAGCACAAAGTACCTGGTTCACGTGAAAAATCTCCACAAAGAACCGCAGAGGAGGAGATGCGTGGAAACAAAGGGGTATGCGTTGATTTCTCTGGCCGCACACGGCAATGCGTTGTTTAGTTTTCATGCAGGGACATCTGTGTGTCGATTTCCGGTGCTCGGTCGTGGATCCTTATCGGGTTGCAGTGTTTTCAAATGCCCTGGGACGATGCCTGGATTTCCGGTGCTGGCAGGATGAAGTCACAGGAACTGAGTCAATCCAGTAGGCGTTGCGTCTAATTTTCTACCGCACGGCAGGTGCTGCGTGGATTCCTCTCTGGAAGTCGGGCTGCATCATTCTGGCTCGGCTGTGCATCGATCCGGTGAGGCAGTGCGTTGAATTTCTAGTCGCTACGCTGGCGCTGCATCGAACTTCTCATTGCGAAGTTGGGCTGCATCGTTCCAGTTCGGTGTGCCGTGAAATGTTCACCTTGATGCAGGTTGTGTGTCTGTGTGTCGTTTCTACTAGGCTGTGCATCGAATTTCGCCGCACAAGGAGTCCTTCTTGTAGAGATGAAGTCTTTTTGGTCCTGAGACTTTAGGGAACAGGAGGCAAGCTCTATCCAGGCCCTTGGAGAGCACTTCTTTACCACAGCCAGAGAGCAGCAAGGCAGAAGGGCAACAGCAAGGCACCAGGCCTTCACAGAAAGCAGACAGGTGAGTCCTTTGGGCAGCCAGGCAGTTCTTAGCAGGATGCAGGTTCTGGTTCAGGTTTCATCTCCAGGAAGTGTCTGTGAGGTAAAGTGTCTACCCCAAGAAGTGTCTGAATTGGTAGGGTCAGAGGCCCTGCTTTAATACCCAAATGCGCCTTTGAAGTGGGTGAGACTTCAAAGAGTGGTTTAGAAGTGCACAAGGTCCCCTTTCAGTTCCATCCTGTCTGCCAGGATCCCAGTAGGAGGTGTGGTAGTTCTTTGTGTGAGGGCAGGCTACTGTCTTTTGACATGTGAGAGTCAGGCCCTCCACCCTCTCAGTGCAGGAAGACCCATTCAAAATGCAGATGTATGCAAGTGAGGCTGAGTATCCTGTATTTGGGGTGTGTCTGAGTGAATGCACAAGGGAGCTGTCAACTAAACCTAGCCAGACGTGGATTGGAAGGCACAGGAGGATTTAAGCGTAGAGAAATGCTCACTTTCTAAAAGTAGCATTTCTAAAATAATAATATTAAATCCAACTTCACCATTAAGCAGGATTTCTTATCACCATTCTGGCCATACTAAATATGACCTGGCTACTCCTTTCAGATCAGGATCTACCACTCAAACAGTATATGAGGGTAGCCCCAGAGCTATCCTATGAATGGAGCAGGCCTCACAGCAGTATAAAAACGAATGTAGGAGTTTTACACTACCAGGACATATAGAACACACATGTTCATGTCCTGCCTTTTATCTACATTGCACTTTGTCCTAAGGGCTACCTAGGGCCTACCTTAGGAATGACTTTTATGTAGAAAAAGGGAGTTTAAAGATTGGCAAGTACCTTTAAATGCCAAGTCAAAGTGGCAGTGAAACTGCACACACAGGCACTGCAGAGGCAGGCCTGAGACATGGTTAGAGGCTACTTATGTGGGTGGCACAACCAGTGCTGCAGCCCACTAGTAGCATTTAATTTACAGGCCCTGGGCACATGTAATACACTTGACTAGGGACTTACAAGTAAATTAAATAAGCCAATTGGGTATGTCACCATGTTTTAAAGAGAGAGCATATGCACTTTAGCACTGGTTAGAAGTGGTAAAGAGCGCAGAGTCCTAAAGCCAGAAAAAATGAGGTCAGAAAAAGAGGAGGAGGAAAGCAAAAGGTTTGGGGGTGACCCTATAGAAAGGCTATTTCCAACAATAGGACAATGCCTTGTGGTCAATATTGTGTAATATAGATGTTACACGTGGTGAGAACAGTCCACAACTGTTCTTATACCCCTGTGGAAGTTAGCAAACTTTTCTCTGAGAGCTAAGCGCTGAAGGCACTTAGGGCCAGATGTAGGAAGGCTTTTGCGCCTTGCAAGCGGCGAAAAACATCGTTTGCCAGGCGCAAAAGCCCTTGCGCGATGCAGAGTCACATCGGTACCGACTCGCAAAATGTAATTCCGACTCACAAATAGGAAGGGGTGTTCCCTTCCTATTTGCGACCGCATCGTGATGTAGAGTTGATTTGTGATCGTGAAAGCGGTCGCAAATCAACTCGCAGTTACCATCCACTTGAAGTGGATGGTAACTCATTCGCAAACGGGAAGGGGTCCCCATGGGACCCCTTCCCCTTTGTGAATGCAAACAAAAATATTTTTTCAGGGCAGGCAGTGGTCCTATGGACCACTGCCTACTCTGAAAAAAACGAAACAAATGGTTTCGGTATTTTTTCTGTTTGCAGCTCGTTTTCCTTTAAGGAAAACGGGCTGAAAAAAAAAAAAAAAAACTGCTTTATTAAGAAAGCAGTCACGGACATGGTGGTCTGCTGTCCCCAGCAGGCCACCATCCCCGTGAGTGCCTAGACTCGCTATGGGGTCGCAAACTGCGACCCACCTCATAAATATTCATGAGGTGGGTCTTTGCGACCCCATAGCGAGTCGCAGAAGGTGTCTGAGATACCTTTCTGCATAACATTTTGCCAGGTGCAAATTGCGAGTCGCTAGTACTCGCAATTTGCACCTCGCAAAATGTTTTCTTCCTACATCTGGCCCTTAGATCCCTACATTCAGGCACAAAATTTTGGCAGAAAAAACATTGGAAATATGCAATGCTGTTTTGTATTTTTTGCACACATTGGACCTCATTTATAAGGCCCTAGCGGCACATTGCGCCACCAAAGCATAATTCTTTTTTATCCTCCGGAGGTGCAGTGTGCCAACCCATATTTTCAAGGCCATGCAAAGCCACCTAGGGTGGCTTTTCTTGTAAATATGGACCCCTTTCATGCATATCTCAGAATGAAAGGGGCATTCCATAGGTGTTGCTTGGGGTGTTCCCATGCACTATCCATGGAACCAGAAGGAATCTGATGCATTCCTAGATTTACACGTCTGGGAATGTGTCAAAATCCTGCACCATCTCAGGAGTTGTGTAAGAATGATGCAACAGGGAGAATTGTCTTTATGCGTTTCTCCCCTTTTTTCCTTTTTCTGGGTGTGCTGCATTCTGCAGCACACAAAGAAAGAGGAAAACCCTTCTTGTGATTGTTTTCCCTTCCTGCACAAAAACAATCACATCCTGCACAAAAACAATCATGCCCGCAACACATGGCACTAGGCAGCAATTTGTGTGCCAGTACAAGGGGTGAGGACAGAGATGCACAGTATCTTGTAGATATGTGTGAGAAAACAGGGCTGATTGCAGAGGCTCCCTAACTTTTTGTCCCCATTTTTCAGTTTTTGCTACTGTTTTCCTGACTCTGATGGTGCCCTGGGTACTGCTAACCATCCCAGGGCCTGTGCTCTGTGTAAAATCAGTATGCAAATTAGGCTAATTATAATTGGCTAAGTCAACCTACCTATAAGTCCCTAGTATATGGTAGGGCATGTAGGTTTAGGGACCCCAAGCATAGGTAGTGCACCCATACGTGCACTGCTGAGGTGCCCAGTGTAATTTTAAAGGCAGGCCTGCCTTGCTGGCTGCTTTTAAATTAAAGTTACATGCAAATTCGACTTTGGAATTAAAAGTAGTTCCAAAGCCTAAAACTACCTTATTTTTACATTTAAGTCACCCCTAAGGTGTGCCCTATGTGCCCCTAGGGCTGGGTGCCATGTAACTATAAGCAGGGACCTTATAAAAATAGTTTTATAAGCCCTGGTGAGGTAAAATAGCCATAGGCTAGAATGGGGAGACTTTATTTTCATTTTAAAAATCCCCTTAAGTAACAGATACCAGAAGTTTGGTATCAAATTAATTGTTATAATAAATCCCACAACTTCCAGTTGTGGGATTTAATATAACTTGTTCAGGTAAAGAGATTTAAACTTTACTTGAAAAGTTGCCAAATTCAGCACTGCAGTGTTTTTGCTGCTTTGCTCTGATTGGCCAGCCTCTGGCAGCCTGGCCAGGCTGCATTGATGAGGTGTGAAGTGGCCTGGCTCCACACAAAGAGATGTGCCTGGGGGAGGAGATCTACGCTCAGCAGATGGGGAAGCAGGAAGGGGGAGGGCTGCAAACTGGTCTTCAAAGGCAGAGAAGGACATTTGGACCAACCCAGCAACACCCTCACATCCTGCAAACCCAGACAATTAGGTGCCCCCTTGATTAGGAGAGGGCAGGAGAGGGGTGTGTTTAGGATTTTTAGCCACACCAGTAGGTGGGCTCAGCCAGATGTAACCTCCAAAAATCACTTTCAGCCATGATGGATTTTTGAGGATTGATTTTTGCCACACTTCCCAGGAAGTGGTCATCACAGGGGGAAGGACCCTGCCGCTGGTTGGAGAACCAGGACCCCCTGTTTTTCACCCAGGAGCAGGGATAAAACTGGCAGACCTTCACCCACACCTCAGGTCCGTACCAGATCCATATCAGATTCTAACAAGGAAGAACTACAGGAGAAGAAGGACTGCCCTGCTGGACCCCTGACCTGCACCTGGACACTGCACTCTGGAGGCCTGCACCAGCTGCACACTTGGGCTTCACCACTAAAAGGGCTTTACCTGTCTTCTAATGTTTTAAGAAGGGACTCCCTGTTTGCTACAGGTACAAAGGAGCTGCCCAGAGTCCCATGCATCAAGTCCTGCAGGCAGAGCCCAGTTGACCAGCATTCAGTGGCCATTTGAGGATTCTGACCAGGTGCATTCTGGGAATTGTAGTCCCAACTCCCAAGGAGCAACTCAGAGCTTCTGGAACCTTGGATCAGGTTGTGGACACTTCAAAGACACCAAAAGTACCTCTGGAAGAAGATCCAGAAGTTTGGAGACGTTTGGAGCAACTCCATAAGTTGAAGAGGTGCATTGTGGGAGTTGTAGTCCCAGACCCCAAGAGGCACACCAGAGCCTCTGAACCCTTGGCTGGTGCTGTGGACCACTTTCCTGAATGTAAGTGTGACAGTGTTACCTCATGGGTGGCCTGAACTCTGGACTTTGTTCCTTTCCAATGTGACCTTTTTTAACCCTTTGAGCGCTAGTTGCTTCTATGCGCTAGAAAGCATGAATTTTTAAAAAATTCATATCTCCGGTTCCCCTTATCAGATGTTATTCGTTTTGGTGTCATTTTAAAGATACAAATATAATCTATTTTTATAAATAGATTTTGGATTTTTAAACTGTTTCCTGTGTTTTATTTAATTACTGTTTTGTGATATTTGAATGCTTTACGCTTTGTCTCCTAACTTAAGCCTTGTCGCTCGTTGCCAAGCTACCAAGGGTTGAGCTAGGTTTAAATTACGGGGACCGAACTGGACCTAAGAGGAGGTTAGTGGTCTATTGCTAAGTGTAGGTACTTACCTGCCCTTACCAATAACCCATTTTCCAACAATATGGCACATTTCTGCCCTTTCCAGGTAGTGCAGGGCAGCACAGCAAGACACTGGCTGCGCCGCCCTGCACTATGGGCCTTGTAAATGAGGCCCTATATTGTTAAGAAGCTCTCTGCTGTGTGCATTTTGTGTAGCAAATGTGCATGTGTGACTATTTAAATATCTGTAATCTAAGACTATGCTATATGAATGGCCCGGCTTAGCTTCGGGGAACAAAGAGTTGTTCATTGATGATACACAGGGTTCTATTACACCCTGGTACTCAAGTTGTGTGAGTATTTCTCTCACTGGTGCTTTAGCCTCATGTTTAATGGGGTATTGTGGTTGAAGGTCTGTGGTGTGGATCTAATAGGTATCATATAAAAGGGGGAGTCTTTATCCCATCCTACATGGTTTTGATATAGTGCTGGTGCTTATGCCAATACCCAATCTACGGCGTAAGCCTTTCTTAATTCTTCAGGAACAAGGACCAAGAAAAATGGCAAAATGACATCTTCCCCTAGTGGGAGATTATGAACAAATTCTTGTGGGCAATCTTTTCCTGCCAAGAGAATATCATAACTCAATGTTAATTTTCCCTATAATATAACTTTAATTGTGCACTCTATGTCTCCCTCAATTTTAATTTTCACTTTGTATACCCTGTCCGAGATGGGGGAGACGCGTCTGTCCACAGTTTTGACTTCTAAAAAGTCATTAGTTGCTGTCACACCCAGAAGCTCTTGAAGATTTTGGCAAACTATTGTGGCCTCTGTTGCGCTGTCTAGTAGAGTCACCGCTTACGCCCTGTTGTTCTTGTTATGTGTGGCATTTTTGGCTGAAATTGCTGCCACTTTTTTCTTTCTGAATTGTGGTTTCTGTTGGGGAAAATTCTCTTCCTTTTTTATGGACACTTTAGATGAACATTGTGAATCTATTCTCATTTTCACATACTTGTTTCGTTGTTCTGAATGCCCTCCACTCTCATTGCGTTTATGTGGTGAGTGATGGAAGAATTGAAATTGGTGTGTATCAGTATATGGGTATTTATCAGGAGTTTTTAAAGTATCTCTACTTCAAAATTTACAGCATTTCTCAGAGGACTCCAAACACAGAGATTCTCCTCTTTGTTTTATACTGTCTTTATTTTGATTTTGGTTATCCCAGCGTTTTTAAGAACAATCCTTGGCTTGCCTTGTAGAATCCTTTTTAGAATTACATTGTAGTTGTGGTTTACCTGGTCTGACTCCCAGACTATCCCGACCTATACTAGAATAAGTCTCTGCGATAATCTTTGGCAGCTCACGTTCTTTATCCTGTGCAGGAACATCCCAGAGGTGTTGGCGTACTGCCAATGCTACTGCTTTCCCTTCAAAATTACTTAATATTATTGAGTATGCTGTGGCACATTTGCCCATTAATTGCATCCCCAAGTCTACGACCGGAGCAGCCCCGAATGCGTCTTGACTCTGCTCTAACACTTCTGGAAGATTTGCAAGTGTTTGGTGTATTGTGTGAAGTAGTGTAGAGTGCAGCAAACACTGCACCCCAAGTGGCTCAGTGGCCCACTGAGGGAACCATCCCAAATGGCAAGCACATTGTGAGAATTCTATTTTTATCTTGGGGTCCCATATGGGGAAACACTGCCTCCAAGGTACTTGTTTTTTGTGCTAACCAAAACGGAATTTCCTCTTGTGTAGTAGGTACCATACCCATAATTGGTTGCACAGTAGCAGGATTAATCCCTGCTGTAGCCACATGCGGTTGCGCTGGAGCAGCCCTTTCTATGGTGGTGTTTAAAGTCTGTATTATGAATTTATTAAGTGTCTGCATAGTTCTACTAAATTAGTGTATAGGCGGTGTACTTCTGCTACCGCCGTTGTACCTGCATTAGGATGTGGTGTATAGGTCGCCAATTCTGGCCATGTAGGATTGCCATTACTAAAAGGACCTAATCTAACATTCTGTGGTACATGTGGTAGGGCGCCATCAAAGCAATTTTGGTGTTCTTGATAAAATAGTGGTATTTCTAAATACACGTTAGGTCTATACTGTGCTGGTGCATTTGCTGGAGTGTAGTGGTGAAAAGTATGTTCCCATCTATTGCTGGAAAGGTGACCCAAAAATAAAACATTTCAGTTCTGTATGCTGCATGTACCTCAACATCAAAGGTAACTTCACCTCACTCATCTGAGGGAATTATTTCTTATATATATTGTGAGGGGGAGCCTCACATTTGCTGCCATTATGACCCGTTGTTGGTCTGCTATCTTTAAGATAGTATTGTTCAGAGATAGAAACACCAATTGGGGAAATCCTTTGAAGAGTTCAAGCTTGAAATACTTACAGCATCAAATAGGTGCTACCTATCTAGCTGAAGAGGATATTCACTAATACCACTGACATCTCACTATAAAATAATTAGGGCACCATTTGCACATAATGGGGCAGAGATACTTGAGAGATCCGTAACATTAGTGCCTAGCCAATTTTGGTGGCACCAAACAAGACTGCTGGATTTTGGGCAGCAGCACCACTGAGCGTGACAGTTGCCGGCCTAACCCTATTGGCTAGCTAGCAGCACCTCACCAGAACCACAGAGTAAAGATGATTTGTGGCAGCCTATTGCATGACACTCTAAGACTTCTCAGGGAAAGTTTGGTGATGTATTGCTAGAAACAGATCATACTCCTTTCTCTAAGTTATACACATCTCATACATGCAAGGACAATCAGAAGCGGGATTTGGTTCAATATATTTTATTGAAGCAACTGCATTCTAATTAAAAAGGCATGAATTATGATTATTAGTATAATGAAACACTAATATTGCAGTGACTAGGAAAGTGCAACAGAGGAAGGGTCCCACCATACTGTCACAATAGTATTTATAAAGTCCCTATCTGCACTACTAAGATTCTACATGAGAGCTGTAGCAGTGTTAGTCCTATTCAGCCCATCTAGTCCCCAGAAAAAAACCCAGTCCCCATACTAGTCGTATAGAGAAGAAGATGGTTAATCTGCTGGGAGTTCTCCCACATGGATAACGAGAAGCTGCAGAGTTTCAGCAGAAACTGCGATGACAACATGCAGCATGACATGGCTGGCTGGCTGAAATGTCCCCTCTAACGTAGTGACAGTGTGGAGTTTGATAATAAAACATATGATGTTCTAAGAACTGCCCAGACGTGAGAACACGTATTTTCCTGTGTAGGGTAGACATTGTACTCTTTGTATCGCCAATACCTGGTAAACAATCATATGCAACCTTGGGTTGAGCACTGGATGAAAGTGTCATGCAAAGAAATGACTAATCAATCAATCAATCAATCAATCAGAATATTTATAGAGCGCACTACGTACCCGTTAAGGTTTCAAGGCACTGGGGTGGGGGGCTGCTGCTACTGGTCGAAGAGCCAGGTCTTGAGGAGTCTCCTGAAGGTGAGAAGGTCCTGGGTCTGCTGCAGGGGGGTCGGGAGGGCGTTCCAGGTCTTAGCGGCGAGATAGGAGAAGGATCTGCCGCCGGAGGTCTTGCGTTGGAAGCGGGGAACGATGGCGAGGGCGAGGTTGGCGGAGCGGAGTTGGCGGGAGGGGATGTAGAAGTTGAGTCTGTTGTTCAGGTAGGCTGGTCCGGCGTTGTGGAGTGCCTTGTGAGCGTGGGTGAGGAGCTTGAAGGTGATCCTCTTATCCACGGGGAGCCAGTGGAGGTCTTTCAGGTGGTGGGAGATGTGGCTTTGGCGGCGTACGTCGAGGACCAGTCGGGCAGAGGCATTTTGGATGCGTTGGAGGTGTCGGATGTCTTTTGCTGGGATGCCTGTGTAGAGTGTGTTGCCGTAGTCTAGTCTACTGCTGACGAGTGCCTGGGTCACCATTTTTCTGGTTTCCGTCGGGATCCATTTGTAGTTTCTACGGAGCATGCGGAGGGTGTTGTAGCAGGAGGAGGAAACTGCGTTGACCTGCTTGGACATGGTGAGGGCGGAGTCGAGGACAAAACCCAGGTTGCGTGCGTGGTTGGCTGGCGTTGGAGGGGGTCCCAGCGCGGTGGGCCACCAGGAGTCACCCCAGGCCGAGGGGGTGCGTCCGAGGATGAGGACCTCCGTCTTATCGGAGTTCAATTTCAGACGGCTATTTCTCATCCATTCGGCGATGGATTTCATTCCCTCGTGGAGGTTGGCTTTGGCGGTGTGTGGGTCTTTGGTGAGGGAGAGGATGAGCTGGGTGTCGTCGGCGTAGGAGAGAATGTTGAGGTTGTGCTGACGGACCAATTGTGCGAGGGGGGCCATGTAGACGTTGAACAGCGTCGGGCTTAGGGAGGAGCCTTGGGGTACGCCGCAGATGATGTTGGTGGCTTCTGAGCGGAAGGGTGTTAGTCGGACTCTCTGGGTTCTGCCGGAGAGGAAAGAGGAGATCCCGTTAAGGGCTTTTTCTTGTATTCCGGCTTTGTGGAGGCGTGTTAGTAGGGTATGGTGGAAAACCATGTCGAAGGCTGCGGAAAGATCCAGGAGGATGAGGGCTGATGTTTCGTCGCTGTCCATTTGCTGTCTGATGTCGTCTGTAGCGGCGAGGAGAGCAGTCTCTGTGCTGTGGTTGCGTCTGAAACCGGACTGGGAGGGGTCCAGGATGGAGTTGTCCTTGAGGTGGTCGGTAAGCTGAGCGTTGACGATCTTCTCGATGACCTTCGCTGGGAAGGGAAGGAGGGAGATCGGGCGGAAGGTTTTGAGGTCGTTGGGGTCTGCCTTGGGTTTCTTGAGGAGGGCGTGGATTTCGGCGTGCTTCCAGCTTTCCGGGAAGGTTGCGGTTTCGAAGGATAAGTTGATGACCTTTCGAAGTTGGGGGACGATGGTAGAGTCGGCTTTGTTGTAAACGTGGTGGGGGCAAGGGTCTGAAGGGGATCCTGAGTGGATGGAGTTCATGATCTTGCAAGTTTCCGTGTCGTCTACGGGGGTCCAGGCGGTCAGGTGGTTGGTGCAGGTGGAGCTGTCGGGGGTGGGGTCTGGCGGAGGCGTGGTGTTGAGGCTGTCGTGGATGTCGGCGATCTTCTGCATAGAAGGGCACCTGATAAAAATATTAAAACATCTCCACTAAAATGAGGTTTTGCTAAAATAATAGGAGGAATAAAAATGAAATGTAACTAGGTGAAAGAGCACAGGCGGCAGGCCCAGAGCTAAAATAAATTTCCCTTATAAATGCTAAAATAACCTCATGACAAGAAGGACACAAGAGTGATAGCTCAAAACACATGCTCTCTCATGGAGTAGTTAATTGGAAAAAGGTAGTGCTTGAAAAGCAAGAAGTAGAACAGAAGACGCCAGTCAATCAAAGGGATCCTAAAGATGCCATACTACATATGAATGACAACCAAAAGATTGACAAGCTGAGACGTGAATAAAAAGCATGCAAATAAGAGTGACAAGAAAACCAACTTGTGGTAAGCAATAGGCAAGTACCAAGTCCTTCTATTTTCTTGGTATACCACAATATACCTCTCTAGAGCACATGCACGGTCTAGTAATTTCAACCTAAAAATGAAGTAATAGTTCCCCATTTCCCAGAATACAATAACAAAAAAATCTATTTAAAATTGTTTTAAGTCATCCATTTTAATGCATTTTATCACATGCCATAATATAGCTCTCACTATTTACGTTTTATATAAAACTCTCATACCTCTTATGTACTTAATTGGCACAATAAATATTTTTTAAATTAAATACATGGAATTCATGGAGGTGTGTAGTATGAGTAGTCTTAATTACATCGATGCCCTCGAAGGTGGGCAAATATAGGAAATTACACACTTCTTGTACAAGTGGGGAGTTTTCTACTTTTCCACAACATAGGGGGTCATTACAACGTTGGCGGTAAAAGCCGCTTACCGCCGTGCAGAAGACCATCAACACACTGCCGCGGACGCGGAATTGCGCCACAGCTATTATGACCCACATCTCGAAATCCGACAAAATCCAGACACCCACACAAGTCCGCCACACCAAAGGTCAGTGATAAACTGGCGAAAAAAAACCTCCACCGTCACGCCAACAGAAATACGCCCACACTATCACGACCCACGAATCCATGCGGCGGTCTTTCAACCGTGGTATTCCATTGGCGGTACACACCGCCACGCTCAAAATGCACACACATTTACAAAACACAACCACATTGGACAATTCGAAATACACACACCTGATACACATACACACACCACTCCCACACACCCAATACAATATAAAACACACACCCACATCACCCACAAACCCCTGTGACAAAAACACGGAAAGAAGGCCAGAGAGAGACACTACAAACTACTACCAAGCATCCACAGGCACACCAGACCATCAACCACATTACTTCCACGCACAAAACACCACACACCACTACTTATCACCACACTTATCACCACATACACCACCCCACACATCACCTACACCACCCAATGGCACGGCAAAGACACCCCAGGTTCTCAGAGGAGGAGCTCAGGGTCATGGTGGAGGAAATCGTCCGGGTAGAGCCACAGCTATTTGGAGCACAGGTGCAGCACACCTCAATTGCAAGGAAGATGGAGCTATGGCGAAGAATAGTCGACAGGGTCAACGCAGTGGGACAGCACCCAAGAAATTGGGATGACATCAGTAAGAGGGGGAACGGCCTACGGGGGAAGGTGCGTTCCGTGGTCTCAAGACACCACATCGCGGTACAGCGGACTGGAGGCGGACCCCCACCTCCTCACCCACAACTAACAACATGGGAGGAGCAGGTCTTGGCAAATCTGCATCCTGAGGGCCTCGCAGTAGTCGGTGAAGGAATGGACACTGGTAAGTCAAATATTAACTATCATATCCCCCACCCTACCTGCATGCTATCACAGACCACCACCCTCGCCCCCTCCCCTATCACTCCAACTCCTCACAAATGAACTAATAACACAAACCACACATCCCAACACCAAGCCCTGCATGACACAACAAAGCATGGACACCCATACCTAAAGCATGCCCACTGCACATACCCATAACACCCCCCTCAACCATCATCACACAAGCCCCCACACAGGAATGCTAGCACTGGGGTACACGGTCACCCACCCATTGCACACCATGACACACACAGATGCAATAATCATGTTTTTACACCCCTGCAGGATCACTACCCAACGTCACCAGACAGGAGGGTCCAGAGATCTCCACCCCACCCACAGAAGAGGCCCACAGTGATGACAGCAGCTCTGTCCAACTGGATCCAGATGACCAGCCCGGACGATCGTGGGCCTCGGGACAGTCGGTTCCCCACACCCAGTCACAGGCCACCACAGAGCTTCCACCCTCTGGTAACACCAGCAGAGCACCCATCCAACGGGCCCATACCTCCGTCCCCAGGACACGTCAATCAGCTGTGTGTCCACCACTACATGGAACCCAGGATAACCCACCCACAACAACAACAACAGGGACCTGGGGGCAGTGGTAGTGGGCACACGGTCCAGGGGATGGAGGCCCAGGAACACAGGGGAACTGGGAGGGCTGCTGTGCGACAGGGGGCGGACAGGCCTAGGGAACCCACTCTCCACGAGGCCCTCTCCTCCATCATGGGAGCATACCACCACTCCCAGGAGACGATGGCAACGGTACTGGCCAAGTTTCAGGAGACCCAGTGCATGCAGGAGGAAGAGTATTTGGGGTTTAGGGAGGAACTCAGAACCATCAGCTCTGCCCTGGGCACCATCGTAGGGGTGCTGAAGGAAATACTCAACACCAGGAGGGACACTGTGGCACTACAAGGGGCCCCTGACACTAGCCTCGATGATGAACTGCCCACCACCTCCGCCGGCGCTAGTAGACAGGAGGCACCGCCCCAGGACCACCACACCAGCACCCCACCCCCTGCAGAGGGAGAACCACCCCGCAAGTGGTCCCTGAGATCCAGGAACAAGACAGAGCACGATGCCAAGACCCCCGCCAAGAAATGAGACCACCCTGATTGTCATCCCACTGTCCCACTTTGTCACCCTGTCCATATTTAAACTGCCCAGCTCCACTTCCTATGCCCATATGGGCAATGCACCTGTGAGACTAATAGACTGGACTCTGCCATGGACATTCCTCCACCATCACCCCTCACCATGTTACAACCCCCCTCCAATATTTAGCACTTCAATAAACACCCTTGAAGCACAAAACAATCTTGAGTCAGTCTGTGATTTCAAAAATATGTATTAGCAATGACAGTGACAAAATGCGTTTTCAAATGTAATGTCAACATACCTATGTCACACATCTCAAGTCCATGAGGAATCTAAGCAGATGACACACGTTGGAAACCACACCTGTGAAACCGTAAGGGAAATGTACAACTCAGTTACCATATACTGGTTGAAATCGACAGACAGGATAGAGGTATAAGTGTGAAAGTACTTGTAGTAGGCAGGAATGTGTTCTCACCAGTGTGTCACTGGAAATATTGCTGGATAACTGAGTCCCTGTTGTCAATGTCTTCTTCCTCTGCTTCCTCCTCATCACTGTCCACAGGCTCCACAGCTGCCACAACACCGTCATCTGGACCATCCTCCTGCAGAAAAGGCACCTGTTGTCGCAAAGCCAAATTGTGAAGCATACAGCAGGCCACGATGATCTGGCACACCTTCTTTGGTGAGTAGAATAGGGATCCACCTGTTATATGCAGGCACCTGAACCTAGCCTTCAGGAGGCCGAAGGTGCATTCGATCACCCTCCTAGTCCGCCCATGGGCCTCATTGTAGCGTTCCTCTGCCCTGGTCCTGGGATTCCTCACTGGGGTCAGTAGCCATGACAGGTTGGGGTAACCAGAGTCCCCTAACAGCCACACCCAGTGCCTCTGGAGTTGACCCATCACATAAGGGATGCTGCTATTCTGCAGGATGTAGGCGTCATGCACAGAGCCAGGGAACATAGCATTTACCTGGGAGATGTACTGGTCTGCCAAACATACCATCTGTACATTCATCGAATGATAACTCTTCTGGTTCCTGTACAACTGTTCACTCCTGTGGGGGGGGGACCAGAGCTACATGGGTCCCATCAATGGCACCTATGATGTTGGGGATATGTCCAAGGGCATAGAAGTCACCTTTAACTGTAGGCAAATCCTCCACCTGAGGGAAAACGATGTAGCTCTGCATGTGTTTCAGCAGGGCAGACAACACTCTGGACAACACGTTGGAAAACATAGGCTGGGACATCCATGATGCCATGGCCACTGTTGTTTGAAATGACCCACTTGCAAGGAAATGGAGCACTGATAGCACCTGCACTTGAGGGGGGGTCCCTGTGGGATGGCGGATTGCTGACATCAGGTCATGCTCCAACTGGGCATACAGTTCCTGGATTGTGGCACGGTCAAACCTGTAGGTGATGATCAAATGTCTTTCCTCCATTGTCGACAGGTCCACCAGCGGTCGGTACACCAGAAGATTCCTCCATCTCCTCACATGTCCCAGCAGACGGTGCCTAGGAATGACAACAGCGACCACAGAGTCAAACAACTCAGAGGTATGTACCCACCGTCTACACAGAACACCATTCATGCACAAAATGTGGCCTGTATTTGTTTTGTGCGACAAGGCCTAAGTCTGTGTGACGCAGTTGGCAATTAGGGCATGTGGGCCCCTGAAATGGCGGCTGCCTGACCTCTAAAGTGGGACAATGGGATGTGAGGTAACTGCGCTGGCGTTGTACACCGTCGCGGTGGGCGGTCGAAGACCGCGGCGCAATGCTGCATTGGTTAACATTGGACCCTATGGGTCCCAGGAGCCAATGACGATGTACGCCGGCGGTGATGGTACCCACCGCCGCGGACGTGACCGCCGCGGACGTGACCGCCATTTTCTATCTGTTCAATCACTCAATACCTGATCTTCGACAGGAGAGGACCTACACTGCAAGTGCTGCTGTGACCTCGGTCTGGAAGAGACAAAGGCTTGTGCGTCTGGGGAAAGGGCCTCTGCCTTCACTGCAGAGGAGTTGGAGAAGCTTGTGGACGGGGTCCTCCCCCAGTACACGCTACTCTACGGTCCTCCAGACCAACAGGTAAGTACACAGGGAGCATGTTGTATGGGCTATGCCTGTGTGGAGAGGGCTGGTCTTAAGAATGAAGGGGGCACAGTTCTGCGTGCATGAAGGACTGTGAATGCATGTGCCACATGGCAAGGGTAGGGATGTGGGCCACTCACTTAGACGGTGCAGTTGTTAATGACGTCTCTTCTTCCCCTGTACATGTCATGTAGGTCAGTGCCCACCAGAAGAAGGACATTTGGCGTGCCATCGCCAAGGACGTCCAGACCCTGGGGGTCCACCACAGACAGAGCACCCACTGCTGGAAAAGATGGGAGGACATTCGCCGCTGGAGCAAGAAGACGGTGGAGGCTCAGCTGGGGATGGCCTCCCAACGTGGGAGGGGTGCCCGTCGAACCATGACCCCCCTGATGTTCCGGATCCTGGTGGTGGCCTACCCTGAGTTGGATGGGCACTTGAGGGCACCACAGCAGACACAAGGGGGTGAGTACAACATCATTCAGAGGACTTTGCGCTGAGTGAAGGTGTCTGGGTGGGGGAGGAGGGCTGTGGGTTTCCCTAGGCCAGGGCGAGTTCTGTAGGCTAGGCCCCTCCGTAATGCAGGCCATGTGGCACCCCACCCCACCCCACCTCTGTAAAGTGCTAAGTACAGGTATTCATGCCCCTGTGTCATCTATGTGTGCAGATGTCGACCATAGCCATGTGGGCCATATCCCAGGAATTGCATCTGTAGAGCCCAACAGCGCGACGTAGTGCAGGGGGCTGCTGTGTCTGTATTGTCCGCCAACGATAGCGGTAAGCCATGCACTCAACCTGTCTTTCTCCTGTCGTCCCCCCCCTTTTTGTGGTCTCCCTGTTCTTGTGTGCATCAACATCATCAGGTGGAGGTACAGTGGCACCGGAGCACGAGGGAGCTGCATCCCACATGGCCATGGAGGCCCACGCCACGGACTCCGAATACACCAGTGGGACAGAGGGCGAGGGGAGCACCACGGCAGCGACACGGACTCGTCCTCCGATGGGAGCTCCCTTGTGGTGGCGGCAAAATCTGTGCCCCCCACTTCTACAGGTACAGCCGCCACCCCCCCTACCAGCACCGCCCTCCCAGCAACCCCTCAGCCTTCGCCCCGTGCACGCACACCCAGGAGGGTGGGGATCACCTTCGCCCCAGGCACCTCAGCCCCTGCCCCTGTCACCTCTGATGCCGTAAGTGAGGAGGCCATTACCTCCTCAGGTCCCTCACTGTTGGGCAGTCTACCGTTTTGAATGCCATCCAGGGTGTAGAAAGGGAATTGCAACACACAAATGCATTCCTGGAGGGCATTCATTCTGGTCAGGCTGCCCTTCATCGAACCCTGCAAACTCTGGCCTCAGCACTGATTGCAGCCATTGTCCCTGTGTCTAGCCTCCCCCCTTCAACTTCCTCCACCCGACCCAAGACCCTGTACCTCAGCCTATCCCAAGCACACCTACAGACCAGCATGCACACACGTCAACACACAAGGGAACCTCAGGCAAACATAAGCACCACACATCCCACAGGCAATCACGCAAGCATCACACACATACAGACACACCAACATCCACTGCCTCCACTGTGTCCCCCTCCTCGTCGTCTCCCTCCTCCCTCCCAGTTTCGTCTACACTCACACCTGCATGCACTACCACTACAGCCACTACGTCCCGCACCAGCACACCCACCACCACACCCCGCTCACGTGCACTCACCACCCCACTCCCATTTACACGTCCCCTGTGTCCTCTCCCAGTGTGTATGTGACGCCCCCTCCCAAGATGCACAAACACAGGCACACACCCACCCAACAGCCTCACGACAGCCTCCAGCCCATGCACCTGCACCCAAATCCACAAAACGTACACCTCCTACAACCACCACGTCTTCCTCCACTCCCAAACCCCCTCCATCTACCCGTCCCAGTGTCTCCAAAAAACTTTTCCTGGCCCACCTTAACCCATTTCCCAACACCCCCCCGTCGAACTCATAGGTCCCGTATACTAGCACCTCAGCTAAAAAATCTCCGGGACCAGTGGTGCCTGTTGTTACAGGTATGTGGAGTGCACCGCCCACCAGGACAGTCAGTGTGGCACGGAGCCACAGCACATCCAGCCCCCCCCCCCCCTGTGAAGCACCAGAAGTTGGACAGTGCCCGGCGGGAGAGGGGGAAGACTCCAGCCAGCAAAGCCGCTCACAAGGGTCCCGGGGGGAGTGTTGACTCAGCTGTGACTCCTCCCAAGGTGGGGAAGGGGCAGAAGAAATCTCCAAAGTCTGGGAGGAGCAGCACGGCGGAGAGGACCGCCTTCATCCCCGCTGCCCAGGAGGCCACCGCCAGAGTCACTGCCCAGGAGGCCAGCCCCATTGTCACTGGCCAGGAGGCCACCGCCAGAGTCACTGCCCTGGAGGCCAGCCCCATCGTCACTGCCCAGGAGGCCACCGCCAGCCCCAGAGTCACTGCCCAGGAGGCCACCGCCAGAGTCACTGCCCAGGAGGCCAGCCCCATCGTCACTGCCCAGGAGGCCACCGCCAGCCCCAGAGTCACTGCCCAGGAGGCCACCGCCAGCCCCAGAGTCACTGGCCAGAAGGCCACCGCCAGCCACAGCCCAGCTGGCCAGGAGGGCCCCGCAAGCCACAGCCCAGCTGACCCATGAAGGACTGCCAACCACAGCCCTGCTGGGCAATGAAGGACCGCCTTGGCAAGCACCGCTAAACAGGCCAGGGACCGCTGAACAGGGCAAAGACCGCCATGGAATGCACCGCTGAACAGGTCTGACACTGGCAACGCAAGCACCGCTGAGCAGGCCAGGGACCGCTGAACAGGGCAAAGACCGCCATGGTATGCACCGCTGAACAGGTCTGACACTGGCAACGCAAGCACCGCTGAGCAGGACAGGGACCGCTGAACAGGGCAAAGACCGCCATGGTATGCACCGCTGAACAGGTCTGACACTGGCAACGCAAGCACCGCTGAACAGGCCAGGGACCGCTGAACAGGGCAAAGACCGCCATGGAATGCACCGCTGAACAGGAATGACACTGGCAACGCAAGCACCGCTGAATAGGCCAGGGACCGCTGAACAGGGCAAAGACCGCCATGGAATGCACCGCTAGCCCATTTGCGGCAGGGGCAGTGACGCAACTGGGACCGTCACGGGGTGTGTGCTGCACTCTGGGCACCAGTCCCCCTCCAGAACCAGTGGAGACTGTTATCCACTTGAGAGACTGTGGCTTTGCACTCCCCACAGTCCCTCAAGTGGACTGTGGCTTTGCACTCCCCAGGATTGAAGAGTGGGCAACCTACCCACTGCAGAGACTTGAGAGACTGTGGCTTTGCACTCCCCAGGATGGTACAGTGGGCAACCCACCCACTGCAGAGAATTGAGAGACTGTGGCTTTGCACTCCCCAGGTTTGAACAGTGGGCAAACCACCCACTGTAGAGACTTGAGAGACTGTGGCTTTGCACTCCCCAGGATGGTACAGTGGGCAAACCACCCACTGTAGAGACTTGAGAGACTGTGGGGGTGATTTTAAACTTGGCGGACGGCGGAGGCCGTCCGCCAAGGTACTGCCGTGAAATGACCGCACCGCGGTCAAAAGACTGCGGCGGCCATTTAAACATTTCCGCTGGGCCGGCGGGCGCTCTCCGAAAGAGCGCCCGCCGGCCCAGCAGAAATGCCCCTGCAACGAGGACGCCGGCTCAGAATTGAGCCGGCGTAGTTGCAGGGGTGCGACGGGTGCAGTTGCACCCGTCGCGTATTTCAGTGTCTGCAAAGCAGACACTGAAATACTTTGCGGGGCCCTCTTACGGGGGCCCCTGCAGTGCCCATGCCATTGGCATGGGCACTGCAGGGGCCCCCAGGGGCCCCGCGGCACCCCCTACCGCCATCCTGTTCATGGCAGGTTTCCCGCCATGAACAGGATGGCGGTAGGGGGTGTCTGAATCCCCATGGCGGCGGAGCGCACTCCGCCGCCATGGAGGATTCAATGGGGCAGCGGTATACCGGCGGGAGACCGCCGGTTTACCCTTTCTGACCGCGGCTGAACCGCCGCGGTCAGAATGCCCTCGGGAGCACCGCCAGCCTGTTGGCGGTGCTCCTGTGGTCGGTGACCCTGGCGGTCACCGGCCGCCAGGGTCAGAATGACCCCCTGTGTCTTTGCACTCCCCAGGATGGTACAGTGGGCCAACCACCCACTGTAGAGACTTGAGAGACTGTGGCTTTGCACTCCCCAGGATGGTAGAGTGGGCAAACCACCCACTGTAGAGACTTGAGAGACTGTGGCTTTGCACTCCCCAGGATGGTACAGTGGGCAACCCACCTACTGCAGAGACTTGAGAGACTGTGGCTTTGCACTCCCCAGGATACATCAATGGGCATGTAGCCCTCTCGTGGATCTGGCGTGGTGCACTCATCCGGCTGAGGTGCCCCCCCTTCCCTTCCCCCTGAGGTGCCTGTTGTATTTCTATCTGATGCCCCTGCAGTGTTCTCTCCGTTTTGATCAGGTATCTTGTGTGGGCCTCGCCCATGCATTTTGGGCCCAGTGGTCTACAGACAATGAATGGTGCATTACCTGCACTACTAATCGTGGTGTATATTTTGTTTAATGTGTACATATATATGTATATATTTGCTTACTGTATTTTGATATATTACAATGGTTCAACTCATTTCCTTTTGTCTTTGCATTCTTCCGGGGGGGTTGGGGGGTGTTACTGTAATGTATAGATATGCATTGGTGTGTGTGTTGTAGTGGGTGAGGGTCGGGGTGGGGGTTGGGATGTTGGTTGTGTGTGTCCCTGTGTTTTTGCCTCCCCCCTCCCCTATGTCGTAGGTGCAGTACTCACCGTGGTCTTCGCCGCCGGCGTTGATGATCCTCGTATAGGAGCAGGAAGACTATCGCTGGCAGAATATGGAGTTCCGGCTCCATGGTGTCGCCGTTCCTCGTGGAGTGTGTAGAGGTGAGCGTTTTCCCTTTGAAATGACTGTTTCCGCCATGTTTTTATCTGCTGTGAATCCGCCCCGGAAAAGGTGGCAGATTGGTAGGTTGTGATACTGTGGGCAGTACATTGTCCTCCGCCTGTCTGTTGGTGGTGACCGCCGCGCTGTTTGTACCGCCGTGGCGGTCGGAATGTTAAAGTGGCTGTCTTTGTTGGCGGTTTCCGCCACGGTCATAATTCCAATTTTTTTACCGCCGGCCTGTTGGCGGTTTTACCGCCACTTTAACACCGTCCACAAGGGTTGTAATGACCACCATTGTGTTATCTGGCCAGCATAAAGTTCGTTCAAACATGGGTGGGACATCAAGGTGTACGGATACGATTTGGCCACACCGTGCTCCCTGTCTGATTCCCCATCCAAGGGGACTTCTTTGATCCAAAAGACTCTTTAGGATAATTTGGAAATTATAGGATTAGAAAGGAGAATAAAGGCCATATGTAGGAAACTCCGAGATTGCGACTCGGAAATAGCGAGTCTCTCCGACTCGCAATTTCCGAGTCGCAATCCCGGATGCAGACAGTGTCTCAGACACCGTCTGCAACTCGCTATGGGGTCGCAAAGACCCACCTCATCAATATTCATGAGGTGGGTCGCATTTTGCAACCACATAGTGAGTCCATGCACTCACAGGGATGGTGGCCTGCTGAAGTCAGCAGACCTCCATGTCTGTGACTGCTTTTTAAATAAAGCAGTTTTTTTTTTCATTTTGCAGCCCATTTTCCTTAAAGGAAAACGAGTTGCAAAATGAAAAAAATACCGAAACCATTTGGTTTCTTTTTTCAGAGTAGGCAGTGGTCCATAGGACCACTGCCTGCTCTGAAAAAATATATTTGTCGACATTCACAAAGGGGAAAGGGTCCCATGGGGACCCCTTCCCTTTTGTGAATGAGTTACCACCTGTGTGACACTAGTGGTTACTGCGAGTTGCTTTGCGACCGCATTCGCGGTCACAAAGCAATTCTGAATTGCGATGCGAGTCGCAAATAGGAAGGGAACACCCCTCCCTATTTTCGAGTCGCATTCACAAATTGCGAGTCGGTACCGACTCGCAATTTGTGAATGTGCATCGCGTTAGGCCGTTTGCATGGCGCAAACTGTGATTTTCGCAGTTTGCACCATGCAAACGGCTACCTACATCTGGCCCTTAGTCACAGAAGCAGTGAGAGTTTAGCTGCAAAGTCAGGCCTTCAGTTTCTTGCAGAATTCAAGGAGTGAGGAGGAGCCTTTTATGTGCAGTGGCTGGTTGTTCCATGCTTTAGGAGCAATGTAAGAGAAGGCTGGACCACCAGATCTGGTTTTCTGTATGTGTGGAATGTGTGCAAGTAGGAGTATGGATGAGCAGGGGTGTCTGGAATGTTTGTGAAAGTAGGTGCAATTGTTGAGGTATGATGAGGGAATGTTATGTAGTGCTTTGAAAGTGTGGGTGAGGAGTGTGAATAGTGATTGTATGTGTATAGAGAGCCAGTGTAGCTCTTTCAGGTGTAGTTTGATGTGACTGCGGTGTGGCAGGTTGAGAATTATTCTGGCTGCTGAGTGCTGAATGGTATGCAGCCTTCTGGTGAGTTTTTTGATGACAGAGGGTCTTACTATAATCCAGCGTGCTTGTGACCAGGCATGACAGTTTTCTAGGTGCTGACTGAGAGCGATTTGAAAATCTTTCTTTGCATCTTCAGGGTATGAAAGCATAAGGCAATGACCGCACTGACTTGGGTGGCTATGTTGAGTTTGCTGTCAATGATTATCCCAAGGGTCTTGGTGTCGGTAGTGGGGTGGGTGTCAGTCCTAGCTCCTAGGTGGAACAGTGATGTTCTCTTCCCGAAGATCACAATATTGGTCTTGTCGGTGCTCAGCATCAGACAGTTGGACTTCATCCAGTGGCAATTTCAGTCATGTGGTATTAGACCTGATCTGGGTACTGGGTGTCTTGCCCGTGAGGAAGAGAATGAGTTACGTGTCTTCAGGTGGGGGGCACATTGTGTTATGAGAGCGAATGATGTTGGTCAGATGGACCATGTATGCTTTAAAGAGGGTCAGGCTCAAGCAGGATTCTTATGGAGCTCCACAGGGGAGAATCCACATTTGAAGGGTACTGTACCAGGCTGATTGACTGGGTTCTTCCTGTCAGGAAGGAGCAGATCCATCAGAGAGTGTATCCTTGGATTCTCAACGTTGGATGAGGATGGGGTGAGAAACTGTGTCAAATGTTGCAGAGACGAACAAGAGCCATGTAGAATTTATCTGTGGCAGTGATGAGGGCAGTTTGCATGCTGTGGTTGGGTCTGAAATCAGACTGAGTGGTGTTGAGGAGTAAGTAGTTGTTGAGGTATTTGCTGAGGTGTCTATTAATGATTTTCCCTAAGACCTTAGTTGGAAATATAGCAGGGAGATCAGTCTGTAGTCAGGAAGCGTTGAAGGGTCCACAGAGTGTGCCTTTCTTGTTTCCAACCCTCTGGTAAGGTAGTGGAAGAGATGGCGGCATTCAGAATGGATAGGAGGATAGCACTGATGTGTTGCAGTCCTCTGGAGTAGTGGTGGGGGCAGGCATTCATTGGCACCCCAGAGTGGATGGTCTTCATGGTGGTGGATGTTTCTTCTGAAGTGACGAATGGGCTATATGGTTAGCAGTGGTTCTTTGGATAAGTTCAGAAGTTGTTTGGTGAGGTCTCTCTGGTCTGAGTTCAGGTTGAAATTGCTGTAAATGTTGGTGATTTTTAGATGAAGTATTAGGAGAGTTTGTTGCAGAGGTCCTGCGAGGTAGTGATTCAGTCTGAGGCAGCCACTGATGAGGAGAAATCTTTCACAATGGCAAATATTTATTTTCTTCTGTTGGCACTGGCATCAAAGCAGTCTGCCAGAATGGAGCATTTGGAGGCCAGGATCATTTGGTGGTAGTGTTTTAGGGCAGAATGGAACATGTTCCTGTTTGCATTGTCCTGGCTCATTCTCCATTTGCGCTCCAGTCGTTTGCAGTGGCGATTCATCAGTTTGAGTCCCTCCATGTGCCAACTAGCCTGGGATCTGGATCTTTTGGTATTGCTGCGTTCAGCAGAGTAGATGATCCAACTGTTGAAATTCTTGATGGCTTTAGAAAGGCTGTTGTTGTGTTTGGGTTGTTGGGTGTTGAGAGCGGTGTTCCTGGCCTCATCGGTGATGCTGTTCCAGTTTCGACAGACTGGTCTGGTGGTGGTGCATGTGTGTTAGACCAAGATGGGTTGCACAGTTTCATGAACAGGTGTTCTGTCCATGGTACTGGTGTGGGCTTGTCACCTCAGATGTTGTCAAAGTAGTAAAAATAGGGTCCAGGAGGTGTCTGGAGTTGTGGGTTGGTCCCTTTGCTCATTTGGTCAGGCCCAGGAAGCCTATGTATGTCCCAGATCTGGATGGCCCTGGTTTGGTGGCATCAGATACACCTTTTGACATAAATGAACATCTCACTGTCTCACAGGAGCTTCAACAATTTCATGAGGATAATTCATCCACTAGTGCTGCCACTTTAGGAATAAGGGATTTGCCTACAACTTCTACTGCCCGGATTCTAAAGTCGGGGATCTGGTTCGTGAGAAGATTGCTGTGAAGAAGGAATTCATCCTATCATACAGAGCACCGGTTCAAGTCCTGGGAATAGAAGGTACCAGAACTGTGATCCTACCACCGCTGCCTGGTTCGAAAGCAAACAGAATCATCTCCATTGACAACATCAAACTACACCATGTGGCCGATCCTAGACACCAAACCCAGAGGTCCCTTGGTTAGTCTCCATGGAAATACATTAATAGTAGTGACCTGTTTGCTGCTTTTAATTCATCCAGGGAACAACAGAGAATGGCAAAAGGGAAGCAAGTTTCATCATGCTTCACTTTGAAAAGTTAGAAAAGTTGCCTTTCACTGTTGCAGAAAGTCCATTGACTGTATAGCTCGTATATGGCATTACAAATCTGCCCATTTCCACCTTTTGTTTTTTGAAATGCGTGAAACATCTTGCCATGGGCAGATACGAGCGGCTATGCCATAGCTATATTAAAGAAGAGTTGGAGTTGCCCTTTGAATATAAATGTCTGAACGGGGAACAGAGGTCTTTCTTAGCAGAAGCGAATGTGAGACTACTGTTAGTCATTCAATGATTTGTAAACAGGTGCCCCTTCATAGCCTTTGTAATGCGTGGTCGCAAACTTGGCCTGTTATCTGAAGGATACTCCTGACCCTTTGATTCGTCCAGCATTTCATATACTTTTGAATCTAAGTTATGTGGTCCTGAATGAACAAAGCTGTTGCAGTATGAGAGCAGGAATTGCCTACTCAATTTCAGTCTGGAAGATCATGATGTGTTGCAGACATGTTTTATTGCCTCCCACACAAGAGATGAGTAGCAGAAATTTGGCCTCACATTGATACTACTAATGTAAATTATGACAAGCTGGGCAGACTAAAGGTGCTACTGTTCCAGAAACAAGTTGCGATGACATCGGCTAGAGGGACGTGTGCTATCCAGATAACGAAATCATCAGGCGAGATATAATCCCTATTAAATACCAACTTCCCAAGCAATTTGGAGAGCTGGTATCCAGAATATTCAATGCTTCAAGCATTATAGGGATTGTCCACTTTTTTAAGGCTGTCGGGCCTGGATTTGTGTCCATTTTCCAGACTGCCTTCGGAGTCATGCCTTCATCCATTCATTGACTCTTTTCCAGTGTGTTTGGCGGCTTTCCTGTGACTTTGGCATTGATCTGTGGGATACTACTGCTGTTGTTCTTATTCATAGTAGTTGTGCCTTCCCAACTAAGTGGACTAATGGAGCTACTACCATCAGTCCAGCTGTGCTGTGATTGCATGGTACAGTTATTTGGTGCTCCTTTGCTGTAAGAATTGGAGCATGATTTGTCACTGTCATTCCGACAAGTCCTAATGGTGTGTGAAACTAGTCTTTCATTGCAACTGGTGCCTTTTTGAACATCTACCTTTGGTGCG
Organism: Pleurodeles waltl; assembly: GCF_031143425.1. Lineage (NCBI taxonomy): Eukaryota > Metazoa > Chordata > Amphibia > Caudata > Salamandridae > Pleurodeles > Pleurodeles waltl. The sequence goes on from NC_090436.1 coordinate 167,211,635, forward strand.
CCCTGCTCTTCCACCAGTGCCTTCTGTGGACAAAGAACTGCTGAAGTTCCCGATGAGGGTTCATTCAAGGTCGGGCCCCCTGAGACTGAGGCTAAGGCTGATTCGCAAGGCCACTTACGATCCGCCCTTGGAGGACTATCTGGCTCCTTTAGGCACTTTGGATGGTGCTGCCCTCGCGGGTGATCTTGTGCCTTATGCTGCTGTGCACTACTGCTCCGTGGAGCCATTTGCCAATCCTGTCATCGATCTAACATCTGACGCTGTGCTTCTTTCCTGGATGCCTTTCCCTTTGATGGCTTTGAAGACATTCTTCAAGATCATGACTATTGTTAAATAAATTTGACCATTAGCTTATTCTAAAGTTTCAAAGTTTGCCAACATTGCATTTAACTTTGGCCTGCTGTGCTTGCCATGGTCGACATTTTGGGGGTCATTCTGACCTCGGCGGTAAAAGGCTCTTACCGCCGGTCAGAAGACCGCCATTCTACCGCCGCGGCCGCGGTAACCCGCCACGGTCATTCTGACCCACAACTGCCAAGCCGCCAAAAACCCGACATCCACGGAAGGCCGCCTCATCAGCGGGCAGCGATAAACTGAAGACGACCAAACCTCCCCCGCCAACCCAACACAAACACGCCCATGCCATTACGACCCACAAACCCCCACTAGTTGGAAATCGGAGAGAAGGCGATAGAGAGAGAGCGAGCGAGCACAGCAATCGAAAACCCCAACACACACAGGAACCCAACATCATCAACCACACCACATCTACGCACACATCACCACACACCACCACTCACATCACCACAAACACCACCCCACACCTCATCCACACCACCCCATGGCACCCCAAAGACACCCCAGGTTTTCGGACCAAGAACTCCGGGTCATGGTGGAGGAAATCATAAGGGTAGAGCCCCAGCTCTTCGGCACACAGGTGCAACACACCACAATAGCCAGGAAGGCGGAGCTATGGCAGAGGATCGTCGACAGGGTCAACGCTGTGGGACAGCATCCCAGAAACCAGGAAGACATCAGAAAGCGCTGGAACAACCTACGGGGGAAGGTACGGTCGATGGTCTCCAGACACAACATCGCTGTGCAGAGGACTGGCGGCGGACCACCACCCACCCCTCCCGAATTCACAGCATGGGAGCAAGAGGTCCTTAACATCCTGCACCCTGCGGGCCTTGCTGGAGTAGGCGGAGGAATGGACTCTGGTAAGTCTAGTCTCAACTACTCCCCCCCCAACCACCAGCATGCCAACCCACACCCCCACCCTCACCCCCAACCCCCAGCACACATCCTCCCTGCCAATGTCTCACCAGCACAACCCACCCAACCCAAAACCAAACCCTGAATGCCAACACAAACCATGGACACCCATCACCTATGCATGACCACTGCACATACCCATCCCCCCCACAAACCACCCTCACAACTCCTGCCACAAGGGAATGCCAGCACTGGGGGACAAGGGAACCCACAAATCGCACACCATGGAACACACAGAAGCAATAACCATACTCTTTCACCCCTGCAGGGCCCGAACGCCAACACACCGGCCAGGAGGGTCCAGATATGTCCATCCCACCCCCAGAACAGGCCCGCAGTGAGGACAGCAGCTCTGTCGACCTGGAACCTGATGACCAGCCCGGACCATCGGGGACCTCTGGACAGTCGGTTCCCCACACACAGACACAGGCCACAGCAGACCTAACCCCCTCTGGGAATATCAGCACAGCTCCCACCCAGCGGGTCCATGCCTCTGTCTCCAGGACAGGTCAATCAGCGGTGTGTCCGCCACTACAGGGCACCCAGGCTGACCCAACACCCCAACAACAACAGGGACCTGGGGGCAGTGGTAGTGGGCACACCGTCCAGGGGACAGAGGCCTGGGGAAACAGGGCAACTGGGAGGGCTGTAGTGCGACAGGGGGGGAGGACAGGCCCAGGGAACCGACTCTCCAAGAGGCCCTCACCACCATCATGGGAGCATACCACCGCTCCCAGGAGACGATGGCGACGGTAGTGGCCAGGTTCCAGGAGATCCAGGCACAGCAGGAGGAACGGTACATGGGGTACAGAGAGGAGCTCAGGAACATCGTCCAGGCCCTGGACCTAATAGTCACCACATTGCGGGACCATGTGGCACCCCAAAGGGCCCCTGTCACCAGCCCGGACCAGGAACAGCCTACCACCTCCGCCGGCGCTAGTGGACAGGAGGCCCCCACACAACGACGGGCCACCAGAACCCCACCTCCTGCTGAAGATCAACCGCCCCGCAAGAGGAGCCTGAGATCACAAAGGAAGACAGAGTAGGATGCCAAGACCCCCGCCAGCCTAAGATCCCCCCGGATGTCATTCCACTGTCCCACATCGTCACCCTGTCCAACCTTGAACTGCCCCTGCTCCATCCTTCCACAGGCATATGGACAATGCACCTGTGCGACCGAGAACTGGACTCTGCCATGGACATCACTCCACCCCCACCCATCACCGTTTTACTATCATGGACCTATATGTAGCACTTTAAATAAATCACTAATTGCACTTAAAACACTCAGGAGTCTGCTTGTATTCTTAACAAATGTATTACACTTAACGGTTCAAAATTGTTCAGTTACATTGTGATGACAACATACCAATGTCAATGTGCTTTACTCCATGGCCGAACAAACCAGAAGTCACGCATTGGGTCATACAGCTCTGAAAAGCCAAGGGAAAGTCACAATTCAGTTGAAAGGAACTGGGGGGAAACACAGAAAGTAGAGATGCAGGAGGCCAGAAGTAAATGTAAAATGCCGTGGGGGATTCTTACCTGGGTGCTACTGAAAATACTGTTGTATGACCGTGTCCCTGTTGTCCGTGTCGTCCCCGTCGTCTTCCTCCTCTTCACTCTCCACAGGCTCCACAGCTGCTACAACACCACCATCTGGACCATCCTCCTGCAGAAAAGGCACCTGGCGTCGCAATGCAAGATTGTGAAGCATACAGCAGGCCACGATGATCTGGCACACCTTCTTGGGTGAGTACATTAGGGATCCCCCTGTCATATGCAGGCACCTAAACCTGGCCTTCAGGAGGCCGAAGGTCCTTTCTATGATCCTCCTAGATCGCCCATGGGCCTCATTGTACCGTTCGTCTGCCCTGGTCCGGGGATTCCTCACTGGGGTCAGTAGCCAAGGCAGGTTGGGGTAACCAGAGTCACCTATTAGCCACACACTGTGTCTCTGTAGCTGTTCCATAACATAAGGGATGCTGCTATTTCGCATAACATATGCGTCATGCACTGACCCAGGGAACATGGCATTTACATGGGAGATGTACTGGTCTGCCAAACAGACCACCTGGACATTCGTCGAATGGTAACTTTTCCTGTTTCTGTACACCTGCTCATCGTCTTTTGGGGGTACTAAGGCCACATGGGTCCCATCAATGGCACCAATGATGTTGGGGATATGTCCAAGGGCATAGAAGTCAGCCTTCACAGTGGCCAAATCACCCTCCTCAGGTAAAATAATGTAGCTCTGCATGTATTTCGTCAGGGCAGACAACACTCTGGACAAAATCTTAGAAAACATAGGCTGAGACATCCCTGATGACATGGTCACTGTTGTCTGAAAAGACCCACTTGCCAAAAAATGGAGGACTGACAGAACCTGCACCAGAGGGGGAATTCCTGTGGGTTGGCGGATGGGGGACATCAGTGCTGGCTCCAGCTGGGCACACAGTTCATGTATAGTGGCTCGGTCAAGTCGGTAGCGAAGTATTATATGACGTTCCTCCATTGTCGACAGGTCCACCAGCGGTCGGTACACGGGAGGATTCATCCTTCTCCTCGCAAGTCCCAGCGGACGGTGCCTAGGAAGGACAACATGGAGCACAGAGTAAAGCAACCCACAGGTACGTAACTACAGCTTGCACAGTACACGATTCTCAATGCATTGAATGGCTTGTATGAGTGGCAGTGCAAGGCCTAGGCCTGTGTGACGCAGTAGTAATTAAGCCCTGTGGTCCCTTGTAATGGCGGCTGCCTGACCTGAGAAGTGTGACAGTGGGATGTGAGGTCAATGTGCTGGCGTGATACACCGTGGCGGTAGGCGGTCGAAGACCGCGGCGCAAAGCCGCATTGGTTAACATCGAACCCTATGGGTTTCACGAGCCAATGACTAGCTGCGCCGGCGGTCGCGGAACGCACCGTGGCGGGACGCGCCGCCGCGGGCGTGACCGCCATTTTCTATCTGGTTAATCACTCGAGACCTGATCATCCACAGGAGAGGACCTATACTGCAAGTGCTGCTGTGACCTCGGTCTGGGAGATACAATGGCTGCTGCGACTGGGGAAAGGGCCCCTGCCTTCACTACAGAAGAGTTGGAGAAACTTGTGGATGGGGTCCTGCCCCAGTATGCGCTACTCTACGGTCCTCCAGACCAACAGGTAAGTACACTGTGTGCACGTTGAATGGGCTATGCCTGGGTTGTGTATGGTGGATGTAAGATGGTGGGGTGGGGGGACAATGACGAGTGCAAGGCACGACAGATGAGAGCATGTGCCACATGGCAAGGTTGGGGAGGGGGGGCCAATCGCATCTATCATGCTGAAAATTGATGATATTCCAATTTCCACCCTGTACATGTCAAATAGGTCAGCGCCCATCAGAATATCGACATTTGGCGTGCCATCGCCAAGGAAGTCCGGACCCTGGGGGTCCACAACAGATGGGGCACCCACTGCCGCAAGAGGTGGGAGGACATCCGCCGCGGGACCAGGAAGACCGCCGAGTCACTGCTGGGGATGGCCTCCCAACCTAGGAGGGGTGCCAGTCGTACCCTGACCCCCCTGATGTCCCGGATCCTGGCGGTGGCCTACCCCGATTTGGATGGGCGTGTGAGGACATCACAGCAGACACAAGGGGGTGAGAACCAGCACATTCAGCTATCTTTACGCGCAGTGGAGGTGCCTGGGTGGGGGAGGAGGGCTGTGGGTGACATTAGGCCAGGGCGCTTTCTGTATTGTATTCCTCTCCTTTAGCCATGTCCCTGTGCCCCCGCCCCCCACCTCTGTAGGGTGACAGGTACAGCTATCCATGGTCCTGCATCACCCATGTGCGCGTTTGTTGTCCCTAGACCTGTTGGCCCAGTCACAAGTACTCAATAGTGTACCCCGATTGCGCGGCTTAGTGCATGAGGCTCCTGTGTCTGTCCTCTCCGCCAACGGTGTTGACAATGCATGTACTCAACCTTTTTTTATGTCTCCCCCCACCCTTTTTCTTTATCTTCTTGTGCATGTGTGCATCAGCATCCTCAGGCGGAGGAGAATTGGCACCGGAGCACGAGGGAGCTGCGACTCACAAGGCCCCGGTGGGCCATGGCACAGACACCGAGGCCACCAGTGATACGGAGGGCGAGGGGAGCTTCACAACGGGGACCCGTGGTGAAACCAGCGACACCGACACGTCCTCGGATGGGAGCTCCCTAGCGGTGGCAGCAACATCCGTGCCCCCCCGCCTCTACAGGTACAGCCGCCACCCAGCGCACCAGCTCCGCCCTCCCAGCAGCCCCTCAGCCTACGCTCCGTGCCCGCTCGCCCAAGAAGGCGGGCATCTCCTTCGCCCCAGGCACCTCAGCCCCTGCCCCTGTTACCCCTGCTGCCCTCAGTGAGGAGGTCATTGACCTCCTGAGCACCATGATTGTTGGGCAGACTACCCTTTTGAATGCCATCCAGGGGGTAGAGAGGGAGGTGCATCGTAGCAATGCATACCTGGAGGGCATTCATTCGGGTCAGTCTGCCCATCAACGATCGTTCAATTCTCTGGCCTCAGCACTGACGGCAGCCATTGTCCCTGTTTCCAGCCTCCCTCTTCTAACTGCCTCCACCCTGTCTCTGTCTCCTGTTCCTCTGCCTATCCCATCCACACCATCAGACCAGCCTGCACACACCTCAACACCCAAGGGCAGCTCATCCAGACATAAGCACCACAGATCACACAAACATTCACCCAAGCAACACCCAGATGCAGACATGCCAACAGCCACTACCACCTCTGTGTCCCCCACCTCCTTGTCTCCCTCCCTGTGACGTCTACACAAACACCTGCATGCACACCACCAACAGCCAGTACTTCCATCACCAGCACACCCTCCAGTACAGTCCGCACACGTGCAGTCACCACCCCCACTGCCATTTACACGTCCCCTGTGTCCTCTCCCACTGTGTCTGTCACCCCCTCTTCCAAGACACACAAACGCAGGCAGCCACCCACCCAACAGCCAACCACCTCATGACAGCCTGCAGCCCATGCACCTTCACCCAAGGACAGCACACCTGACTCTCCTACAACCACCTCCTCTTCCTCCACTCCCATAACCACTGCACCTACCGTTTACCTTGGTCCTAAAAAGTTTTACCTCTCCAATCTTGACCTCTTTCCCTCACCTGACCCACCCCCTCCATCTGCTAAGAGTCCCAAGAGCACCTCAGCCACCACCAGCCCGGGTTCACGTGTCAGTGTAGTCCATGGATTTTGGAGTCCCCCCTTTGCCAGCAGTGAGACATCGGTCAGCAGCAAGGGGACAGCCAGCCCCACCCCTGGAAAGAGGACCCGGAAAGTGAGGGGCCGCCGCGAGAGGAGTGCCACGGCTGCCCCCAAGGACCAAAGTTCGGCCACTTCACCTGCCACAACATCCAGGGGAGGCAAGGGCCAGAGAGCCAGATCGAAGGAGGGCAAGGGCAGCAGGGCGGAGAAGTCAGGCAGCAGAAGCGCGGACCAGGAGGGCCCCACAAGCACCATCCCGGGTGTGAGGGAGGACACCCAAGGGCCCAGGACACCGTCACCGAAGGGTCCAGCAACTGCACGGTCGGAGGGCGACTGAGCAGGAAGTCCTGCCCAGGTCTGACTCCCTGGAATTACAGGACAAGCACCGCTGAAGAGGGCCCGCCGTCCAGAAGGGCACCGCTGAAGAGGGCCCGCCGTGCAGGAAGGCACCGCTGAAGAGGGCCCCGCCGTCCAGAAAGGCACCGCTGAAGAGGGCCCCGCCGTCCAGAAAGGCACCGCTGAAGAGGGCGCTGAAGAGGGCCCCGCCGTCCAGGAAGGCACTGCTGAAGAGGGCCCCGCCGTGCAGGAAGGCACCGCTGAAGAGGGCCCCGCCGTGCAGGAAGGCACCGCTGAAGAGGGCCCCGCCATGCAGGAAGGCACCGCTGAAGAGGGCCCCGCCGTCCAGAAAGGCACCGCTGAGGAGGGCCCCGCCGTCCAGAAAGGCACCGCTGAAGAGGGCCCCGCTGTCCAGAAAGGCACCGCTGAAGAGGGCCCCGCCCAGAAAGGCACCGCTGAAGAGGGCCCCGCCGTGCAGGAAGGCACCGCTGAAGAGGGCCCCGCCGTGCAGGAAGGCACCGCTGAAGAGGGCCCCGCCGTGCAGGAAGGCACCGCTGAAGAGGGCCCCGGCGTCCAGAAAGGCACCGCTGAAGAGGGCCCGCCGTGCAGGAAGGCACCGCTGAAGAGGGCCCGCCGTGCAGGAAGGCAGCGCTGAAGAGGGCCCCGCCGTCCAGAAAGGCACCGCTGAAGAGGGCCCCGCCGTCCAGAAAGGCACCGCTGAAGAGGGCGCTGAAGAGGGCCCCGCCGTCCAGGAAGGCACCGCTGAAGAGGGCCCCGCCGTGCAGGAAGGCACCGCTGAAGAGGGCCCCGCCGTGCAGGAAGGCACCGCTGAAGAGGGCCCGCCGTGCAGGAAGGCACCGCTGAAGAGGGCCCCGCCGTCCAGAAAGGCACCGCTGAAGAGGGCCCCGCCGTCAAGAAAGGCACCGCTGAAGAGGGCCCCGCCGTCCAGAAAGGCACCGCTGAAGAGGGCCCTGCCGTGCAGGAAGGCACCGCTGAAGAGGGCCCCGCCGTGCAGGAAGGCACCGCTGAAGAGGGCCCCGCCGTGCAGGAAGGCACCGCTGAAGGAGGCCCCGCCAAGACAGGCCCCGATCTGCTGGGCCCTTCCTGTCAAGCACCGCTCCGCCGGGCACCGCCGTCTCAAGCACCGCTCCGCTGGGCCCTTCCTGTCAAGCACCGCTCCGCTGGGCCCTTCCTGTCAAGCACCGCTCCGCCGGGCCCTTCCTGTCAAGCACCGTTCCGCTGGGCCCGCCGTCTCAAGCACCGCTCCGCTGGGCCCTTCCTGTCAAGCACTGCTCCGCTGGGCCCCGCCGTCGCAAGCACCGCTCCGCTGGGCCCTTCCTGTCAAGCACTGCTCCGCTGGGCCCTTCCTGTCAAGCACTGCTCCGCTGGGCCCCGCCGTCTCAAGCACCGCTCCGCCGGGCCCTTCTGTCAAGCACCGCTCCGCTGGGCCCCACCGTCTCAAGCACCGCTCCGCTGGGCCCTTCCTGTCAAGCACCGCTCTGCCGGGCACCGCCGTCTGAAGCACCGCTCCGCTGGGCCCCGCCGTCTCAAGCACCGCTCCGCTGGGCCCTTCCTGTCAAGCACCGCTCCGCTGGGCCCCGCCGTCTCAAGCACCGCTCCGCTGGGCCCTTCCTGTCAAGCACCGCTCCGCCAGGCACCGCCGTCTCAAGCACCGCTCCGCTGGGCCCCGCCGTCTCAAGCACCGCTCCGCTGGGCCCTTCCTGTCAAGCACCGCTCCGCTGGGCCCCGCCGTCTCAAGCACCGCTCCGCTGGGCCCTTCCTGTCAAGCACCGCTCCGCTGGGCCCCGCCGTCTCAAGCACCGCTCCGCTGGGCCCTTCCTGTCAAGCACCGCTCCGCTGGGCCCCTTCCTGTCAAGCACCGCTCCGCTGGGCCCTTCCTGTCAAGCACCGCTCCGCTGGGCCCTTCCTGTCAAGCACCGCTCCGCTGGGCTCCGCCGTCTCAAGCACCGCTCCGCTGGGCCCTTCCTGTCAAGCAACGCTCCGCTGGGCCCTTCCTGTCAAGCACCGCTCCACTGGGCCCTGCCGTCTCAAGCACCGCTCCGCTGGGCCCTTCCTGTCAAGCACCGCTCCGATGGGCCCCGCCGTCTCAAGCACCGCTCCGCTGGGCCCTTCCTGTCAAGCACCGCTCCGATGGGCCCCGCCGTCTCAAGCACCGCTCCGCTGGGCCCTTCCTGTCAAGCACCGCTCCGTTGGGCCCTTCCTGTCAAGCACCGCTCCGCTGGGCCCCGCCGTCTCAAGCACCGCTGGCCCAATGACAGTGCTGATTCTGTGTCGTGCTAATGTTCACGCTGCACTCGGGCCACCCTGCCTCCTCCATTGCCTGTGGAGACTGTTATCCACTTGATGGACTGTGACTTTGCACTCCCCTGGATATGACAGTGGGCAAGCCACCCACTGTAGAGACTTGAGAGACTGTGGCTTTGCACTCCCCAGGATATGACAGTGGGCAAGCCACCCACTGTAGAGACTTGAGAGACTGTGGCTTTGCACTCCCCAGGATATGACAGTGGGCAAGCCACCCACTGTAGAGACTTGAGAGACTGTGGCTTTGCACTCCCCAGGATTGAACAGTGGGCATGGTGGCCCCTTCTTGGATCTGGCGTCGTGGACTCATGTGGCTGTGGTGCCCCCCCCTTTCCCTTCCCCCTGAGGTGCCTGTAGTTTTGTCATCTGATGCCCCTGCAGTGTTCTCTCCAACGGACTCAGGTCTCCTGTGTGGGCTTTGCCCATGTGTTGATACACTTTGGCCCACGGACATTTGCAATTTCTGTGACTGTGCAGGACTTTCTGCCTCTATTTCTCGGTTACGCAATGTTTACATTTGGAATTTTTTGCATCATTTTCCTATTTTACCATGTCTTCAATAAACCTATTTGTTACATAAATGTTGTTTCTCACTTTAATCATATCTTTTCGTTATTCCGGGGGGTTTGGGTGGGGTCACTTTGACTTGGTGCTCTGCATTGGTGTGTAGATAGTTGGGGGGTGGGTGTAATGCGTATGTGTGTGCCCGTAACCCTTCCTCCTCCTCCCCTCCCCTGTGTCGTAGGTGCGGTACTCACCGTTGTCGTCTGCGCCGGAGTTCGTACTCGTGGTAGATGAGCAGGTAGACGAGAGCAGGTAGGATGTTCAATTCGGGTTCCATGCTGTCCTCCGTCCTCGTGGAGTGTATAGAGGTGAGCGTTTTCCCGTTCGTAGTCTGTTTCCGCCGTGTTTTTATCAGCGGGGCTCCCGCCCCGGAAAAGGTGGCGGATTGGTGAGTTGTGATAGGGTGGGCGGTACATTGTCTGCCGCCTGCCTGTTGGCGGTGACCGCCGCGCTGTTTGTGTGTCCCGCCGTGGCGGTCGGAGTGTTAAGGTGGCGGGCTGTGTTGGCGGTTCCCGCCAGGGTCAGAATTCCATTTTTTGGACCGCCAGCCTGTTGGCGGGTTGGCCGCCACTTTATAACCGACCGCCAGGGTCAGAATGACCCCCTTTGTCTCTTTGTATGTTTTAGCTATGTTGAATTAGTTTTAATTAGATTTTAGTTATGTCTTAATATGATTTTAGCTGTTTTTCAGTCCAGAGCATTTTTTAACTTGGATTCATTCACTTTCTCTGGCGTCATCACTATGGTATCAGACTTGGTCCGTCAATGGGAAGGGTGTAGTGGATCCTATTTAGTTTTAATGGGAATTAGGAGTTTAGCTTAGCCTTCTGGCTCGCAAGCCTGTGCCCCTGTCACCTCGGGAAGTGGCATTACTGGATTTTCCATCATCCACCTGCACAGGAAGTGGCATCACATTTTCCCATCAAAACGGTCTTTAAAAGAAGAAGCCAAGCATGAGGACTAGTTTCCATCATCCATCTGCACAGGAAGTGACCTTCCTGTATTTTCCTTCATCCATCTGTAAAGGAAGTAACATCACTCCTCGCCCCTTCTAGAACCTACTTAATGGCTGCCACTTTGTGAACATGCAGTGAGTGTGCACTGCGGGTGTGCCACTGGTGAGCTAAAGGCATGCCAGGAGCAAACGTATCCATGCCTGGACAGTTCCCAGCACCAGGAACCCTGGTTCTTCCCCCTCGCTGCTGCAATGCTGCAGCCCTATGAACCATCATCCCCGGCTGCAGCACCACTTGCTGCTGCCTCACTGCACCACACAAAACCGAGGGAGCCTTTTCCTGAAAGTTTTCATGCACTTATTCACACCCACCATTCACCACACCCACGCCAACATCACCCAACACTCCACTCTCAACGTCACACAGTTCTACAACCAACCACACCGCACTCCACATTGCATTCATGCTCCTCAACACCTTCTCACTCACCAAACTGCCACAGAGATCTGGAAATTGCTGCATGACATAGCCCTGGACCTACGTTCCCTCACAGAAACCTGGTTGAACATTGCATTGGCACCTGATATCACCACAGTCGTTCCCCTGGCTGTAAAACTGCCAGTCAAGACAGAATTTACAAGCCCAGAGGCGGAATCAACATAAGCCACAAGAACATCATCAGCCACACCACATACAATCCTCCAACATGGTACACACATCATTCAAGCTCCACATCACAGCCAACTTCACCCTAAGTGGTACTCTTCTCTTAGTCCACCGGGACCATGAGCCAACTTTAGCGACCATCACAGTTTGTGTCACACCAGTCACCCTCCATGCTCGCAATTATATCCTACTTAGAGACCTAAACTTCCACCTGGAAGTGTAGTAGTTGGACTCTTGCTCTAGACAAGACTGCCGGTTTGGGGATGACCGTACTTTTGTTTGTAGGCGAGTAGGCCTACCTTATATAGTCTAAAGACCTCCAGCCTCGTAATGAAGCCCTTACTTGCTTTCCTTATACCTGAAAAAGTGCCTTGTGCATTCTGAAAAGTTAATGCGCTGGGTAATCTTTTTTATTTACTCTCTGGGTTTAATGAGCATTATATATGGAGAGAAGGTAGACCCTGAAGAAAAGTTATAATGAAAAGCAAAGAAGAAACTGGCAACCGGAGGGATTTGAGAGGTTGTGGAGAGAAGGAATGAACAAGAGAGAGAAATTGTGGGTAAAGCTTTGTAGCTTGGGTCAGTAAGGTGCTGAAAGGGAAAGAACAAATATTGGCAAAGCCACTAGGTCTCACTTTGAGAGCTATTGAGTCTGCTAATACCTTTTCACAGGCAAGAGAGAGCATCATGGGAAGAAACGCACAGACGAGAAAGAGCAACATGAAGTGCAGGAGAAGAGAAGCACACAAGGGAGCCACATGTACTCTCATGGAGTCCTTAAGCAAAAAGAAAAATGTAGTTCCCTAAAAGTGGGCAGTGTAAGAAAATAAGTAAAGAGCTTATGGAAGAGTGGAAGGACAAACACAAAATGAACAAGGCAAGCCATTGAACAAGAAGCAAACAAATGAAAGTGATAATAAAGCCAATCAACAGTAAGCAATTGGCAGACTTTAAGCCAGTTAAACGTCTTGGTAAGTTGGTCACAAGTATTTTGCAACCAGCATTTTTCACTATAAGTTAGGCTTGACCTAAAAAAAAGAATAACTGAAAATAATGAAAGAGAGCAAATGAAAAGGAAACAAAGGAGGAGCTGAAGAGCAAGGGAAGTGCAAGAGAAAATGGTAGCGAAGAGAATGGATTTGGCATGAATAGATCCAGGAAGAAGGAATGGAGGTGTGCAGAGAAAGGAATATATTAAAGAGTGAAATGTTGGGAATGGGTGAGAGTCATGGAAAAGGAAAAACACAAGCAGAAGTGGAAAGGTGGGGAGCACATAAGAGATTGGAGTGCAGAAGAAGGTGCTAAAATGGATGAACAAAAAGGAAATGGGACAAGATGAGGAGCAGGGCCCCTCCTTCCCCTAGCTCCAACTTGCAGTACCTCAGTAATGGTGGAAGCAAAAAGCATCCAGTATGGGGTTTCAAGAGTTGTTCCAAGGCAACATATATATTTTGTACAAATTAGGTACTGCTCTTCTGCTGCAAAGGAAGAAAGGTAGGTGGTCTGGCCCTGGCTTTCCACCAACCTTTCCATAGGCAGGTGGACTTGTAGGTTGAGATGTCACTTTGGAATTGGGCAGAGGTGCCTACCTTCTGGAATTTTCCACCTGTCTGAGTCATAGCTGGGTATACCTTGAGTATGTCAGTGATGGTGTCTCTGTTGCTGACATACACCTCTAACAGCCGAACACTGTACAGGACTTCAGGGGTTCACATATATCGTCGTCTGCCTGATTTACAGTGGAAAATGAAATTCTTGTGTGATGTTATTCAGTGCCAAGTAAAACTTAGTGGAGAGGGCCAGTTAAAGAAAATAATGGTCCCACTCAAGACAACCCCCATAGATTGAGGGTCATTCTTTTTACTTTTTCCAAAAACAAACTCCCGCCTTGGGTGTTTGTTTCTGGAAAAAGTAAAACGATGTATAGTTTGACAGGGGGCCATCATGGATGATGCTATGCTCACGGATAATTCCAATGTTTGAAGCTGTCTCTAGGGCTGGCAGACAACTCTAAATTTGGTGGGCAGAGGACCCTCAGTATGGTGGGAGAACAATACTCCACCATACTGATGGACTTACCATACAAACCCTCAATTAACCCCCTATCCTAAAGAAGAAGTCCATACTGGAAGAAGGATGCTGACTTCTGAATGCTGCTGGAAGGAGAGTCACACAAGGACTCAAGGGTTTTGAACTGGTCTCCAGGGTCAAGTGGTTGGCATCAAAAATAAGTAATACACTGTTCCAACCATGTAAAACAGAAAGTAGTGACCGGGGTCCTAAATTCTAGGAGCAAGAGGCCTCACACACCCATAGGGTGTCATGCTTCATCATAGGCACTGCTCCTCGTCAGACCGGCGCTGCAATGTCTGACGGGCACCACCCCGTGAGGGGGGGCTCTTTGCCGGAGATCTTTTTATGTGGTGGTGCCGTGACCCCAAAGGTAATTTAAGTGTCAACGGAGATCAAAAAAGAATGTGATTTAAAATTGACTACCAAAACCGCCACTGAGACAATGGATTTTATTAGACCAGATGGACGGTCAGGGCCAAGGTTAAAAATATATAGTCAGAAGAGTGAATAGAGAAATTAAGATCAATCACTCTTATAGTGAAAAAATGTATCAAAAGGAGGGGTCTGGGAATTTTCCAAAATCTACCCTCTCATGGGTCAACATGTTTCGCATCCTGGTGGTCCAAACGGATCCAGTGATGCTTCATCAGGACCTTATATGACTATGTGTATCTCCTAAGTACTAAGGGCCACATATATTTCCGAACAAGGTATACAAGTTACTATCAGCCCGCAATTAGCTGGGGGGAGTAACAATCACTTACATGAACGTGGAACCAGTCGTTCCTAACTCGTGCCCGTCCTAAACTTGCAGACGCTTCGGGAACCACGGACCGGGGTAGGTTACGTCCTGGTTACAGCAGCAGACAAAAACGTCATTTAGCGCTGGACCATTGGTCTGTGTATTCCTAGGATGCGCGTCTGCAAGTTTAGGACGGGCACGAGTTAGGAACGACTGGTTCCACGTTCATGTAAGTGATTGTTACTCCCCCCAGCTAATTGCGGGCTGATAGTAACTTGTATACCTTGTTCGGAAATATATGTGGCCCTTAGTACTTAGGAGATACACATAGTCATATAAGGTCCTGATGAAGCATCACTGGATCCGTTTGGACCACCAGGATGCGAAACATGTTGACCCATGAGAGGGTAGATTTTGGAAAATTCCCAGACCCCTCCTTTTGATACATTTTTTCACTATAAGGGTGATTGATCTTAATTTCTCTATTCACTCTTCTGACTATATATTTTTAACCTTGGCCCTGACCGTCCATCTGGTCTAATAAAATCCATTGTCTCAGTGGCGGTTTTGGTAGTCAATTTTAAATCACATTCTTTTTTGATCTCCGTTGACACTTCAATTACCTTTGGGGTCACGGCACCACCACATAAAAAGATCTCCGGCAAAGAGCCCCCCCTCACGGGGTGGTGCCCGTCAGACATTGCAGCGCCGGTCTGACGAGGAGCAGTGCCTATGATGAAGCATGACACCCTATGGGTGTGTGAGGCCTCTTGCTCCTAGAATTTAGGACCCCGGTCACTACTTTCTGTTTTACATGGTTGGAACAGTGTATTACTTATTTTTGATGTTTCCATTTGGAGGATATACACTGGACCATAACTCCTCCTGATCCCTCCCGTATTTTGATCAAGTGGTTGGCATCCTGTTTATCTGCTTTAGGAACACAAAAAGGAGAAGAACTCCTGACTCCAAGAGGGCCCAGCTGACTAAAAAGTACCAGATGCTGCAGCAGACCTGGTTGGAGAGAGACCTGGTACCCACAAGCCTGCCCTGAGGTAAAAGGGATACAGGACTGACCAGAAAAGCGTTCCCAGAACTTGTAATCTAAGGGCCTTATTTAGAGTTTGGCTGATGGGATACTCCATCAAAATGTCATGAATATTCCATCCGCCATTTACAGGGTCATAGGCTATAATTCACTTGTAATACAACAGACAGGATATCTGCCACATTTGTTACAGGGTATGACATCTCCCAAAATCTAAAGTGGGCCCTGTGTCTGAAGGTAAAAACATTGGCTCGACAATTTGCTTGGTGTGTCTGAGCCCATCATTAACATTTGTCTTTTTTTCCATAATCTCAACTTTTTCTAGATGCATTTTGCCATAAAATTGTAAACATTTATATCTCCTGTTTCTCTTCATGCATTTTTGTGATCTTATTGTCTTTTCTTTAGTTCCCTAAATTGGTTTGGGATTTTATTGTGTTATGTTCTTTACTTTAAAACTGTTGGTACTGCTTGATTTTTTTTTATTTTTATAAAGATTTTTATTCATTTTGTCTGAATGGAACAGCGTAAACACGTTACAACAGTAAAAGACTAAGGAAACAAAAAAAACAAAAAAATGTATATCAACAGTTACCGACAAATCGACACAATCCTTAAGATATACCATTTACTGCATATTAAGTGTTCCTCTTAGTGGTCTAAATGACTTTAATAATCTTAATGGCCCTGTCCAGTTCCTTTTGGTCTCAGATGTGGATTATAGTCTGTGTTTGGACCCATCACTCGAGTGCGGGGGTTGCAGTCTTCGCTGCCACCTTATTTGTTAGGGTTCCACTTCGTCATCACACCCCCCTTTGTGGGTCTGGTCCCTCTTTTATCACTAATCGGGGTTTGCAGTCAGCTACGTCCCTTCTCCCAGGGTTAAATGGTTTGTCCAGGGAATCTCTGGGGGTTCTGCTCTAATAAGTTATTCAACTGTCTAGTTGACTGTCCCAGTTCCCCCATATTTTGTGGTATTTGTCTGGGCATCCCCTCACTTCGTATACCAGCTTTTCACACCTTGCGCACCAGTCCATTCCTCGTCTCCGTTTGGCGAGGGTCGGAGCTTTTGCTGCCTTCCATTCTGACATGATGCCCCTCTTCGTCACCAAACAGGCTCTCCCTAGGAAAGTGCGATTCGCTCTGCCCAGTCCCATTCCGTCCATGGCCCCCAGCAAGATCGGGATCGGGGATGCCTCTATCCTAGATTGTAGGGTTTCGGAGATCTCTCCCAGGACTGTCCCCCAATATGACTCTATTACTGGACAGGTCCAGATCATATGGAAGAAGTCAGCGCCTGTCTGAAGGCAGCGGGGGCACTCATCTGTGGGGCGGAGGTTAGCTTGATGGAGCCTTTTAGGGGTAAGGTAGGCTGTGTGTAAGTAGAGGGTTTGTAGCGCTTGAAATCGTGTAGATATGGCCAGTGTTCGGGGTGCTGACAGTGCGTCTCTCCAGTCTAGTTCTTCCAAGGGGCCCACCCAACCCTCCCATTTCCGGCGAAGCTTCTCAAGGGGGGGAGAGGTGTTTGTTAGGATGACTCGATATATCTGGGAGATTCCTCCTTTAGTTATGTGTCCCATCATTACCTTTGCTTCGAGAGGGCTGTGTTCTGGAATGTTGTCCCCCGGTTGCAGGTGTACTGATAGGGTGTGCCTTAGTTGAAGGTACTTGTGAAATTGAGTTTTATTCAGATCATGTGACCTCTGAAGTTCCTCAAAAGTTCGGATTTGTGAGTCCCCCCAGACATCCCCCAGCGTGGATATCCCTATGTTGTCCCACTTCCGGAATCCCGCCAGCGTGTAAACCTCTTTCAGCCACCTCCCCTGCCAGAGAGGTGTTTGTTGCGTTAGTCGGGGCCACCACCCCATGGTCTTCTGTGCTGCTCGCCATCCCCTCAACACCATCCCAGTGACTTCAGGGATAGTTTGTGGTATCGTTCCCCCATATAGCGCGTCAAAAACCCCATTGTAGCCCAGTGCTTGGAGCTCCAATCTATATGCGGGGTCCGTCCATCCCCCCGATAACCAGTCATTGATCACCTGCATGCGCATGGCTAGATAATAAAAATAAATGTTGGACATCCCTAGGCCCCCTTCACATGTGTCCCTTTGACACGTGGCAAGGGATAATTTGGCTCGGGAGCCGTACCATAGGTATTGACGCGCAGTCGACTCGACTTCGCTAAACCACTTCCGGGGGATTGGGTGTGGGAAGTTCTGCAGTTGGTATAAAAAACTAGGGCGTATCATCATCTTATACAATGCGATTCTTCCCAGTATGTTGAGTGGTAAATCTCGCCAGCGTTGAAGATCCTTTTTGTTCTTTTTAAGAAGTGGTGTGATATTAAGCTCCCACGTTAGTTCGGGAAGCAGCGCTATATGGGGTACTGCTTGAATTTAGCATGCATGTCTCCAGTGATTGCCTGCTGCTGCTGCCATAGGTATAAGGGTCTAAGCAGAGATTCTCTAAGAACTGTGTTTTGACCTAACCAGAATGGGTTCTTGATTTGATAGTGGTGGCAACCTCCCAAATAATAACTATTTTTCTGACATTTATGGCAGCAGTGGAATAGGACTTTGCCCATCGGTTGAAATTCATTTTTAAAGTTTAGGAATTAAAAATCCCATTCCAAAGTAAGAGGCTGAAATGTATTTGAATATTTAAGCGCAACAAGTGTTTCAACTCATTTTTATCAAGTCGTATTTTTGGTTTTTTTTGCACCTTGTTTTTGTTCTTGGGAACACTGAGGTGGATCTTTTACCATGAATTCCCTTCCTGTGTTGGAGATGCAAGCCATGCATAAAGCAACAAAGCTTAAAGTAGGACTGAATGCCAGGAAGGTGGAGTATGAGAAAACACTCCAGGACTAGGAGACCTGCTAAGCCCAGATCACCTTAGAGGAAATGAAGAGGTGTAGGAGATGGGTAGAGCCCACAGTGGCACATGAAGTCAGCCAGGTGCTGCCTGCTCAAGACGGTGGCGACCCTATTCATCAGCCTGTGTTGGTACTGACACTTTTGGGATTGCCGCTCTGAGTTGAGCAGAGAAAGACAGGCTGTGGAAGGATCTCCCTTGGCAGTCTCTTGAATAGTGCCATTTAAGTATACCGGCTTCAGGGTTGGAAGGCCTTTAATTCTTGGTTTGCCAGGCATTTGTACAGCTGGTGGGGGAAACCCCTGATTTGGATGAGGTGGTGGCAACACCTGAGCTGAGTGAGGTGGAAGGTGGCATTGTGTGCCTCCAAGATGACCTGTCATATTTATAGAGGGATGTTGATATTCCTAACTTGGTCTGCAGTTGAGCCTGAGGCAAGGGATTTGCCACAGATGTTCTTTTTGACACGTGGTCTGCACTGTGCCTAGTGGCACTTCCAGTGACGAGTGCTCTCAGTGGGCCTGGGCCAGGCATGGTCTTTACTGTGCCCAGTGGCACTTCCAATTGACACACTGGGGCTTGAGGGTTTATTGGATGAGGGACATGGACCCTGTTCTTGCAGAAAAGAGGTAGGCCAGGGTCCCTGGGGTAGTTCTGAAAGGTGGGAATGCCCAGGGAAATGTGCTGCAGGACCTCCAATGGGAGACATCAGCCCTCCTGTGACACAGAGTGGCTTAAGAGTACCTGCTGAGGGGGACATGGACTCTGTTACCACAAAAGACTGGTGAGCCAGAGTTCCTGGAGTGATTCCAGTGAGTGGGGCTGCCCAGGATTGATTCTTTGCTAGGTCAATACTCAGAGTTTTGCATGCACTGTTCTTCTCTCAGGGAACTTGAGTTGTCCTGCAGTGGAAGGCATAGATCCCAGCCTGTGTGCTGTGGGTAAGGGCCAGAAGTCCTGCAAGGGGCTGGGCTTGTGTCTGCATCTTTAGGGTGTAATGACCCGGGAGATTGCAAGTGTGGGATTTGTGTATTCTCCAGAGGAAAAAAGCAAGTGGCCCTTCTAATAGATTAGACACAGTCCATGTAGGTTCTTAGTGCCATAGATGCATCCAACATTGAACCGGGAGGATTCGTAGTGCAGCCTAGGTCCCTGTGGAGAGAAGGATAAGTGGCTATTGTTATAGGAAAGCCAGCTAGGATGCTTGTGGTTACAGACCACTGGTATGTACAGTCAGAATCTATTCCCTCTTGTAGCTGCTTGCTACAAAAGAACACCCATGAAAAATAGCTTTGCTATTCCCCTAATTTAAGCTGGTCTTTTAAAATAAGGTCTGTTACTGTGCAGCAGACGTAACATACTCTTAGTTGGTTGCACATGAACAGATGCACACACTCTCAAACACCCACACACACACACCCAAACACACGCACACACATACACACACACAAACACACACATGTCTGGGGTGATCAAGTGAGACTACCGTCTAACTCAGCCTGGTATCTGTCCACAAGTACCCTATCACAGAAGTGACCCTTCATAGGTTGGTGATAACCTGGGCAGGCTCTATAATATGAGTAAATATCTCAAACACATGAATGGCACTACATGCAAAAGTGAGTGGACATGTTAGTTACAGTAATAACAATTGCAGAATGGGCGAAACTATTGAGAGACATCCAAAATATGGTCCTCAGTGTGCAGAGAATAGAGACTTGCTACAAATGAATGTTTGATTGGTATATGACCCCCACAAACGTTACCTCAAAACTGATGGGAATAGTTGGAGGGGTTGACACACAGAGGTAAAAAATAGTACATATATGGTCTGATTTTAAATAAGTTTTGGAAGGAAATGCTTAGTGATATTAAAAAGGCAGTGTGATTAACCACCCCCATGGTCTTAACAAAAACTATCCTGGGGCTGCGCCCAAGTAACTGGATTTGTTTGAGGCGATTGGACTGGATGTTCATTATGCATATGCTACTAGCTGCAAAGCAGGCAAATTCAGTAAGACAGAAGGTAATGCCCTCCCAATACGACATACCAGGCCCAGAAACTATTGAAGTTGTTGGCAATGGAGAGATTGATATACGAAAACCGAGATGAAAGTAAAAAACTGATGAACTATGGCAACCAGTAATAGATTATCTCCTTCCTTGTTATCTATCAATAGGCAAAGACTTAAAAGAACCTTGCTAAAGAACACTAGAGTTGGTGAGGACAGATGTGTAGTGGAGGGTAGTTACTTTTTTACAGGTGAAGTTATTTTTGTCTTTTCGTTTTATTTTTTGTAGTCTTTGTTCTTGTTTGTATCCTCATTCAATTGTATGAGGATTGTATTCATGTTTACATACCCTGACAATAACAAAAAAATAAAAACATGTATATACATAACATGCATGGGCATTCATAGAGTGAATATCTATGCCTGTAGTGCCTTACTGAAAAGTATGTATGCTTCACTGTATTGTCCACTATGGGCACAATCTGCACAAAACTACAGTGTTGTCATAGTTAGGCCTAGAGGCTAGGTTGATGCACCAATATTATGGTAAATTAGAATCTAAATTGTAGATCTGATTTTAATTTCCACATATGTGAACTCCTTCTGGCGCTTAATGATTTATCCTTTTTCTCTGACTCAGCTCCTGATTAGATTCTGGCCTTTGAATCACCCTGCTGGGCCAAGTTATTTGCTCTGCTGGCCAATAGCAGAATCAGAGGATTCCCCAAACCACAGGCCATATGACAGGGCTCTCATTAAACAAATAGCAGTGGCTGTGCTCTATGGTTCGCACTTCCTACAGTAGCACAATTTGTCATATGTTATGCTATAAAGTCCTCAGGGTGCCAAACGGTACCACACCCAACCACTTCAGGTGCATAAATCTTAGGTTGAGAAAACAACCCAGAGTTCATAACACCAATGTACCATGGCACTCCAAAAAGTCCATAAGGGTCAGTCCTTCGTGTATTCAAACAGAAACATCGAACACTGTAATGTGGTCTATAAAAAAGATTTAATATAGGTTTGTTTTCAAACATTTCCGATGAGAACACCATTCAACAGAAATTACAGTCGACACGTGTTTCGTCCATGGGACTTTCTCAAGGCTGTAACAGAATACATACACAGAAGAAAGTTTAAATAAACTCCTACCATCCCAAATATTACAAAGTTCAAAATGGTATCACCTGAACAACATAACTATCAAGTTCCAAGAAAATGAAAAATATGTTTTTGTGTCCACAAGAAACCTGAAAGTACAAAGGGGTCTCCCATGCGTTAGGTCTATAATACAAATGAAAATGAAAATGCAACTACAGATTATGCAATACAACAAACAGTGTGACCGTACATGAATTCTTGTGAGTAACCTAAGAGCCTAATAACACTCCGACACTCACATTCACCAACAGCCCCAAACAAAGAAAAAAAGAGGGTGACCAGATTAATGTATCAGGAAAAACGAAAAGAAGAAAAATATAAGACACCAACCAAAAAAGAAAAAGACTGTAAACAACATACCAAAGTTTGTCATTTTCAGAAACTCGTCAATATGACCCTCATTACAACATTGGCGGTAAATCCCACTTACTGCCGTGCAGAAGACCGCCAACACACCGCGGCGGCGGTGGAATACCGCTACAGCTATTACGACCCACAGCCAGGAATCCGCCAAAATCCAGACACCCACACAAGTCCGCCACACCAAAGGTCAGTTATAAACTGGCAATAACAAAACCTCCACCGTCACGCCAACAGGAATACGCCCACACTGTCACGACCCACAAATCCACGTGGCAGTCTTTCAACCGCGGTATTCCATTGTCGGTACACACCGCTGCGCTCAAAATACACACACACTTACAAAACACAACCACATTGGACAATTCCAAATACACACACCTAATACACATACACACACCACTCCCACACACTCAATACAATATAAAACACACACCCACATCACCCACAAACCCTTACAACAAAAATTGAGAAAGAAGCCCAGAGGGAGACACCACCCGAAACAACACTAGCATCCACAGGCACACAACACCATCACTCACACAACATCCACACACCTCAGACAACACACACAAACACATCCCCTCACACATCACAACACACACCACATCACCCACACCACACCATGGCACCGCAAAGACACCCCAGGTTCTCTGAGGAGGCGCTTAGGGTCATGGTGGAGAAAATCGTCCGGGTAGCGCCACAGCGATTCGGATCACAGTTGCAGCCCACCTCCATAGCTAGAAAGATGGAGCTATGGCGCAGAATCGTAGACAGGCTCAATGCAGTGGGACAGCATCCAAGAACTAGGGATGACATCAGGAAGAGGTGGTACGACCCACGGGGGAAGGTGCGTTCCGTGGTCTCAAGACACTAGATTGCAGTACAGAGGACTGGCGGCGGACCCCCACCTCCTCCCCCACAACTAACAACATGGGAGGAGCAGGTCTTGGCTATACTGCATCCTGAGGGCCTCGCAGGAGTAGCAGGAGGAATGGACTCTGGTAAGTCAAATCTTAACTATTACATCCCCCACCCTACCTGCATGCTATCACATACCCCACCCTCACCCCATCACTCCAACACCTCACAAATGTCCCACTATCACAACCCACACGTCCCAACACCAAGCCCTGCATGCAACACCAAAGCATGGACACCCATCACCAAAGCATATCTACTACAGATACCCACACAGACCCCAAACCTATTATCACACAAGGCCCTACACAAGAATGCAAGCACTGGAGTTCAGGGTCACCCACCCATTGCACACGATAGCACACACAGATGCAATAATCATGCATTTACACCCCTGCAGGACCCCTACCCAACGTCACCGGACAGGAGGTTCCAGACATGTCCACTCCCCCCACAGAAGAGGCCCACAGTGATGACAGCAGCTCTGTCCAACTGGATCAAGATGACCAGCCCGGCCCATCTGGGACCTCGGGACAGTCGGTTCCCCTGGCACAAGCCACCACACAGCCTCCCCCCTCAGGAAACACCAGCACAGCACCCACCCAGCCGACCCATCCCTCTGTCCCCAGGACACGTCAAGCAGCAGTGTGTCCACCACTACAGGGAACCCAGGCAAACCCACCACCCCAAGAAAATCAGGGACCTGGGGGCAGTGGCAGTGGGCACACGGTTCAGGGGACAGAGGCACAAGAAAACAGGGGAGCTGGGAGGACTGCTGTGCGACAGGGGGAGAACCAGGCCACACTCTCCACGAGGCCCTCTCCAACATCATGGGAGCGTACCATCATTCCCAGGAGACGACAGCAACAGTACTGGCCAAGTTTCAGGAGACCCAGCGACTGCAGGAGGAACAGTATCTGGGGATCAGGGAGGAACTTAAGTCCATCCACACCACCCTGGTCACCATTGTAGGGGTGCTGAAGGACCTTGTGAACACCAGGAGGGACACTGTGGCACAACAAGGGGCCCCTGACACTAGCCTGGATGATGAACAGCCCACCACCTCTGTCGGCGCTAGTGGACAGGAGGCACTGCCACAGGACCACGACACCAGCACCCCACCCCCTGCAGAAGGGGAACCACCCCGCAAACTGTCCCTGAGATCCAGGACAAAGACAGAGAACAATGCCAAGACCCCCACCAGGAAATGAGACCCCCCTGAATGTCATTCTACTGTCCCACTTTGTCACCATGTCCATTCATCAACTGCCCTAGCTCCACTTCCTATGCCCCTTTGGACAATGCACCTGTGAAACAAATAGACTGGAGTCTGCCATGGACAATCCTCCACCATCACCCCTGCCCATTTTACAACCCCCTCCACTATTTTGCACTGAAATGAACACCCTTGAATCACAAAACAAGCTGGAGTCAGTCTGTGCTTTCACAAAAGTGTATTTGCAATAACTGTGGAATATAGCAATGTTGATTGTATTGTCAACATACCGATGTAACAGAGCTCTAGTCCATGAGGTAATATAGCAGAGGTCACACAGTGGGACCCACATCTGTGAAATGGAAAGGCAAAGTGACAAGTCAAGGTCCATTCACTGGGTGAAAGTGACAGACATATGACAGGTCTAGCAATTGTATGAGAGGTATGAGGAAGTGACATCTTCTTACCTGTGTCTCACTGGAAGTATTGCTGGATAACGTTGTTTCTGTTGTGGATATCCTCTTCTTCTGCCTCCTCTTCTTCACTGTCCACAGGCTCCACAGCTGCCACAAGACCTCTATCTGGACCATCCTCCTGCAGAAAAGGCACCTGTCGTCGCAAAGCCAGGTTGTGCAGCATACAGCAGGCCACGATGATCTGGCACACCTTCTTTGGTGAGTAGTAGAGAGAACCACCTGTCATATGGAGGCACCGGAAACTGGCCTTCAGGAGGCCGAAGGTCCTTTTGATCACTCCCCTAGTTCGCCCATGTGCCTCATTGTAGCGTTCCTCTGCCCTTGTCCTGGGATTTCTCCCTGGGGTCAGTAGCCATGACAGGTTGGAGTAACCAGAGTCACCTGAAAATGTCGAGGGACAACTGTTAGACACACACTAACCCTTATGGACAACCCCAGACCCAGACAACTATTCACAGGGTATAGGGTCCTTGTCCTCACCTATTAGCCACACACGGTGCCTCTGGAGTTGCCCCATCACATAAGGGATGCTGCTATTCCTCAGAATGCAAGCGTCATGCACTGAGCCAGGAAACTAGGCATTCACATGGGAGATGTACTGGTCGGCCAAACACACCATCTGCACAGTCATTGAATGGTAGCTCTTCCAGTTTCTGTACACCTGTTCACTCCTGCGGGGGGTACCAAGGCCACATGTGTCCCATCAATGGCACCTATGATGTTGGGGATATGTCCCAGGGCATAGAAGTCACCTTACACTGTAGGCAAATCCTCCACCTGAGGGAAAACGATGTAGCTGCGCATGTGTTTAAGCAGGGCAGACAACACTCTGGACAACACGTTGGAGAACTTAGGCTAGGACATCCCTGCTGCAATGGCCACTGTTGTTTGAAAAGACCCACTTGCCAGGAAATGGAGTACTGACAGGACCTGCACTAGAGGGGGGATTCCTGTGGGATGACGGATTGCTGACATCTGGTCTGGCTCCAACTGGGTACACAGTTCATGGATTGATACACAATCAAGTCTGTAGGTGACTATTATGTGTCTCTCTTCCATTGTGGACAGGTCCAACAGCGGTCTGTACACCGGAGGACGCTGCCATCTCACCACCTGCCCCAGCGGACGTGCCCTAGGGAGGAGAACAGCGAGCAGAGAGTCAGCCAACACTGAGGTATTACTAAATGTCAGTAGCAAACATTTGTAAATCCGCAATGTGCCTGTTACTGTGTACATGCAAGGCCTAGATAGGTGTGATGCAGTTAATATTAATGCCATGCGGCCCCCTGAAATGGCGGCTGCCTGACCTGTAAGGTGGGACAAGTGGACATGAGGTAACTGCGCTGGCGTTCAACACCGTCGCGGTAGGCGGTCGAAGACCGCGGCACAATCCTGCATTGGTTAACATTGGACCCTATGGGTCCCAAGAGCCAATGACGATGTACGCCGGCTGTGACGGTACGCACCGCCGTGGACATGACCGCCATTTTCTGTCTGTTCACTCACTTGATACCTGACCTTCGACAGGAGAGGACCTACACTGCAAGTGCTGCTGTGACCTCAGTCTGGAAGCGACAATGGCTCATGTGTCTGGGGAAAGGGCCCCTGCCTTCACTTCAGAGGAGTTGGAGAAGTTAGTGGATGGGGTCCTCCCCAGTACACGCCACTCTACGGTCCTCCAGACAAACAGGTGAGTACACTGTGAGCATGCTGCATGGGCAATGCCTGTTTGGAGTGGTGTTGATGGAATATACATGGGGGGCTGAGGCCTGCATGTGCGGACGGTGAGTGTATGTGCGTCAGGGCAAGGGTGGGAACGTGGGCCAATGGCTGTGACGATCCGGACGGTTAAAGTTTATTCTTTTCCCCTGTACTATTCCTCTCGGTCAGCGCCCACCAGAAGAAGGATATTTGGCGTGCCATCGCCAAGGATGTCCGGACCCTGGGGGTCCACCACAGACGGACCACCCACTGCCGGAAAAGATGGGAGGACATTCGCCGCTGGAGCAAGAAGACGGCGGAGGCCCAGCTGGGGATGGCCTCCCAATGTGGGAGGGGTGCCCGTCGCACCATGACCCCTCTGATGTTCCGGATCCTGGCGGTGGCGTATCCGGAGTTAGATGGGTGCTTGAGGGCATCACAGCAGCCACAAGGGGGTGAGTACCGTCACATCCATCTGACTCTGCGCGCATTACGAGGTGTCTGGGTGGGGGAGGTGGGCAGTGGGTTACCCTAGGCCAGGGCGAGCTTTGTAGGCATGGACCCTTTGTGAGGCAGGCTATGTGGCACCCCATCCCCACCAGTGGTAAGAGCCATCTACACCTAGTCAGGCTCCTGTGACTACCATGTGTGCAGCAAACCTGTGTCTGGAGTGTCCGCCTACGGTAGTGGTATTGCATGGACTGATCATGTCTTTCTTCTGTCTTTCCCCCACCCTTTTTGTGGTCTACCTGTTGTTGTGTGCAATAGCATCATCAGGTGGAGGAGCAGTGGCACCGGAGCAGGAGGGATCTGCATCCCACTTGGCCCTGGAGGGCGAGACAACAGTGTCTGAAGCCACCAGTGGGACAGAGGGTGAGGGAGCTCCACGGCAGGGACAGGAGGTTCATCAGCAACAGCGACTCCTCCTCTGATGGGATCTCCCTTGGGGTGGTGGACCCCTCTGTGCCCCCGCATCAACAGGTACAGCCGCCACCCCCCCTACCAGCACCACCCTCCCAGCACTCCGAGCAGCCCCTCAGCGTGTGTCCCGTGGCCGCTTACCCAGGAGGGTGGGCATCTCCTTCGCCCCAGACACCTCAGGCCCTGCCCCGGTCAGCCCTGCTGCCCTCAGTGAGGAGGCAATTGACCTCCTGAGATCCCTCACTGTTGGTCAATCTACCATTGTGAATGCCATCCAGGGTGTCGAGAGGCATTTGCAACAAACAAATGAATACCTGGAGGGCATTCATTCTGGCCAGGCAGCCCAACAGAGAGCATTTCAGGCTCTGGCCTCAGCACTGATAGCAGCCATTGTCCTTGTGTCCAGCCTCCCCCCTCCAACTTCATCCACCCAGACCCAATCCCCTCAACCCCAGCCTATCCCCAGCACACCATCAGACCAGCATGCACACACCTCATCACACAAGGGTGTCTCAGGCAAACATAAGCACCACACATCCCACAGGCACCCACACAAGTATCATTCCTATGCAGACATACCAACATCCACTGCCTCCACTGTGTCCCCCTCCTCCACTTCCTCCTCCTCCCTCCTTGTCTCATCTCCACTCACACCTGCATGCACTACATCTTCAGCCACTACCTCCATTACCAGCACGCCCATCACCACACACTGCTCACGTGCACTCACCAACCCCACTACAATTCACACATCCCCTGTGTCCTCTACCAGTGTGTCTGTGAGCCCTCCTCCCAGGGTACACAAACGCAGGCACACACCCACCCAACAGCCATCCACCTCACAACAGCCTCCAGCCCATGCACCTTCACCCAAATTCAGCAATCGTACACCTCCTACCACAACTACCTCTTCCTCCACTCCCAAACCCCCTCCATCTACCCGTCCTAGTGAGTGTAAAAAATAATTCCTGGCTAACATTGACCTCTTCCCTACACCCCCCCCCGTCCGTCCCCTAGGGCCAGGCTTTCCAGGTCCCAACCCAGCACCTCAGCCACCACATCACCGGGCACAGTGGTCCCAGCAACACTGGGCTTTTGGAGTGCGCCAAGCATCAGGGCAGCCAGTGTGCCACAAAGCGAGGGCAAGGACATTCCGTCACCTGCAAAAGTAAACAGGTTGCCCACATCCCGGAGGGAGAAGGCGAAAACACCTGCCACCAAGGGCTCAGGGAAAACAAAAGGGGATAGTGGCAAGACAGCTGCACCACCATCCAAGGTGGGGAAGGGCTAGAAAACCAAGGGCAGGTCAGGAGAGGGCATGGTGGCACCGACTATGAGACCAGTGTCACACCTTCTGTCCACGACGACGCCAACCGGTGCAGCAGAGAAGACCGCCACCTGCAACGCCACCAGCACCGCTGTCACTGAGCCCGCCACTAGCACCGCAGTCACTGAGCCCGTCACCAGCACCGCTGCCACAGAGCCCACTACCACCACCGCCACCACAGAGCCCGCCACCAGCACCGCCACCAGCACCGATGTCACAGAGGCCGCAGCAAGAACCGCTGCCACAGAGTCCGCCACCAGCACCTATGCCACAGAGGCTGCTGCAAGCACTGCTGCCACAGAGTCTGCCGCCAGCACCAATGCCACAGAGACCGCTGCCGGCACCGATGCCACAGAGGCCGCCGCCAGCACCGATGCCACAGAGGCCGCAGCCAGCACTGATGCCACAGAGGCCGCCGCCAGCACCGATGCCACAGAGGCTGCCGCCAGCACTGCCACTACTGACACCGCCGCAAGCACCACCAGCGGCCCGGCGACATCCTCAGCCAGTGGCACCACCACAGACATAGCTGCCATCCCCAGTGGTCAGACGACTGAGACTGGTGGTCAGTTCCAGGAGCCTGGGCAGCTTCCATGATGCAACACCTTCAGTGGAGAGATACATCCACTACCCCTGTCCTTGGCAGGATGAAGCACTCTGAGCACAAAGCCCCCTCCAGAACCAGTGGAGAGATACATCCACTACCTCTGTCCTTGGCAGGATGAAGGACTCTGGGCACAAAGCCCCCTCCAGAACCAGTGGAGTATCACATCCACTACCTCTGTCCTTGGCAGGAGGAAGCAGTCTGGGCACAAAGCCCCCTCCAGAACCAGTGGAGATAGGCGTCCACCTGAGTGACTGTGGCTTTGCACTCCCCAGGATAAAGCAGTGGGCAAACCACCCACTTGAGAGACTGTGGCTTTGCACTCCCCAGGATAAAGCAGTGGGGAACAACCCACTGGAGAGACTTGAGAGACTGTGGCTTTGCACTCCCCAGGATAAAGCAGTGGGCAAACCACCCACTTGAGAGACTTGAGAGACTGTGGCTTTGCACTCCCCATGATAAAGCAGTGGGCAAACCACCCACTGGAGAGACTTGAGAGACTGTGGCTTTGCACTCCCCAGGATTAAGCAGTGGGCATGGAGCCCCCTCGTGGAACAGTGGCGTCGCGCACTCATCCGGCTGAGGTGCCCCCCTTCCCATCCCCTTGAGGTGCCTGTTTCATTTAGATCTGATGCCCCTGCAGTGTTCTCTCCGTTTGAAGTCTGGTATTGAGTGTGGTACTCGCCCATGCATTTTGGGCCCAGTGGTCCACGAACAATTATTGGTGCACTATCCGGACTTGTGTAGTTGGTGTACATAATTGTATATACTGTATTTCGAGTTTTGACTACTGTTTTTTTCATGATTACAATCGTTGAACTCATTTCCTTTTGCCCTTGCGTTCTTGAAAGAGGGGTGGGGGGTGTAAATGTAATGTTGCAGCATGTATTTGTGTGTATGTTGTTGTGGGTGGGGGTGGGGGTGTTGCTTGTTGCGTGTGTGTGTGTCACTCTCTTTTCCCTCCCGCTCCCGTGTGTTGTAGGTGCAGTACTCACCGTGGTCGTCGCCGCCGTCCTTGATGCTCCTGATAGAGGAGCAGGAATACCATTGCAGGGAGTATTTGGCAGATTGCTGAGTTGTGATAGGGTGGGCGGTACATTGTCTTCCGCCTGTCTGTTGGCGGTGACCGCTGCGCTGTTTGTTTGTACCGCTGTGGTGGTTGGAGTGTTAAAGTGGCTCTCTATGTTGGCGGTTTCCACCACGGTCGTGATTCCATTTTTTTTCCACCGGCCTGTTGGCGGTATTACCGCTGCTTTAACACCGACCGCCAGGGTTGTAATGAGGGCCTATATGTCCTGAATTTTTTTTTTCCTATCTTCCAGAATAATGTCAGATGAATAGATACCAAAATATAGTATACTGTGAGAAGGCGCCGACCTTGATAAGTCTAAAAAAAGAAGAGGAGGGCGAGAGCAAAAATATGTATAACCAGAAAGGCTAGGTGTAAAATAAGATGCAAAACATCTGGAATTGCTAACGTCAACATTAAAAAGGAGCAAAAAGCAAGAGAGATAATAAGCCAACCGTAATATACAAGAATATACCCGCATACGGATAAAGAAAGAACATAAATGCCCAAGCAATGGTGTAAAAGCTTCAGTCCAAAACCTTATACTATTATTCACAGTTTGTTCCAAATATAGATCACCCGCTGTCGTATCGAGGGCGTCCAAAATGACGAATAATGGAAAAGTGTGTTAGTTGCAAACCAAACGTGAGACTGAGCCTCGGTCACCAAATGTTTATGACTTCCTGATAGCAAAATAGCTAAGACCCACCTATGTGCGAGTGAGCTAATTGTAGATAAATGCATGCAAAAACAGACGCCGCAAGAGAGAGTGCGAAGGTGAAGTTAGTATTGCATGTATCGGCGTGCTGCTACAAAAGCTGAAAAAAAAATGTTATGCCGCACAGAAATAGTGTGAGATATTAGTGCCCCACAGCTTGAATGGAAAAATGACTCACCATAAGTGTTCGTACGGGATAGCTTGTAAACAGAAAATGTAGTAACCAAAGAGACTCGCACATCACCAGCCATTATAAAACGTGCGCCGTGAAGAGGAAAACAGGCATTGAAACAGAAAGCAGACTTACCCGCACACAATATAAAAGAAAAATGCTGTAACCACCAGTCGCCATTTTAGAGTGAACATACTCAATGTTGAACTCACCCGTAACGGAAGTGATTAAAAATAAAAATACACGCACCTACATATCCGTGAGACCTGTTTGTAAAGTTCAATTAAGAAGCCAAAATTGGCACCATAAAAAGCACTGAAAATAAGTGAAAAAATTGGTAATTATGAAATGTTAAGAAATAAACACATAAGAAATAGGCACATGATGGGGTGAGAACACATTAATTTTGAAAATTATAAAAGATGTCGCACAAAGCAGGTTTCCAAAGGGCACATCAGAGGTCAGAACAAACATGTAAATAAGAAGAGCAATAATATAACAAATATACAATCAGTAAAATAAGGTTAACAACAAGGTGTTATATACAGTATTGCCACAAAGACACAATTGTACACACATATCAAAGACTAATACATAAGCAAAAAGTAGTTATATATGTGAGATAAAACTGGGAAACAACTAAATGCAAAAGTAAAGATTCATAAAGAAACTAGAAAAACGTGGTATGCTGACACCAATAATCAGAGTACTGAGATGTGAGAAAGGCAAGTTCATAGAAACACATGTAGATCTTTATCCATATTTAACCCTGCTTCTACTGCTCTTAACTATATTATCCATTTGCTCTCTAACTGTCTCATCATCAATGTCTTCTCACCACCTCTGGGACACGTGCCAATGGTGTCAATGCCATGCATAGAAATACCCAGAACCTCTCTGGGTCCATGCGCCGAATTATAATGTTGTGCAAAAGGACAATCAATATTATAATGTCTTATAGCTCTGATTTGTTCCTGTATCCTC
The DNA here is from genome assembly GCF_031143425.1 of Pleurodeles waltl. Lineage (NCBI taxonomy): Eukaryota > Metazoa > Chordata > Amphibia > Caudata > Salamandridae > Pleurodeles > Pleurodeles waltl. Next base: position 167,243,402 of record NC_090436.1, read on the forward strand.
TCTTCAAACGGCCTGATTGTACTGCCAACATAGACACGGTTACACACACAGATAATGCAATACATAATATGTCTGGTGTTGCAATTCATGAACTTCGAAATCGTATAGGTTCTGTTAGTGTGGTAACAAAAAGTGGTAGTTTTGTCTTTGACATGAGATATGACAGGGATCAGATAGTTTTGTCCTTGGTATGTGAAAGGTTGGGGACAGATCTGAATATGCTAAGCACTTTTCAGACTGCATCTGACCTGAGAAGGTTCAACCCCACAGACAAAGGAGGATAGCTAGACTTATGCAGCAAGCCAGAGGAGGGGCTCCCCTTTGAAATTTTGGCAGGAAGGACCAGGTAGTTATGGCAGTTATAGGTGGAACTTAGGCTCTCATAGAAGGTCTTTCCACAGACCACTGGAAGCTGCATCTTATAAATCCCCAAATGCTGTGTAGGATGGTGAAGTGATGACATGTCTCCCTAGCACAGGTAAGAAGCAAGGCACCACACTATGTGAAAGGTAGAGGGCAGGAATGCAACACAGCTATGAAGATATGGTGCATTCCTGCTCTCTACTTATGCTGGTGCACAAACTGCTGCCTACTGAAAAAGCAGGCACCCTTGCACCATGGTGCAGAATTACACCAAATTTGGCACAAGGTCAGATTCAGTTTTTTTGTGGTTTGGTGTGAATCTATTCAGTATTTTCAGAGTAATTTAAGGACAAAAAATATAGAATACCGCATGGCCCCCTCTTCAAGCCACAGATGGCCCTGGCGACAGCCACTCCCCCAGGGCCGGCTTCTGCTATGCCCCAGGGTACCCACCCCCAGGACATAGCTGGTTGCTGTTGCTTGGCTGCAGCTCTGCAGCTGCAGCCTAGCCACAGCAAACACTTCGGGTTTTGACAGTGGATCTTTCAAGCAGGTCCCGATGTCAAAATCTGAAACTTTCCTCTCTGTTTCCTGCATGCGTGCAGAGGACTGAGGTGAAAAGTATCAGCAAACAGGGAGCTGCTGTTAAAGCAACCACTTTAACAGCTTTAATCGCTTGCATGGCCAAAGGCCATGTACGACAGTGGTTGGATTATCTTATAGTAATGAAAATTACTACATGTTAAAAAAAAAAAAAAGAAATTAACTGAAAAAACAAAGGTTATAGTGATGTTATAGTTAGGCTCACCTTTTAAACATACAAAAACTTTGAAATTTGCCAGTTATGAGTTTCTCAAGTAACAATAACTCGTGCCGTAAGGTAACTATAACTTGCACCTTCGCCATGCACAGTTTTTCGTCAAACATTTTACTGCAATTATTACATAGATATTATCAATGATGTTATCAAAGATGTCATGACTACCATAATTTGTGAGTAATTAGCAGTGCCCTCGCCATGAACCCCGAAACTTCCCCAAAAATATTTTTTCTATGGAAACGTTGTCCTAACCATAACTACCTACTGGCAACTACCAGTATGTTATATATATATATATATATATATATATATACATATAATATATAGCCATACTGCCAATAGCTTCTCACCATTGATTCCAGCATCACTGTAACTGACAATCTTGCCACTCTGCAGCACTGAGGGTAGGACTCAGCAGGATAGCTTTGTGCGTTTTATTGACAAACAGTGCACCACACCACATATAAAGGGCCAATGCGAATCGGCTTACGCCTTCAACTGGAAACCCAAATTCAAATTACCCGAGTTTAAATGGTCCTTCGTCTATTGCACCCCCACATAGCTGGGCAATCTACACCATCACATTTTGTTTAAATCTCTTCGTAACAGGCGCCATCTTGAAATCACAGCCTTTCCACATTTCAACTCAATGCCTCATAAATATGCCATACAACACGTATGGCAGTACATTTCTAAATTGTCCAAGATTCAGAATGGAGCCAGAGCACAATCTTATTGAGAATAGCTGCAGAAAGCAATGAGTCATATAGTTAATAATAATAATGTTTGGCAGTGAGCTCCTTTCCTGCACCAGGCATCATGCTAAAGTGTAGCATATGTCAAACAAAGTTGCAGATCTAAAACAGTTGTCTAGAAATGCATACATACATTCATATTTCAAATCCCCTATTGGCAATCTCATAACAGTCAGCGGTGGAGTAAAACCTCATATAAATGCACTATGCAGCATAATGGCAAATTCACCTCATATCAAAAAGGAGAAGACGTTAATACCGATATATTTCAACATTCGCATTGGTTAATTTGATCGCTATATAAGACAATAGTAAAGTGCAAACTCAGTACTATGATAAAGTGCATGAATGGAGATCATCCTAAGTGCAACATCAGGTAGTCTCCTCATCAAATAACACCAAGTTTGGCATGTATATAAACATTATTGCACTTTTAAAAAATAGATTAATTAAAATGACTAATACTGTATACATTACTCTCCCAATATGTGTCAGCATTGACAATCCCTAAATGTTATAGTCAGGGCTGATGTTTAAAGTGCCAAGTGCTATGCAGATGTCATATATATTTCGTAATATGCATATAAGTCACCAGATGGAAGATCAAACTCCCTCAAAAATATTTTAACAAGATGGAATCCCCACATATATATTCATTTCGAGATGTCTTTTGACATGTGTGTTGAAACTCAATAATTAAAGTGGCAAGTGCTGTGCAAGTCAAATATATGTCCAATATGGTGTAGTACATTAGAGCAAAGTATAGACGGCTCCACAATCTGTCCAGTCTACACAGTATGTTAAAATAAAAGCAGGTCAAAATTTTAAACGGCGATGCAGAGACAATCATAAAGTGCATAATCCATGATATCTATCATCACACAAGATATAAGTATAAAACATTCTACATTTCCAGGGGACCAGCTACATCACTTAAGACAGGGATGCTGTTATTTCTCCATGGCCTTCTCCAATAGAGGGTGATTATGGACATCATCATTTAATCTCTGTGACATATATGATATAAACCGCAAGCTACACCATGCCTGACATAGCCAGGGTGTAGAAATATAGACCCTCATTATGACATTGGCTGTAAATTCCACTTACCGCCATGCCGACTGCCACCAACATATCGCCACCGCCTCGGATATCCGCTATCCATGTTATGACACACAAACCAATCCATCACTATTCAGCCACATACACAAATCCGCCACACCAAAGGTCAGTAATAAACTGGCGGTAGCAAAACCCACACATTATGCCCACAGAACTACGCCCACAACGTTATAACACATGGATCACCACGGCGGACATTCAATAGCAGTAAACCATTGGTGGTACATACCACTGCGCTCAAAATACACACACTCAAACAACACAGCACCACATTGGACAATTCAAACTACACACACCTCACACACACACACACCACACCCACACACCAACACCACTATAAAACACATACACACATTACCCACAACCCTTTACCATTTCAAACAATTGCCACGTGATAGACACCACGACCACAGACAAGACCAGACACACACCACCATCACCTATACACCACCCACGCACTTTACATCACACACCCCAACACATCACCCTGCACACCCTCACCCACACCACTCACACTACACCCATGGCACCACCACGACACCCCAGGTTCTCAGAGGAGGAACTAAAGGTCATGGTGGAGGAAATCATACGGGTAGAGCCACAGCTATTTGGATCACAGGTGCAGCAGATATCCATTGCTAGGAAGATGGAGCTATGGCGGAGGATCATGGACAGGGTCAATGCCATGGGACAGCACCCCAGAACAAGGGAAGACATCAGGAAGAGGTGGAATGACCTTCGGGGAAGATGCGTTCCATTGCAGCAAGACACCAGCTCGAAGTACCGAGGACTGCTGGTAGACCCCCACCTCCTCCCACACAACTAACAACATGGGAGGAGCAAGTCTTGGCAATCATGCATCCTGAGGGCCTGGCAGGAGTAGCAGGAGGACTTGACTCTGGTAAGTCAACTCTCAATACTATCACCCTCCTACCTGTATGCCATCACATACCCCCACCCTCGCCCTCACTCCCATCACTCCACCACCTCCCACACAACCCACCATCACAACCCACCCATCCCAATGCCAAGCCCAGCATGCACCACCAATGCATGGACACCACTCACAGAACTGCACGGACACCTATCACCACAGCATGCACACTAGAGAGAATCACCTAGCTCACAAAAAATCAACTCACACAAGGCAAAGCTGCCAGGGCAATTACAACCGTAGAGGGCAACCCACCCATGCACAATATGTCACAGACAGAAACAATAGCACTGCATTTACATCCCCACAGGTACCCCACCCAATGTCACCTGAGAAGAGGTGCCAGCAACATCCAGCCCCCCACAGAAGAGGCCCACAGTTATGACAGCAGATCTGGTCGCCTGGATCTGGATGACAAACCTGGCCCATCAGGGACCTCCGGACAGTCGGTTACTCAGGCACACTCTCACATCACTACAGAGCCTCCCCCCTCAGGAAACACCACCACAGCACCCACCCAGCGGGCCCATACTCTGTCCCAGGACACGTCAATCAGCAGTGTGTCCACCACTACAGGGACCCCTGGCCACACCACAAACCCAGGACAATCAAGGACCTGGGGCCAGTGGCAGTGGGCACACGGTTCAGGGGACAGAGGCACAGGACAGCAGGGAAGCTGGGAGGACTGCTGTGCGATAGGGAGAGGACAGGCCTAGGGAACCGACCCTCCAGGAGGCACTCACCGGAATCCTGGGAGCATACCAACATTCCTCGGATACACTGGTCCAGATTCTGGCCAAGATGCAGAAAAACATGCGGCTGCAGGAGGGACAGTACCTGGGGATAAGGGAGGACTTAAAGGCCATTAACACCACCCTGGTCTCCATTGCAGGGGTGCTGACAGACATGGCCAACAGTATGAGGGAGGCAGTGGCTCAACAGCAGGCCCCTGACACTAGCCAGAATGCTGAACAGCCCTCCACCTCCACTGCCGCTAGTGGACAGGAGGCCCCGCCACAGGACCAGCAGACCATAAGCACCCCTCCCCCTGCAGAAGGAGAACCACCACGCAAACGTTCCCTGCGATCCAAGCAGAAGCCAGAGACTATTGCCAAGATCCCCGCCAGGAAATAAGACTCTCCTGATTGTCACCCCTGTGTCCCACTCTGTCACCTTGAACTGCCATTGTTCCCCTTCCTATGCCCCCCTTGGACACTGCACCTGTGCTACAAATAGACTGGACTCTAACCTGGACTTTCCTCCATCATCATCCCAGCCCATTGCACTACCTCCTCTTCTTCAGAGCACTGCAATAAACACACTTTGAAAAATTACAAGTATGGTCTATGTCAAATTATTTCAAAATGTATTTGTATAACAAGGTTAAAACATTGTAATTCAAATGTACAGTAATGTTCACAATGGAAAGACCTGTAGTTGGCTGCACTGAACACACCAGGAGCAATAGTGGGGCACCAACATCTGCAGAAAGAGATGCCAAAGGGTACAGTGAGTGGGCATAGAAGTAGGAATTCACAGCCTGCCAGTGACAATGTCACACATCAAACTGTAAACGAAATGTGAGATAATACTGTCTTACCTGTGTGTCATTGGAAGTATTGACAAATGACTGCACTTCTGTTGTCCTCATCCTCTGCCTCTTCATCTTCACTGTCCACAGGGTCCACTGCTTCCACACGGCCATCTCCAGCCTCCTCCTCATGCAGGAAAGGCACATGGCGGCTCAAGGCAAAGTTGTGCAACATACAGCATGCAACGATGATCTAGCATGGGGATGACATGCAGCTCGGGTTCCATGGCGGCGTGGTTGTTCCCAGAGTCTCCACAGGTGAGTTGTTTCCCTTCTATGCCTTGTTTCCGCTAGGCTTTTGATGTCATTGGTACTGCTTCGGAAAAGGTGGCAGATTGGCCTCTCATAATATGGTAGGCGGAACATTGTCTTCCGCCTGGATGTATGCGGTTACCACCGTGGTGCCTCTTGATTCCACCCTTGCTGTCGGTGTGTTAAAGTGGCTGTCTGTCTGAGCTGTTCACGCATGGTCATAATTTGGCAGTAATTACCGCAGGCCTGTTGGCAGTGATACTGCCACTTTATCACCGACCGCCAAGGTTGTAATGAGGGCCATAGTGTTGGAGCCACAGGTCCCACAATAATCTGGACAAAGATGCAATCAACAGAATGGCATGTGTAGATAAACCATAAGAGGGGGCATCAATCCCCACATGGAGGTGGGATGATATCAGGACCAATTATATCACCCAACTATACGTGAACAACACTAAAAAAAGGCAATTTTCAGTGGTGCAAACATGTTTGATATTCTAAAGTGCTTGAGTGCCTAAATAATTGCAGTGGGAGAAATCCCGGCCCTTCACTGATCACACCGATGTCCCATCAATCATTCAAGAGTGGCTAGGAATTTTGCAACCCAATACATTCATCAAGACCATCATAGAGGAATTCCTACAGGTGCATATGCAATTCCGCATCGAAATTGTGATCCCCATGGCCTCTCTGTTCCCAGCTACATAATCATTCTGGACTAAGCTTTTGTCAACACCAGGGCAGTGCGTGCTCTATTGGCGACTAGAATGAAAAAACCCAGCACTCTCAAAACAACGTAATTTATGCATTGTGCTGATATGTTGTTGTTTAACCTTTTGCATTGCAGAATTTAATCCTGAAGACTTATTTTTAATGTGTTTACAAATACTGTTCATTTGCAATGTAGTGCTGCAGGCTTTCAGAGTGTGTTAGGGCGTGGTCCCTTTACAGGGCCTTCCAGAGACTTTCCCTGCAGTATGCCTGGGTGTGGTTGTTGGCTGGGCCAAGACTCTATAAAAGGGAGCCAGCCCAGCTCCAAGTGCTCACTATTCAGAGGTCCCGGTGCAGAGCAGCATCTACTTTCTGACCTCCTGTCCCGGTGGCCTATTTGATATTCCAGGCCTTTCATTCTTCACTGGTGATCCTTGTTCTGGGCGGTAAGACGGTGGTTGGGCTAGCCTCACGACGCCGTTATCGAGAACTTTTATATTCTTGGCCTAATTCTTTAATGATTAACAGAATACTTTGCACGCTACCATTTCTTGACATTTGTATGGTGGCTTACGAATCGGCAAGACGCGCGATTCGTTTCATGTTGATTTGATCATTTTATTCATTGCACGCTACCATTTCTTGACATTAGCATGGTGGCTTAAGAATTGGCAAGACGCGTGATTCGTTTCATGGTGCTTTAACCTTATTGTTCATTGCGCGCTACCATTTCTTGACATTTACATGGTGGCTTAAGAATCGGCAAAAGACACGCGATTCATTTCATGGAGCTTTAATCATGTTATTCATTACGCGCTGTTATTTTTTGCCATTTACATCATGGTTTACGAATCGGCAAGACGCACGATTCGTTTAATGGTGATTTAACCTTGATGTTCATTGCGTGCTACCATTTCTTGACATTTCACATGGTGGTACTCGAATCGCCAAGACGCACGATTCGCTCCGTCAAGCTTAATTAATGTTGTTCATCGTATGCCACTATTCTAAGACATTTATTAGGTAATATTCGAGTGGACAAGTTGTGTGATTTGTTTCCTGAATCCATATTGTGTTATTCATGGTGCGCAATCCTTTTATGGTGTTTACTATATATATGAAAATCTGCAATGTGCGCAATTCGTGTTGGAACATTTCAAGAGAACACAGAAGGCCAGAGCTTCTAGATGCAAAATTGCATGGTCCTAATATGCATTTTTAAAGAAGGATTCATATGACTGGTTTAGAACTTATTCAGAATGTTTTCCTGATTCTCATGTAAAGGAAAGTACTTGAATTTGAAAGTTTCATTTAATCCATCTTGATTCCCTTACAGGTATCAGTCCATCTTGAAACTTAGTCATTTTAAGCCTAATTCTTAGGTTGTTCATGTTTTCAGAAGGACTAGGCTTAGAGTCATAGTCTAGTATTGATTTCATAAGATGTAATTTTCATATTGTGTGTTTTAACCTTTTTCTTACTACAGGTCTCCTTCCCAGCTGTTCCCTTCCTAATCCCCTCTTCCCCTCTTGAACTCTTTTAGCCTCTGTGATTTATCGATCAAAGTCTTGGAGCTGTTCAGTGGTGGACATGTTGGGAACGTGTGCAGACCCCGAGGATCTGGTGACTCTGACAGCTTTTCAAAGCTCAAGGTCGCGATCCCCTCTATGGGGATCTAGTTTCACCTGCCTGATGCCATAAAATGTCTGATTTTTAAGATTACCACCATGTTCTTCTCAATGTTCTGTCCTGAATCTTGATGGCGCTAAGGTGCTGTAAAATACTGACCTTCAGCTTATGAATTGTACTGCCAACATATTCCTTTAGACATGGACATTGGAGAACCTATACTACAAAGTCTGTATCACATGTTATTCTTTCATGGATGGTACAGGACCTGTCCTCAAAAGTGTCCTACGTTTGTCTATTTGTACCATACTAGCATGCCTTACAGTGTCCATAACACCAAATTCCCAGACTTTTTTTGACAACCACATTGATTTGTCATTCTCTATGAACATACATGTGAGAAAACTGGGCTGATTGCAGAAGCCCCCTAATGCTTTCCCCCCATTTTTCACTTTTTTTCTGGTGTTTTCCTGACTCTGATGATGCCCTGGGCACTGCTCAACAGTCCCAGGGCATGTGCTCTGATTAAAATAAGTATGCAAATTAGGCTCATTTTAATTGGCTGTGTCAACCTACCTATACGTCCCTAGTATATGGTAGGGCATGTAGGTTTAGGGACTCCAGCATAGCTAGTAAACCCAGAGGTGCACTGCTGTGGTGCCCAGTATCATTTTAAAGGCACTACTGCCTTGCGGCTGCTTTTAAGTGAAAGTTAACTCCAAATTGGACTTTGACAATAAAAGTACTTCCAAAGTTCTGAGCTACATTATTGCTACATATAGGATACCCCTAAGGTATGTCCCAAGTGCCCCCAGGGTTTTGTGCAGTGTAACTATAAGCAGGGACTTTCTAAAAGTTGTTTTATAAGCCCCGGTGAGGGAAAAATAATCAAGTTAGTTTTTTTTCATTGTAGTGAATGGGCTGTATAGGCTAACATAGAGAGACTTTATTTTAAAATAATAAAGTCTTATTTTCCACAGCAAGGAGCTAAATTTAGCAAGTTTGGTATCAAATTAAAAGTTATAATAAATCCAACAACTTGCTACTGTTGAGTTTCATATAACTTGGAAAGAGAAAGAATTTTAGAACTCTTGCTAAAAGTTACCAACTTCAGCCCTGCAGTGCCCTTCTCTGATTGGTCAGCCTCTGGCAACCTGAGCCCAGCTGCCTTGATGAGGTGTGAAGCGGCCTGGGCTTCAACAAAGGAAGCATCTGGTGGGAGGAGATCTGCCTCAGCAGATGGTAGAAGAGAATGGGGGGAGAGCAGCCAAACTGAACTTCAAAGAAGGGAAGGACATTTGGGAAAGCAACTTGACCTCCCCCACGTCCTGCAGCCCCAGACAACCAGGTGCCACCTGATTAGATTAGGAGAAGGCTGGAAAAGGGTGCGTTAAGGGACACTTAGCCACACCAGTAGGTAGACTGAGCCAGATCTAAACTCTAAGATTGAATTTCTGACATCTTGAATTTTGGAGGAATGTTGCTCCCTCGGACTGATTTTTGCCACACTTAGCAGGAAGAGGTCACTTCACTCAAGAGGGTGGTGGCCTGCACATGATTGAACAGGAGCACCCCCATGCTTGCCATCTCAGGAGCATGGATAAATATGGCAGAGCTGCCCCACACTTCAGATCCCTGCTGGAAAAGAGACAAGAAGAAGGGCTTTGCCTTACTTCTACAAGCTCAGGAAGGGACTCCCTGTAAGCTACAGGTAGAAAGGAGCTGACCAGAGTCCCCTGCATCAAGTATTGCAAAAATAGCCCAGTTCATGGCCGCTTTAGGCCGGTGCAAGCAGTGCGAACGCACTGGGTGTTGACCTGAGGGAGGTGCTGTCTTTAGCACTAACTTAGAAGCTTGCGATTTAAAAGCACCTCCTGAAAAGTTTCTTGTGTGTCCAGCCTTCAGGAAGCAATTCAAATATCAAGATACCTCTTGTGATTAATGTTCCTGCTAGGGAGAGCGATGGGAGTTTTGTTTTGTGACAGCTTTGGCTCACCATAAAGTAGAGTAGAGGGTTAATATTAACAACACAAAAGGATGATGGAAAGAGTGTTGAAACTTTTCCCCAGTCACAGATCTGGGTTTAATCCATCGTTCCTTTGCTCACCATGCCACCCCAATTTGGACCCAGCCAAATGCAAATTAGTCCCATGGGAACAGTCCAGCCCAAACTGCCAGGCCAGGTGTTCCCTGGACCGGAAACAAGCATCCTGGGACCAGTTTCAGGGTATCACCCTTCAGGAGGGTTAATATGCCTGCTACAAAGAACAGAATTATATTTTATGTGGATAGCTGAGTTGATTAGTAAAGCCAGCCTTTACAAGTGCTTTTAAAACAAATGAATATATGTGAAAATTGAGCTTTGGACAGAAGAGGGGCACATTTTCTGTGTGGTAGTTAGAGAAATCTGAGGAGGTGGTCGTGGGGTGAGGGGTGCCAAAAAAGACCACCGCAAGGGGCGCCACTAGCGTTAAAGCCGTCCCTGGCCCAGCTGACCAGTAGCCATTTAAGGATTTGAACCAGGTGCATTCTGGGAGTTGAAGTCCTAACCCCCAAGGAGCAATTCAGAGCTTTTGAAATCTTGGTATGAGTTGCAGACACATAAAGGACCTTAAAAGTACTTCTGGAAGAAGATCCAGAAGTTTGAAGCAAATTTGGAAAACATCTCCATAAGTGGACCAACCCGACAGCGAGAGTCAAACCGGCCAACATCAACCGCAATCCGACCTGACTTGCAGGTTCATCCTGCTGAAAAGCTCTGGAGCTCCAGTCCTCCAGGATTTGTCCGGGGGTTCATGGAAAGGTAATCTGATGATGTTACATCGCAATCGGCTTGCTGAGGAGGGTCGTCTGACCTTGGGGAAGAAAAACTCCAAAAAAGTTTCTGAGCCAAAGATAAAAGTTTGACCGAGGCCTCCCCCACAGTTTATCCAAGGAGGGTTCCATTGTGGTCGGTTTCAACTTTCAATTTTCTCTCAGTTGGATGATTTCTTCTTGAAAAAGTGTCTAATTCTGAACGTAGAAAATTAACCAAGTCCTCCTGTGCCTTGTATCCGGAGAGGGTTCCAGCGAGGTCGGCCTCAACTTTTGACTTCATCTGGTTGGAGAAAAATGTTCAAGAATTTTCCTAAGTGTGAAGGTAAAACTTTAACAGAGGACTCCTGCTCAGTGTAGCTGAGCAAGGCTTCATCGGGGTCAGCCTCAAATTTTGACTTTGCCCCGGTCGAGTGCAACCAGATGTATCAAGTGGCACTTTTGTTTTCTAGGTGCTAGAAAACCTTTTATCTTAAAAAATTCATATCTCTGGTTCCCTACATTGGATTTTCATAATTTTGGTGTCATTTAAATATAAAAATATAATCTATTTTTATAAATTGGTGTCAAATTTATATTGTGTTTTACTTATTTACTGTTTTGTTGATTTTAAATGCTTTACACACCTGTCTCCTAATTCAAGCCTAACTGCTTGTGGCCAAGCTGCCAATGTTTGAGCAAGGATTAATTTACAGAGACCTTGATTGGACCTGGTGGGGGTTTGTGGCCTATTGCTAAGTTTAGGTACCTACCTGCCCTTACTACAAATCCACTTTCCAAAACCACAATTACAATGTTACCACCCTTATGAGAGGGCTTGATGATGATGGCTTTACTGTCTTTCAGTTTCTTTATCTCCTGCTTGTCCCTTGATGTAAAGTTGCTCCTTGCTTTTGGTTTCAAATTAGTGCATAATCTATTAAGGTCCCCCAATACCAGCTCATGGAAAGTATCAATCATGTTACCCCTTGCAGACAACCCCCACACATAGACAACCCCACACTGAGGGTCTGTAAATGGGTGTGTGAGTAGCTGTATGGATGTGCGACTGGGTGAGTGTGGTTGTGTAAGTGGGTGTGTTAATGCATGTATGAGAGGCTGTGTGGGTCTGTGAGTGGTGTTACGGGTCCTGTGAGAAAGGCTTTATGCTGAAACACGTCAGGGGAAGCTGTGTGAGAAATAAACTTAACCTTGTGAGCAGCACAGAAGTGTCTGGGCGTGAAGATTCCACGTTGTAGATATACATATCCACAGTATCTTCACAATTTGTGTATATATATATATATATATATATATATATATATATATATATATACATGTTACTACGGTGGTAGTTAGGTCTGCTTTTCCATAAAAAAGAGTGTTTTTTTGGTTTGGTAATAACTTTGGCCCCTTTTGACGAAACTTCACAAAACTTTCTAAAGAAAACTTCATCAACCTTAGGTCTTTCTTGGAAAGTTTCAGGGTGATCAAGAAAGCGTGGACTGAGAAAATGTGGGGGTCCCAAAATGCAGAATCTCTATGCATTTTCCATAGACTTCTTTAGACAAGGCTACAGCAAAAACTGTTGAACAGAATTACACCAAATTCAGCACTAAGCTAGATCTTGGTCCGTACATTGCGCTTTTTGTGATGTGATGTAAATCTGTTCAGTAGTTTTTGAAAAATTAAGGGTAAAAAATAATTGTATATCTGGAAAGCTGGGCTGGCAAGAGTCTCAGAAAACTCTTGCAGGAGTGTCAATTAAGAAATAGAGCATTAAAATTGGCCATTGAGCTTTATTTCCCTTGGGCCATTTCGCTCCTGTGGGAGTCAGACTCCCATGAGAGAGAGTGCTCTGACAGGCTGCCAGCCACATGAGAAAAATGTTGCAGGCAGCCATTTCAGAACTCAAGGACTTTGGCCCTCATTATGACCTTGGTGGTCTTTGAGCAAGACCGGCAATGTCACGGCTGACAGAAACCTGCCAGTGCTGGCGGTCTTCCGCCCACCATATTACGGGTACTGCTGGATTTCCACCACATTTTGGGTGGAAATCTAGCAGTAGTCGTGCTGGCTGGCGGATGTGGTGGTTCTATCACCAGCCCTGCCCTGCCAGAAGAACTCCGCCAGCCGTATTATGTGCAAAAATAGGAGATATCCTGAGGGCGGGGTGCTGCTGGAGGGGAAGCACCCGTTCCCTGCCGGACTACCTCCTCCCCGGACCAGGTAAGTTAATCGTACAACAGGGGAGGGGGTGGGAGAGTAGGGGGTGTTGTGTGTGAATCTGTGAGTGTGTGTTGTCTGCATGTGTGCAGGAATGTGTGTATGCGTGGTTGTATGTGTCTCTGAATGTAGAAGTGAGTGCGTCTATGCATGTAAGTGTGTATGTGTGTGTGAGTGTTGTGGTGAATGCGAGTATGGATGCATGTGAGTGAATGCATGTATGCATGCGTGGTGCGTGTGGGTGTCTGTGTGCATGTGCATGTGTGCGGGGAGCGGGGTGGGGGTGTAGGGATGTGGGGAGGCGGGTGATCTACCAGGAGGGGGGTGGGGGTCCCTGTACTTGGTGAGGGGGGAAGAGGGGTTTCTGCTTGCTGGGAAGAAATTCCCTGTCACTGGTAGCATTTTCGCCAGGCTTTTCGTGGTGGTGTTACCGCTGTGGAAACCCTGGTGGAAAGGTGGCTCTTAATACTGCTGGTGGTCTTCTGTGGACTGCCGGGTCGTAGATGCTCATCCGCGGCCCAGCGGATCTGACCTCCCTGGCGGTGCAAGCGGCGATGTAGTGGTCTTCACCACCAGCCTGTTGTTGGTGAAACCACCACCTTTTCCAAGGCGGGCAGAAGACTGCCAGGGTCATAATGCCCCCTTAAATCCCCTGTTCTGAAGATAGAAAAGCACAAAGATATATGGGCAAAGGGTAGGAATACATTGACGCCCTAGGCCCCATGGGAGGAACATACCAGGGTCAAAAAGGAAAACCAAAACAGCAAAAAAATGCTGCAATCCCTCCATACCCAGCAAGATTGAAAAAAACAAAAACAAAATGGCAGCTTGGCAGCTTGGCAGCATTTATCATATTTATGCCACAGGGAGTCCATCCCCAGGGTCGGCATTACTTTACATGGGGAGGGAGCTGCACCGCTCCCCTCCCCAAGCCTGAAAAGGCCCCAGGGAGCCCATCCCAGGGCCAATTACTTTAGGAGAGGGGGACTACATTGCACCCCCCCTGAAACAATAATGCAACCCCATTCTCAAGGGCTGGCTCAATAGCTATTTCCGAGAAAGCCCACCAGGGGGCATATCGGTTTCCCTGCTCGAAGCAGGGTGGTCAGGGAAACTAGTGTTTCACTTGGTGGGAGCATTTAAAACTTCTCCCAATCAGAAGCAAACACCAAGTTCACTCCCAGCAGACGCAAGGTTTGAAAGTGCTCCTGCCCACTGGGAGCGGACCTTTGATCTGTTTCCCTGCCTGCAGTGATGCGGGCAGGTTAACCAGATCAAAATATGGCTCCCTCCTGGAGGAAGCAGCATTAGAAGCTGTTCCCGCTGGGTGGGAGCAGTGCTGGGGTCACAGGGGCCTTGGGGCTGCCCCTGCAGCCCCCAACAAGTCTATGGTGGGGGCCCTGGGTGAGCACCCACCTTTAACAGCACTGGCCCCGGGGATGGAGTCCCCGAGGCTGAATTCAGCCCAGGAATGGAACGGCATACCCCCTCCCACTCTCACCCCAGGGAGGGGGCTGCAAGCCTCCCTTCCCCTAAAAATATTGCTGTGCCCTGAGGTTTGGGGCCCCCAGGGCCATAATTCAAAGCTATAGTCCTCATGTGTGGAAAGCGGTTTATTATATGGTGTGGTTGTGAGACCTCATAAGGTAATAAACTCAACAACTGTCTAGGGTCCAGTGAGATTAATTTATAAAACCTTAGCTCAACTCTAGGTAGCTATGGCTCTGAGCAGTCAGGCTTTGTTGAAGAAACACATGTAAAGCATTAAGAAGTACCAAAACCGTCAAATGAGGAAGCAATGAGACACAATAAAAATCTGACACCAACTTATAAAAATAGTTTGTATTTTTATTGTGAAAATGACACCTCAGCAACAAAAGTCCACAGGAGGGTTCCAGAGATTTGAATTTTTAAAGGATGAATAAATCACTGCTCTTTCATTCACGCAATAAACCATTGTAAAGGACCATGCTCACGGTAAGACTTTGCAAATGTTGGCAAAGCTACCAGTCCAGCCCACTTTGGACAACCAACACTACCAAGTAGCGAGTCACAAGGACAAAAGAGGCTTAGTTGGACAGTTACCTCGCAGTCAAAGTAGCCTCCAGTCCAGTTCCAGGTTGTATGGGTGAACCACCATTGACTATAATGGAGTGGTCCTGATGCAAAGGATGCAAGATGCTGAAAATGCTGAAGAATGCTGAGGATGCTGATCTAGTGAAGGGGGTCTTCCTGGGCCACACCTTGATCCACGAACATGTGGTGTAAACTTCTGTCTAGGACGACCAGACTGCACTCCAAAATTGGCCAGGGAAGTAACACCAGGCCCCAGGGAATGGGGTCCCCACAGCCAAAATCAGCCACAGGAGAGGGGAGGGGCCACTGGCCCCTCCCCTTAATTTTAATGAGCAGCTCTGGAGGATGGGATCCCCAGGGCCTATTGATGCTTGTGGAGGTGGGGCACGCAGCCCCCTCCCCATCAATACAAAAAAAAGGTTCTGGAGAATGGGGTCTTCAGGGTCTATTATGTGTCAGTGAAGGGCGTGGTGCAGCTTCACTCCCCTTAATTTAATGAGTGGCCCTGGGGGGTGAGTCCCCAGTGCCTACCAAGGCTAAGGAGGGGGGTCTGGGACGCCCTCTTACCCTTATTAGAAGGAATGGCCCTTATTAGAAGGATTGGGTCCCCAGGGCCTTAGAAGTCTCAGAGGTGGGCCATGAAGTCCCCTCACATTTAACAACAAACAAAATGGCCCCCGGGGATGCAGTCCCCCAGCGCTTCATAAAGCACCGGAGTGGGTCTACTCGTTCCCCCTTTAATTAAAAAATAAAGGCCCTGGGGATGGGGTCCCCAGGCCTAATAGGGCTCTGCGAGAGCTCTGGGTGTCCCCCCTCTCCTTTATTTGAGGAGTGGTCCTGGGGCATGGGGTCCCCAGGGCCTAGCAAGGCTCAGAGAGGGGGGGCCAGGCAGACCCCTCTCTTTTGTTAAAAATAATGACCCAGGGGGATGGGGTCCCAAGGGCTTGATAAGACTTGTGGTCCTTCTTTGGTCCACTCTACAGTACAGACATGATCTGAAGTCTGGGTGCCAGGGGTGCACCTTTATGTCTAGTTAGTGCCCTCAGGATGTGGCAATGTTGTGGGTACACTACCACATCCAAGAGCTTGATTACAGTAAGATGCTGTTGCTTGCAACATTCAGACTTATTTGGGTATATTCATTACATCCTTGAATATCAAGTTTGCAATAACCAATCCTTGTTGCTCTTCACAATGTCATCTGTATTGAACATGGGCCACAATCAGGAGAAAAATTGCTCATTTCCTTAACAAGCAACCAACTGCCTTTCCACCTGCTCCAATCAACTGCCAAAAGGCATATGTGCACATTTGATTATGTAAAGATGCTTGTGAGTCTGAGGCCTTGCTTGGCTTCATACCTATTGCTCGCTCACCTGTATCCAGTCAGGTCAAGTTCCTTGTCCTCCAGCCTACCTCCAGTTGAGTCCCATTGCAAGTTAAGTTCCTTGTTCTCCAGACTGCCTCCAGTCAACTTCCAGTGTTCCTCGTTCCGACCAGCTTCCAGTCGAGTTTCAGCAATTCTCGTCCTCCAGACAGGCTTCAGTCAAGTTCCGGTGATCCTCGTCCTCCGGTCGATTTCCTGTGGAGTCCTGGCTGTCCTTTTCTGTCTTCTGCCAATGCTCCTCTATTTCCTGTAAAAGAGAGAAAATAAGAAAGTTGAAAATCCCAGTTTGGGTTCTTCTCAAATTTTCAAGCATGTAACTTAATTTCAAGGTAAAGAAAAATTAATCACTTAAATGAAACAAAACAGAGTTCTGTCTTTTAAATAATTTTTGACAATAAGAATTAGAGTGATTTATCGTTTGGGTGAGAATCCAAGATACCGCTAAACCGACATTGAGGAAAAATGCAAGCACTCCCCTGAGAATTTAGGAGTTTGGAAATAGAGCAAGTTTATCATAACTATTTTCGGCAAGAGATTACGCCAGATCCCAAACAAGCCCTTTAGTCAAGTTGACATTGCTTTAGAGACTCTGAAGGTCTTGTAAAAAGAGGAAGAGAGTTGTTCAGCCTTATAGAAATGTATGCACAATGCGCCAATAACTGACATTTTTCAATGTAATTTTGCAATTGTTTATGCAAGTTCAATGTTAATGAAGTAATTCTTTTGCAGCCCAGAATCCTAAATATCAAGAACCCAATATTTTGAGAAATCAGAAGGCCTGACGCCCAACACGACACACAGTCCAGCATCCAGCAGTCCGATTTTGCAGTCCACGAAGCAGAAGCCAGTATTTTCTCTTTTTCTCTTCCCAATCCCCCTTCCCCTTGCGGACTTGCGAGAAGGCAATGTACTTTTCATCGCAGTCATGTTAGTCCTCACTGAAATTAGGGAATTGTCGTCACCCCATCGGAACACCTGGAATTCAGGTATGGTGCTCACACAGAACAGAAAGCTAAGCCACCATATTAAAGTTCCCTTGGGGCGATGTCATCATGAATCAGAAGTCTGCAACTGATTCAGATCATTAAACCCCTATTGAGCAGTTGGCAGTTCTAGTACAAAATTTACAGGAACAAGTCCTGAAATTATGAACCGAGAATCAAGAGCTCAGGGAGACCCTAACACATTCAACATCCCTCATGCAATGCAGGGACCCCTCCAGTCCAAGGCCTACTATGAATCCCCCAAACGTTGGTACTCAACCCTCCACTTCCACTCCTGCTAATCCCTCTGACCAGAATCTACGTGAACAGTGACCACTAAGACATCTGTGCCGTCAGCCAACCCTAAATAATTCACTACGGATAGTTTTCGCTTTGCTGCTTTCATGAGCCAATGCCAATTGCATTTTTTGTGTAGATGACCCCAGCATCAGAGTTTATGTGCCACTCAAGAAATTAGCAATGGCTGCTGAGCTTAGCATTCTGTTCCAATATCATATAGTCAAACTCCACGGCTTGCCCACGAAAATTATCTCAGATCGTGGAAGTCATTTCACATCAAGATTCTGGAAGGCCTTTTGTTCTTCACTTGGCATAGAAATAGCCCTATCCACTGCTTACCACCCTCAAAAGGATGGTCAAACAGAGAAAGTTAACCAGACATCAGAAAAAACACTGAGGTGCCTCCTGTCCTCACTAACAGCAACTTGGGACCAAGCCCTGCTGTTGGCAGAATTCACATATACTAACTTGATCTACTCAGGGTTAGGGTGCTCACCGTTTTATTTTCTCACCGGCATCCATCCCTGTAATCTCCCGGTAACCCTTCCAGACCTAACCCCTTCAGTCCCCTCCATCACTGACCGATTTACAGGACATCCAATGGAAAGCGAAAAACAAGCTAGGTCAACAAATGATGATGATGATGATGATGATGATGATATAAATTCTTTATTTGGCTTAAAACCTTAAAAGTATAAGACACAAAAAACAATACAATAATTCAATAAAATTATCGATTACATAATACATTCCCATACAATATTCTTTGTTCATTCCAGTTCATGTTTACCATATCCTCCTTACGTAATACAATTAATTATTCTAACCTCAAATTTAAATTTCATTTTCCTACTAATTTTACAAAGTGTATTGTGCATACTCGCAATCCCGCGTATAATTCTAATAAATCTATAGTTCTCATAATTTCCATGAGGGCAAATTCTAAATAGAGTGACACCACATTTTGTTTTGAACCTCATTATAACAAAACAAATGTCCCATATTACGATCATTACGTATAATTTTTAAAACAATCAGTTTATAGACTTCGTTTATCTAAAAAATTCCATCTCTTGTTCCACTTTTTACATTTTTCCGGACCCTATAAGACCAATTAAAACCTCTCAATATCCAATTAAAAATCGGCCTAGTGCACTCATTACATTCACAAATCTCATGTCTAGTAGTAACTTAAGTGCTTGATCCTGATTTATAATATTACAATTCTTACAAATTGGTTTTTAAAACTTTTTTACGTACTTCTAAAAACCACTGGCAATCCAAAAGTATATGTTGGGTGCTGCATTTCTGTAATAAGCCACATGTGCAGAAGACCTGTGCATCCTTAAGAATAGTTTTTGCTTCGTGGTCCCTATACACTGGGTTTAACTCGATTCTAAACTGTAGCACTGCATCCCTTAATGTTTGGTTTGGTAGGGCCTCTATATAAGTGAAACTATCGGGATTCCTTCATCCACCTACCATAAACTGGGTAGAGATTTTACATTCCAAATACTTCCAATCTACTTCTCTTGCCCTCTCCTTTACCACTATACGTAAAGTTTGCTTCGGAATTTGATCTCCACACCACTGGTTACCAGATAAGCCTAAGAGGACGCAAATCTTTTCTAACTGTCCTCTCACTTGTAATGCCCAGGGTAATTCGCTTGTTATTATTTGTTTTTTACACATTCTTGCAATCTTAGCGATTCCCTCATCTCTTATACTTAAACAAAATTTCAACAAACCTTGCAGTCCCTGGTAGGTCCATGCCATCATTTGACATTCTGCTCTCATAGCTTGTATCATGCTTGAAGGGGGTAATGATAGCATACGCTTTACACATGCGCTTTCTTCTGTCTCCCAATTTAATTTCTCAGAGAGTGTTAAAACTTCAACCCCATATTGAAATTGAGGAGGTACCATAGCATTAGGCATAGATAACCGGCTGAAGGGAGGGTCCCCATATTTACAGCTAAACTGTTTCAATCCCCAGACCAATGTTAGAGCTCTATTATTTTAGAGCTTCAATATGATCTTTCCATCTCAGCTCCGAATCTAACCACATGCCTAAATATTTATATTTTTTTACCTGCTCTACTTTTTATGCTACCAAATAGTAGGAAAATACACTCTTCTTTTCCCTATTGAGATTATTTTTGTTTTATCCATATTTACTACCATTTTTTTCCTTTGGCAATGAGAGTTAAACACATCCAATTTTCTTTGTAGCCCTAGCTCCGTCATATAAATTATCACTAAATCGTCCGCATATAATAAGCAAGAGATATGCGCCCCATTCATTTTTGGGCATAACCTTTAGCCTCCTTCAACAACCCTGGTATATCTGACAAAAATATAGTAAGAAATAATGGAGCCAGAACACACCCTTGGCGTAGGCCATTCCTTATGGGGATCTTCTTTGAGAGTGAACCCCTCATGTTTAAAATGACTTGGGCACAGTTTTGTGAGTGAAAACGCTGAAGGAGAAATAATAAATCTGAATGAATCCCTAACTGTTTTAGCACGTCCCATAGTAATTTTCTATCCACCAAATCAAATGCAGCGCAGAAGTCAACAAAACAGCAAAACAGACTTCCTCGCATTTCAATTGATTTTTTTGCTGATGACCACAGGCTGCAACAGTGGTCAATTGTCGAGTGGCCTTATTTGAAGCCACCTTGCTCTTTTGGTATCAAATCCTTTCCCTCGATCCATATTTTAATTAACCCCAGTAATATCTTTGTAAATACCTTTCCGCCTACATCCATTAAACTTATTTGGTGATCGTTTTTTGGTTGTGTAGGGTCATCCTTTTTATGAATTGGTCTTATAATGGCACCCTTCCAATTTTCAGGAAAACAGCCATAATCAAGGATTTTATGAAATGTAGTGTGAAAGAATTAAGTCCACCAGTCAATATGTTTTTTTATTATTATTGCTGGTAGATTATCTGGGCCTGCAGCTTTGGTCAATTTAAGTGCTATAATAGTTTCTTTTATCTTTTGTAGGGGAAAAGCTTATATCACGTCACTACCTATCTTCCTAGTAAGTCCGTATTCTTCCTCTGCTTTAGTTCCTTTATATACATTACACAGATGTTTATTCCAGTCTTCTTCTCCAACTAAGCGCTGCATGTTTCCTGTAGTTTCCCCCTCCCTTATCAACTGTCAAAAACCCATAATGTTCTGTGTTCTTATCACCTCAGCCATTATCTCCCAATTCCTATTTATATATGCCCATTTCTTCTGTCTTATAATTGTTTTATAAATTTGCTTTGCTTGGCAGAGCTTTTCTTTTGTATCAGTAGAGGGTCTTTTCTTATATTCCCTTTCTAATTTTCGCACCTTTTGCTTCTGTCTCCTAAAATCCTGATTAAACCATACATTGTTATTATTGGTCTTACATGCTTCTCCCTTCATCTTTTCCTCTTGCGTTGTTTTTAACTTTACTTTTAAACAGTCAACTATTAGTGCAATTCCCCTGCTATAACCATTAAACATGTCTTTTGGATCTTCCTTCATTCTGATGTTTGTATAATTTACTATCACTTCATTAAGCACTTTTAAACTGCTTTCTGTGATTCGGGTAGTTGTCCTACAAGGGTACTCTACCTGCACTATCAGCGTTTTTTCTTTCTTTCTTTTGGGGCTTTATTTGTTGACCGGATTGATAACCACAAGGGCCAATGATCACTGCCCTCTATGTGCTCAACTCTGAAGTCTGATAGTTCTCCAAAATGCCAAGTACCTATAAAGGCATAGCCAATAGGGCATGCCTGATTGCCTATATGAAAGGTCTGTTTTGCCAGGCGATCCGTATTCATACGTCCATTTATACAAAACATGCCTAGGGATCCTAGAGTTCTTACTAGGGACAAATCCCGGGCAGAACATTCTACATTTGTAAAGTTGCTATATGGGATTTGTGCAACTTCAAGCAGCTCCTTTTGCAATTTATCACTGCTATTAGGGTCACGTCTGTGATTAGAATCTCCCAGCATTAAAACCAGGTGATCTGCTTTACCTATACATAGGGATTCCAAGTCTTCCTCAAACAAGCTCCGCTGGATATCATAGTCATATGTATTCCCTGGTTGTATGTAGACATTAATTTTCATATGCTGTCTGGTCCCTCCAATTATATTATAGAGATCTACCCGACCTGCCAATAGCCAGCGACATTTAGTTTTTACCTCTGTAAGCCTATACGCTATTCGGGTTGAGGCCAAAGTTATTAAGCCCCCTGACGGACAGCCTAGACCTTGCCGGGTTGCTCCCCTAAAGAGCCTCATAAAACCATCTACTGGTTCGGGTTCCTCGCACAACCAGGTTTCCTGGAAACACATCATATCACATTTTTCCAGCCCTCCCATCAATAAATGTTGTTTTAAATGTTTTTTCTAGCCTCCTAAGTTCCAGGAAAAAACCCGATAGCTGTGCGAAGAGCTTAGTTCCTAGTCCACATCGCTCAATTCCTCCCACTATAACTATCATAGGAGTTTACAAGGGCCTCAAAGCGGTTCCTCAACTTTGCGTCATTGTACTGAGTAACTATAGTTACACTTAGGCCCTCATTATGAACTTGGCGGTTCAGACCGCCATGACGGCGGCGGCAGAAATGACCACCACCATCTGAACCATCATATAATTAACACAGGGAGGGCCTCATGTGGCACACCTCCGCCACCGCCAGGCTACCGCCGATAGGCAGCCTGACCATGGCGGATTACATTATTCGACAGGGCAGCACTGCAATCAGCGCTGCCCTCCGGATAATGTACCCTGTTTCCCCCAGCCTTTCCCTGGTGGGGGAAAGCTGGCGGAAGGGGTGCACCAGGGCACCCAGGGACCCCTGCACTGCCCATGCACTTGGCATGGGCAGTGCATTGGTCCCCCTGCAGTGCCCCATCGTGCAGGTCACTGTCCGATTTACGGGCAGTGACCTGCGTGACAGGTGCTGCTGCACCTGCCGCACAGCGGCATTGACGGCGGCTCCATGTGGAGCCGTCGTCAATGTCCCGGCCCAGCAGAATGTTCTTTATGCAACCAGCGGGATCTCAAGGGGGTTGGCGGTCTCAGGAAAGACCGCCAGCATGAACACAGTGGTTTTTACCACCGTGTTCATAATGACCCCTTTAGTCTCCCCTTATTTCCATCCACACACGTTCTTTGATTTTTATTACCTACCAAGTTACACTGCACTTGAGTTGGGAGCAGGCCTGCATGACACCTAAGGACTCAACTATTTCTTTCCTCAACCTCTGTCTCGCTTAATTGCACCAACCTTATGCCCTCCTTCATTAACTTCATCTCTGCTTGCAATACTAATTGTTTAACACATTCAGAGTATAAGAGTGCCTTTGTAACCTCTGCCCCTTCCGAGTTTAAGATAAATCCTATTTGCTTTATGTCTTCTGACTCAATCTCACATAGGCTTGGACAGAAGGCCTTTACTTCTAGGAGGCGCATCCGATTCAAGAGCTTTAACTTTCTCTGCCGTTTTCTCCCTATCTCCTTTCCCCACGGCTGCAAATATATCCACCTACTCATACTTACTTTGGGGCTATCCATTTTTCTCTCTTTCCCAGGTCCCTTTGTTGGTAACAAAACCCTGCTCTTCGCCGGGCAAACTGAATTATCTAATTCTCTACTTCCTCCACTTCTTACTAATCTCCTTACATTGTTCTCTCCCTCTAATCCCCTACTTTCCCTACTTCCTTCTGTTACCTGTCTTTGGATGCCCTTTTTTCTTTTTACCCGCTGGCTATCCTCTTTGAGAGGTACACTGGATATCTTTTGTGGCGTACTCCCCCAGTCTGGGACTACTGCTTCCCATCCTTGTCCTTCGGTTATCCTTAATTTCTTATCCTGGGTTACCTTTCCCTCTTTCCCTGCTGATATTTTGCTCCTAACGTTTCCTTGCTTATTTTTTTCACTTCTTTGGAGGTTATGATAGAGTCTATGGGGTCTATATCCTTTCTTCCCCCATCCTTGGTTCCTTCTTATCACTAACATTGGTTGCTTAGAAACATATACAGATGGCTGATTTGATGTCTTTATGACATCTTCTGCCCCTCCTTCTATACTTTGATCAGGGATACCTGTTTCTTGATCCCTCTTTTCCGGCACAGGTCAAACCAGTACTGGCATGCTGCTATTGATGTATTTCAACTCCTCTGTTACCCTTGTAATTGATTTTCATGTGTTTTCCCAAACTAGGAAATGCCGTTAGAATCTCTAGAATTGCCTGTAACTTTTTTTGCATTAGGAAAATTACATCTAGTAATGATTCAGCAGGTACGGCAGTGGTGTCTGAAGCAAATGCAGACTGTCTACCCAATGGGGAGGGTGGTAAAGAGGTATCCATTTTACTTTCTCCTCTGTCTCTTCCTCCTAGAGCTCCTACAAGGTCCTCCCTCTCTTCCTTTCTCTCTGAGACAGAGCAAGATGCAGATCTCTCTTCCAGCCTATTCCCATCCCTTACTTGAGGTGGGAGGCACAGAGATGAGGATTGTCTGGGTTCCAGTGAAGCCTTCCCCCCAAATAGTCTCCTCTGCCTCCCCACAGGAATAAATCCTCTATCTGGAGTGGGTCTGAAAGTCATTCCTTATAGATCGTTCTATTTCACTCTGATTGGAATCAAAAATATTATTTCCCTCTAACACATGTGACATGTAATGAGACTTTTTGAAATATTTCCCCACAAATTCTCTGATTGATGCCCCAAGTGTGGTTACTGAGGATCTTTCACCAATGTCTCCATTATCTCTCTGGTTCCAACGATTGTAGTATTTTCCCTCCTCCTTCGTGACTACTGACTGTTACCCCTGAAGGCTGACCCCAATTCATAGTTTCCTTTACTTTAGAGACTGCCTTTGGTCCTGTCTTTACGCTACTATGTGATCGAGCTTTATTTGCCGGCATACTGTATACTATATGTCTACCCCTTACAGCGGTTACAACCTACTTCAAATTCCAGACTGCAAGGGTTGTTTAAAAGTTCTTTTACTTCTTTTATTTCTTAAATAAATGCCGAGAGGGCCGACCACTGAGAGGAGCAAGCCGCACTGGCCTAATGCCAGCCACATTCGCTCCACTACTGGGAACTGCAGCTCTATGCTTACCTCCCCTGGTTCGACTTTAGCTCTACTTTTGCTCTCCCAGGGCTTCAGGATTAGCATATCCTGCGCCAAGACCCAAATGAAATTACAAGCTGACAAAAACAGAAGCCCTGAACCCATGTACCAAATTGGAGATTAGGTGGTCATTTTGAACACTGTGGGATTTCCCGCCATGTTCAGGCTGGCGGTCCTTCCATCGACCGCCACCCTCCTGGAAAACCTGCCAGCCGTATAATGTTTTCCCTGCCAGACCAGCGGGACAGTGTCTCCGCCCGCCGGCCTGGCGGTAAACACGGCCGCAACATTGAGGGCAGCTCCATGAGGAGTCGCTGTCAATGTTGGTGTGCGGTGGGTGCAGCAGCACCCGTCACGCATGTCACTGCCCGATTTACGGCAGGGGCCTGCACGGGGGCCCCTGCAATATGCCTGGGCAGTGCAGGGGCACCCCCTCTGCCAGCCTTTACCTGGTGGGAAAAGGCTGACAGCATTTGAAACATTATCCGCAGGGTAGCGCAGCTACCCTGGCGGATGGTATTATATCCCGCTACCAGGCTGCCTTGCGGCGGGAGCATGGCGGTGGGTGACGGCTGCCACTGGCGGCCGTTATCCATTTAATTATGTGGCGGTTCGGCCTGCCATGCCGGCTGGCGGCTTCAGCCACACTGTCAGCATGGCGGGCCGAACCACCATGTTCATAATGACCGCCTTAGTGTGGCTCTCTACTCCTAACATTACCCTAGCAGGTCCCAGAAAACTGCAACACATTATCTAGGACCATTCAAGATCACACTAGTCTTAGGACCAGTTATGATGAATCTGCAACTACCTTCCGAACATACGAAAGACCCAGTATTTCATGTATCTCTGTTAAAACCCTACCAC
This sequence comes from Pleurodeles waltl, assembly GCF_031143425.1. Classification (NCBI taxonomy): domain Eukaryota; kingdom Metazoa; phylum Chordata; class Amphibia; order Caudata; family Salamandridae; genus Pleurodeles; species Pleurodeles waltl. The sequence continues at coordinate 167,269,352 of NC_090436.1, forward strand.
CCAAACACCAGACCTGCCTCACCACCCCTTCCAGTCATTGTCAATGGCCATCAGGAATACAAGAAACGTTGCATTTTAGACGCTAAGTGAATCCATGATAAATGTATTTATCTGATAGACTGGAAAGGATATGATCCTTCTGAGCGTTCTTGGGAACCTGCATCTTTTGTTCATTCCCTACGTTTTGTGCGATAATTTAATCTGTTAAATCCAATAAAACCATGGCCAGCACATCAGCCTTTGGGGGGAGAACAGTTGTGGGTACACACATCCAAGAGCTCGATTACAGTAAGATGCTGTTGCCTGCAACATTCAGACTTATTTGGGTAAATTCATTGCATCCTTGAATATCAAGATTGCAATAACCAATGCTTGTGTTCTACCTGCTCCAACTGTAACTATCAAAACATGTGCTCATCACAATGTGATCTGTATTGAACATGTGCCACAATTGAGAGGATAATTGCTCATTTCTTTAATAAGCAACCAACTGCCTTTCCCCCTGCTCCAACTGTAACTGCCAAAACGTGCTCTTCGCATTGTGATATGTAATGATCATGTGCCACAATCAGGAGGGTAATTGGCCATTTCCTTAACAAGCAATCAACTGTCAAAAGCCACATGAGTACATTTGATTATTTAAGGATGCTTGTGAGTCTTAGGCCTTGCTTGGCTTCATACCTATTGCTCTGTTCACCTGTTTCCAGTCAAGTCCCTTGTCCTCCACCCTGCCTCCAGTCGAGTTCCAGTGCAAGTCAAGTTCCTTGTTCTCTAGCATGCCTTCAGTTGAGTTCCAGTGTTCCTCATTTTCCGACCAGCTTCCAGTTGAGTTTCAGCATTTCTCATCCTTTGGGTAGCCTCCATTCGAGTTCCGGTGATCCTCGCCCTCCGGTCAGCTTCCTGTGGAGTCCTGGCTCTCCTTTTCCGTCTTCTGCTGCCGATCCTGTATTTCCTGTAAAAGAGAGAAAGTAACAGAGGAGAAAAAACCCAGTTTGAGTTCTTCTGAAATTTTCAAGTAAGTAACTTCATTTCAAGGTAAAGAAAGATTAATTGCTTAAATTAATCAAAATAGAGCTCTGACTTTTAAATAATTTATGATAATATTAACTGGCGTGACTTATCATTTGGGTGAGAATTCAAGATACTGCTAAACAGACATTAAGGAAAAACATATTTCCTGTAACAAGCGCTCCCCTGAGAATTAGGAGATTGGAAATAGAGCAAGTTTATCAAAACTATTTTTGGCAAGAGATTACGCCAAAACACAAAGAAGTCCTTCAGTCAAGTTGATTGTTTTTGAGTTTGGCCATTGCTTCAGAGACTTTGAAAGTATTGTAAGAAGGGAAAGAGACTTGTTCAGGCTTATAGAAACGTATGCACAATGTATCAACAATAACTGCCATTTTGCAATGTATAATTTCGCAATAGTTTATGCAAGTTCAATGTATTAATGAAGTAACTCTTTTGAAGCCCAGAATCCGAACAACCAAGCACCCATTATTTTGAGAAATCAGAAGTCCCGACACCCTATACGACACACCGTCTAGGGTCTAGCAGTCCATGAAGCAGACACTATTAATGTCTCTTTTTCTCTTCCCAAAACCCCCTTCCTCTTGAGAACTTGCAACAGGGCAATGTACTCTTCATCACAGTCATATTAGTCCTCACCGGGATTGTGGAATTGTCATCGCCACATCGGAAAGCCTGGAATTCAGGTGAGTGGCTCGCACAGAACAGGCAAGTACTAGCCAATGGGTTAACATGTCCTCTCCCATGTAACAACTTCCTGTGATCTGAGAACGCACACGTCTGCCCGCTGTTAACATGGTAGAATCTGTGTCTTGGTGTGTGGAGTTTCCTAGCCCACCCCAGAGGTGGGCTACATGCCCATGGAAAAAAAAACAGTTTGACAATGGCTTCCCCCAACCTCTCTGCAAAAGTGCAGCTCTTCCCATGTGTGTCCATCATTTGCCCTTCAAAGGCAGCTTCCCTTTGAAGCTCACCTTTTGGGCTCACTCCCTGTTTGGCCTTCCTGCCAAGGAGAAGTCACTCCTCCCCCAGTGGCAGCCCCTTTGTGTTCCTTCCTGTGAGTTGTTTACACCTGTCCCCCAGGAGGACAGTAGGCTGTCTTGTGGCCAACAACCATACATGGTCTCTGGAAAACTTTGGGCAACAAAGTGGCTGCATACTAAAGTTGCCACTTGTGCAAAAGTTACTTTAAATTCGACTTGAGCATCAATTCAGATTTACTGCAATGAGTCTTTTGATACCTTAAAATATCATAATTAAAAGTCCATTCAGAATTTAACACTGTTGAGTTGTCTGTGTGTAATCCTGTACTTGCAAATGAGGCTACAAGCCTTTCCACATGTCAACCAGCAACACAGGGTTTTTACTGTCAAGACGTAAATAAAAAACTACATGTCCAACTTTTTAATACAATGCACCCCACCTTTAGGGTTCAGTAGGCCCACTGTAGGTGTGAAATAAATATTAAAAAGGAAGGTTTAGGCTAAATTATTCTAAATGACAAAGTTGAGTTAACAGTTGAAAACAGCTCTGCCAGCCAGCAATGGGGGACAGAGAGCCACACTTTGCTTTGTTGCACTCGTGGTGGCACAATAAGTGCTGCAGAGACGCATAAACTTACAAGCCCTGGTTAACCCTGGTACCATGTACTAGGGACCTATAAGTAAGATAACTTATGCCAATCGTGGGTGAATGAATCAAACAATTACCCCTCAAGAGTCAGAGCACTGCACCCAGGTCTGTTTAGCAAGCCTCTGTGTACCTTCAGAGTAAAGAAAAAACAGCAGCATCAGTCCAAAAACCTGGGAGTTATCATGCAATAAAAGGCATTTACTAGCACCCCACTTCAGTAGGATGCCAATGGTGACAAAGCTGATCTGTATCTGATACAATATGTGTAGCATGCCCCCATTTAGAGAGTGAGGTTTCGTCAGGCTCTGAAAAGACTGAAGGACATTTGCTTTCTCCATGAGAGTCACCTGCTGTCCTGAGACACATGGTGGCTATGGTCCTGTGTGTAGCCATTACAATACTTTACTTCAGTTAAAAACCAAATGAAAGACAGGAGTCCTGTATGGCTTACACAGAAATTCTCAGTGCAAGATATATGTAAGCACCAAGGGGAATGTTTGAAACTTTTAAATGATCAACTCAGGTGCAAGAGGAATTTCCTAGCCAGGGTATATGCCCCGAACCAGGCCCAAGGATCCTTTCTGAAACACAATACCCAGTAATTATTAGCTAAGACCACAGGGCCCCTTATTATTGGAGGATATTGGAAACTGGTCATGGATGAGGCTCTAGGTAAAATAGGCCAAAGGGTGGAAGGTGCAGTGTTCCTTCCTAAAGAAGGCATCCAGTGGATCAGACCTGTGTCTTACAGATATGTGGGACTGGGCTCATACAGGGGACAAAGATGTCTCCCAAGTTTCAGTCTCTCATAGTTTGTATATGCTAAAATTGAGGTGGCAATGGTGTACCAGGAGATAGATAGGAGCCTATTGGGGTGGACTAAGGGGCGCTGACCCTTTCCAACTGTGCACCAGTAGTTTGCACCCTACAATGGGATGCAGTAGCCCAAAGCAATGATTCTATGTGGCACTTTCACAATTCCATTCTACAAGTGGTAAAAGCAGCAATTCCAGTTCAAATTAAAGAGCATTTACACTTTCAAAAAATAGGCATTTGCAGTCTGTATCTGGTTTAGGACTCTCTAAAGGGGGTGAATATTCATCACTGAAGATTCTAGGTTAAGGAAGATTCACAAAAGCACTATGGTTCAGCTACAGGATTAACTCCAATCTCTAAAACACCAACATAAACAAGATCCCACAAGATGACCCATATTGTACCAATATGGGTACAACTGGTAATGTATCTCAAGGTGGAATACACTCTTTGCTAGTGGCAGACTTACAGGGTAGCCACATACCCAGACAATTAGAGAGAAGAATGGCATTCCCTAGGCAATAGATCATGGTAAAAGGAAAGCGCCAACCGCTTCTATGAATGCTTTTATGCGGGTGAGTCTGTAAACCTTGAGGCTGTGTTGAGATACATTAGTGAGGTGGTGTTAGATAAGCTGTCTGCAGACCCAACTGAGGCACTAGATAGACCAAATATAGTAAAGAATACAGTAGAGGAAATATTAGCTGACACTAAAAAGCTTACAGGTGTCTAGGGACCCAGCACCAAACGGATTCACCTAAGCTTTTCACACATCACTTTGGCCAGTTTGCTGGATCTATCAACTATATAATATATAGGGAGATCACTGCAACAGGTAGGGATCTCCCACAATGACAGAAGCCAGGCCCTTGATACTTTTGAAAAAAGGGGAAAGATTCAGAGGTGTGCATCCCCAATTGCTCCAATTGATTGGTTGAACGTTGATGGCAAGATCTGTGCAAAGGTTGTGGCACTGCATTTACACCACCATGACCAGGCAGCGTTCATTACCAAGGTACAAGTAGGAGACAGCATGAAAAAGTACTACACCTGATTGATTTAGCAAACAAACTGAAACAGAGTGTGGTATTTATGTCAATAGATATTGAAAAAAACGTTTATTTGAAAGAATGGAATGGTCTTTCCTTAGAAAGTTCCCAATTGAACAGGACATAGAGGGAGCATGCCCATGGTCAACCCTGCTCTTTGTGCTATACCTGTAACCCCTGGCCCAGAGAATTCATAAAGCAGCCGACATATGAGCTAGGAAATTAGGCACTAATTAATTCAAATTATCCTTATACACGGACGATATCCCGAAGAGAGGTGGATTGGCTTAAAGCCAATTCACACATCAAGTGGAGATTTTGTAGCATAACCTATCTAGGCATACAACTGGTAACCATGGTTCTATCATTTATGAGGTCAATTTTCCACGACTTGTAGAGAACTTTCAGAGTGCACATAATCACCCACTGTTGCTATTGGGTAGGATAGCGACGGCCAATGTGTTTTCTACCTGGATTCCTCTTGCAGGCTAACCCATTCAGAAGGAACAGCAGATGGTGAGACAACTCCATTGAGCAGCTTGAGAGGCAGCTCTACCCAGCAGGAACCCAGTTTTAAATGTAGGTATAGGGGTGGTCAATGTATGTGGATGGAGGATAAGAGTTAAAAGATTCACCTGTGTTACTTTGTGAAAAATCAATAAAAATGTAATGAACCTTTAAAAATAACAAAACAATCTGTCCCCACCTTTCAATCAATACCTGCAAAGGTTAGACTACCGTAGCAGTTTGTACAGAAGTCTTCTTAACTTTCTTCCATTATAAAGGTGAGCATCCTCGGCATCCCTTGCCATAAACAATCCCATTTCTCAGTTTGTACCTTAACATGATCTTTAAAGCTAACCATTACTTCTCCCCTTAACTCACCACACCCTTTCATGCTACACTGCAAGTGTATCTCCATGATCTGCCAAACTTGACCTGCACACTATGCCCCAGGACTGTGTGACCACTGTCAATTGCACTTGTTTCATCTGCTACATCCTGTTCAGTGGGATACTCTCATCCTTTAGACAAAAGCAACTCTCTCATACCTGCTTTCAAGGCCACTGGATAGTTCTGGAATACCACCAAATCATTGTCAATATAACTGAAATGAAAAGTTGTACGTATGTAAACACGATTCACTGCCATTGTCCTTCCTCTTCACATCCAATAGAGACTATGACATACTGGTTTTGTTTGCTATTTTCTACAAACTTCTGTTTAAAATGTTATATCACTGAATAAATTAAAAGTATCCTAGTTTAAAATATAACAAGTCTCCTTTGGTCATCTTGGATGTCAACTTTTAAGTGAGCTTGGAAGTACTTGTTTAACATAATGCCGACACCCATAGATTTTATATGATGCTCAACTGCTTACAGTCATCAAAAGATGACTGAATATTGCTGTCAGTCTTCCATGAATGCAAGAGCAGGAATTGCATTATATTTAGATTTAGATTCAAGAACAGAACAGTAATCCATATTTCCAAAACTCACTAGAAAGCTTGCTAAATTTTTTAAGTCAATCAAAATTAAATCCTTGAGGTAAACTTGTTTCAAATTTAAGTACTGACGCAGAGTAATCCTGCCCTTTGCAGACATCAGAGATCACAGCTGCTTCACTTACACATTTCTGTGTTTCAGAGAACCTTCACAAATTTGCAAGAAGGCTTTTTCCTCTTGCATCACCCATACAAAGATGAAAAGTGAGGAGAAATAAATATATTTCTCCTTGTTATGCCTTACCAGGGAGGAAATAGGCTTTTGGCACATTCCCAGGTCTACCACTTCTGGTTAATCTGGGAATGCATAAACATCCATGGATGTTGCGTGGGGACACCCATGCTTTGCCAATGGAAATGCATCCCTGGCGCAGAGTAATGCAACACAGCAATTTTTGCTGCATTGCATTACTCAAGATTTATGAAGCTACTCAGGGCCACGCAAGGTGGCCTTGTGTGGCTTTATAAATCTCACTTAAGGTTTGCATCATGCATGTACCACATTGCGTGGTGCAAATGCCACACATACCAGGTCATAATTATTGCCCTTGTGAGGTTGACTGGAGTAGAGTCCTTAGCAAATGAGGAGGGATTGATGGATGAAAGAATATTTAGAAGCAATTGTAGGTCACTGTCAGAACGAGGTGCCCAGATTAGTACCTCGAAGGGTAGTATGAGGATGCTCAATTTAGATTGGTTAATGTTAGATACCTGTTATTTTTAGATATTCATAATTTATGAGGATATTCAATGGCGGTACCAGCCATGGAGATTCCCGCCATAAAGAAATGGATATTGATCGCAGTTAAAATCAATGCTCTTGTTTTAAACCAGGGCCTTAGAGTGTGTAATGGTAGAACCAGGTCTGAAAAGTTAGGCCAACATATCTTTAACCGTATTAATGCCACCAGCCTTATTGGTTATATCCTGCTGGGCATTAGACTATGGCCGTATCTTGAGGATATGACTGTCATGCAACAATGGGATATCAGTCATAATGTTCAGGTTCTCAAGCTTAATTTCACTATCAAAGGCCACTCCGATACCTTAGGGCAGAAGCTAGATAGCAGATTAGGAGTGTCCAGTAATAAACATAGAGTTAAATGGAGTAGAGTGGTGAACTCTCAGGAGACTACTAGTCAGATCTACGGGTTGATGGTTGACAGTATGGAGGGGATGGTGTCTTCTTCTTTGGTAGGGTGTTTTGAAGGTCAGCTGAGACAATCCACAGAGATCCATAATGAATTATTTAATACAATGAGAAACCTCTTCTGGGCCGAGGTGGGTGAAAGGCCAACAGGAATGGTCCAGAGACCTAGTACAATAAAGTTTGCGGTAAAGCCAAAACCCACCTGGTTGAAGCTACAAAGTCTAATGATAGTGTATCGTTCCAGGCAGCAAAGAGAGCCCATAAAAAGGTCCTATACCTAGCCAAAAAGGACTGGCAGAGGGTGAGGTGAGAGTATCTGTTGGAAGCCGTCAAGCAGAAAGATTATCACTCTTTTTGTAACTTTGATTTCTTTGGGTGTGAGGACGGGTCTAGGCCAACAGACATTAATATTTCAGCTAGTGACTGGGTTGCCCTATTTTCAAGCCTTTATGTGTCCTTGAGTACGCCTACAGATGCTACAAGTAATATGATAAGCCGGGGGCTTCGGGACAATTACCACCATCGATCTCTATGGAGGTAGCTGTATCTGCAGAGGATACCCAACATGATACCTTTGCTCCCAGCTTTGCCCTGTATGGCTATGAGATCACAGCCCAGGAAGTCTTGATCATCATTACTGGCATTGTACCTAATAAAGCCCAGGGACTGAAAAAAATTCCTGGGGACTTATTTAAGAGAGAGATTGATAGCTGGTGTTCATACTTCTTACCCTGTTTACCACCCTCTTAAAAGGGATTCCTCTATCCGAACCTGGGCCAGGGGCTGAAATCATTCCTATTTACAAAAAAGGTCCTCGTGAAAATCCAGATAATTACAGACCCGTCAGTCTGCTCAATAGTTCACAATAGCTCCTTTGCGGAGTCATACTTGGTAGACTGCAGGAATAGATGGCAGAAAAGGACATTCTGTCCCAACTCCAGGAGGGATTTCTGGAGGCCACAAGCATAATTGATCAGATATTTAGGCTCCAGATGTTATATTGGAAACAAGTCACCTTTGGGGCCGGACTCCTGTAAATGTGTTTGTCGACCTCCGTTCTGCTTTTGATCTAGTGCCTAGGCCATCCCTATGGCGAGTCTTGCAAGAAATGGGGGTACCTAGTTACCTTCTAGATATCATTGAGAAGCTGCATAACAACAATTTTGCACAGGTCAGATGTGGCCAGGCCGGCAAGCTGACAGACTCATTCCCTGTAAGCAGAGGGCTTAGGCAGGGGTGTGTACTGGCCTCCACATTATTCTCACTCTACATCAATGGTCTTATTGGCTTCTTGGAGCAGAGTGATAGTGATGTCCCTAAGTTGGTGAACATGAGAATTCTGGCCCTCATGTTTGCCAGTGACACCTTTCTTTCTAAGTCCCCTATAGGTCTACAAAGCCTTTTGGCCAACTTTGAGAAATTCTGTAAATGAGGTGAAGACCAAGTATATTATACTTAACCCGGGTCATTCGTCTAGGACTTGTCCGAAACTAGCAGGGATTCTGTTAGACAGGGTGCACACCATTACCTACCTGGGCATTACTTTCACTGAACACCTAGGGTGGCAGACCCACGTCAACAAAGGCTAAAAACTCAAGCAAGTGGTGGCAGGTATTATTAAGATGACCTACAACTCCCCATATTGTCCTGTTCATCCGCCATTGCAGGTTTATTACCACCAGGCCTTTGGGGCAGCTACCTATGGTGCAGAGCTGTCGGGACATTTTCATGTGCCCATCCTAGAAGTGATGGAGAACGGCTTTATGCATTTGCTAGAAAATGTCCATATTAGTACCCCTCTATTGCCACTTAGGCTGGATCTTGGGGTGAGGACCATATCAGATAAAGTGGGGCTAAGTACAATCCTTTATTGGAGGAAGATCTGAGCTACCCCAGACCTCCATTCTGATGGCGAAGGTCTTCAAGAAATCCTTAGCCTTGTGGGCTCCCATAACATTCCCTGGATTAAGGTGGTCATTTTGAACATGGCGGTGTGGCCCGCCATGCCGGCGGTGGTGGGAAAACCCACCAGTCGGCATGGCGGACCACACCACGAAATAATGAACCCTATGAGGGCCGCCATCCACAGCCCTCACTCACTGCCAGGCTGCCTCCATCAGGCAGCCTGGCGGCGGTCGGAATCATTATCCAACAGGGCAGCGGTGCTGCCCCTCGGATAATGATCCCTAATACTCCTGCCTTTCCCTGGCGAGTTTCCCCGCCAGGGAAAGGCTGGTGGAAGGGGTGCACCGGGGCACCCCTGGGGGCCCCATGCACTGCCCATGCACTTGGCATGGGCAGTACAGGGGCCCCTGTGCAGTGCCCCATTGCGCAGGTCGGGAAGTGATCTGCGCGACGGGTGCAGCTGCCGTCAATGTCCCGGCCAGGCATTCCTGTGGGCCGGCAGGCGGAAACAATGTTCCCGCCTGCCGGCCCACAGGAATGTTCATTATACACCCGACGGGGATCCGGAGACGCCGTGTTCATAATGAGGGCCTAAGTCTGTTAAAGCTAGGCTAAGGGATATTGGGTTAATCAATCTGTGAAGCATTCCAAAAAAGGCAAAACTTGTATCTAAGGCTAATGTAAAATCAGCTTACTGGCAGAATAAAGACTCCCTTTTGTAATCCCAGACCAGTCATGGCACACTGACCGATGATTTTCTCTCAGTTAACGACTCCTTCTACAACCGAGGATTTCATGGACGAGATAGAGCCCTCTAGCCAGGTACTTATTTTTCCTCTTTCGTTATGGGATGTTACCCCTACAGTAGTTTACTGCAAAATGGGCTAATAATAGCTGTGGAACAACAGTGTCCGGCCTGTGGTGTCTCCCAAGAGACTTGAGCACGTACTGCTCTTTAGTCCGGCACACAAGGATAGTAGCCACCGTTGGATACTTCCGCTCTGTTGGAACTGGGGTATTAAAGAGTATAAAGCGGTCCTTAGGATGCTAAAAACAGACTTGGGCAGGGCCAGTTATTTGTGAGCGCTGCCGATTCCTGCTGGCCATGTGGAAACACAGGGCAAAGATCTGTGCACCAAATGAATCGTTAGCTAACTTTGCTTCCTTGGTATATGCAATATAATGAGACATCTTTGTATATTTATATACGTATCTATTTATTTATCTTTATCTGTTTTTAGATTTTAGATGTTTCGTTTTATTGTGTATCTCCGGCCTGTGTGTTTTACACTATTTTATCTTTCCAATTTTTTATGTTTTCGTGTATATATGTTATTTTACTATGTTTATGTGGTATATGCTTTAACTTTTTTATCTATTCAGTGTTGTATATTTTATTTCATTATTTTTTTTGTACCTTTTATGACCTATGAACCGAAATAAAGGTTTTTGAATCGAATCAATATTGATATTTTAGTAATGGAAAAAAGCCCAATGGTTGTTGCTACTACTTTTGTTTGAGGGTTGGGAGTGGGCTAGATCAGTAAGACACAGGCCCTCATTACAACCCTGGCAGTCGGTGATAAAGTGGTGGTAATACTGCCAACAGGCTGGCGGTAATTACCTCCAAATTATGACTATGGCGATGAGAACTCAGATAGACAGCCACTTTACCACACGGACCGCCAGGGCAAAAACAACAGCCACCACGGCGGTAGCCGCCTACAGCCAGACGGAAGCCAATGTCCCGCCCACCATATTAAGACCCTGCAATCCAGAACCTTTTCCGGGGTGGTACCAACAACATCAAAACCATGGCAGAAACACTGCACAGAAGTGAAAGGACTCACCATTGGAGACACAAGAAACAACCATGCCGCCATGGAGCCCGAGCTGAATTTCTTCCCTATGCTCTTCTACGTGCTGCTCCACCATGAACACCAAGGACGGTGAAGATGACGACGGTGAGTACAGCTGCCTAGCACATAAGTGAGGGGGGAAGGAAAAGAGAGTGACACACACACGCAACACACACACCCCCACCACCATACATACAATCAGCTGCAGTTATAAAACATATATACCCCGTGCCTCGGATGAAAAATGCAAGGACAGCATGAATTTACCAAAGTGAGTGTAATAAGATCAACACAGTAGAAATAAAAAATATGCAATGTAACTGGTATTTACAAATGTAAAGTTCAAGGGACACTGTCCGGTCCTCAGTGTGCGTGGGCCACAGGGCTACAGGCCAAAGTCCAAGGCCCCAATACTGAGAGAACACTGCAGGGACATCAGTTGGAAAATAGGCAGGCACCTCAGGGGGACAGGAATGGAGGGGCACCTCAGCCGGCAGATGGAACAAGACCACTGGTTCTGGAGGGGACAACATGCTCCATGATTGGTCCTGGGGAGTGCAAGGCCACAGTCTCTCAAATGGGTGACTTGTCCACATGCTCTGGAAGGGGCAACATGCCCTGTGCTTGGTCCTGGGGAGTGCAAGGCCACAGTCTCTCGAGTGGGTGACTTGCCCACATGCTCTGGAGGGGGCAACATGCCATGTGCTTGGTCCTGGGGAGTGCAAGGCCACAGTCTCTCAAGTAGGTGACTTGACAACATGCTCTGGAGGGGGCAACATGCCCTGTGCTTGGTCCTGGGGAGTGCAAGGCCACAGTCTCTCAAGTGGGTCATTTGCCCACATGCTCTGGAGGGGGCATCGTGCCCCGTGCTCTTGATCCTGGAGAGTCTGGGGTTGGTGGGTGTCTTACCCACTGGTTCTGGAGGGGGCATCATGCCCTGTGCGCTTGATCCTGGGGAGGCTCAGGTTGGTGGGTGTCTTACCCACTGGTTCTGGAGGGGGCATCGTGCCCTGTGCTCTTGATCCTGGGGAGGCTGGAGTTAATGAGTGGCATACGAATTGGTTCTGGAGGGGGCATTGTGTGCTCTTGATTCTGGGGAGTGCAAGGTCACATTCTCTCAGGTGGGTGTCATACCCACTGGATTAGGAGGGGCCAGGCCGCACAGCAGCCCATGGAGGCAGGACTACACACTGTCCGCTGGCGGTGACGGCTCCTCAGTGGTGGTGGTGGTGCTGCTGCTGCTGGGGGGAAGCTCCTGCCCATCCCCTGCAACCTCAGACGGCTGCTCAATGGTGGTCGTGGTGCTGTTGCTGCTGCTGCTGCTGGTGGTGGGAGACCACCGGCGTGAATCTCCATTGGCCACTGTACCCCATAGAGCCCAATGTTAACCAATGAGGAGTTGCACTGCGGTTCCTGACCACCCCCCGTAACGGCGCACATTGTCAGCAGAATTACCTCACTTCCACCTGTCCCTCCACACAGGACAGGTGGATGCCATGGGGGGCAGGCCCTGGATAATACCTGCACCACAGTTAAAATTTGGACATACAGGTCAAAACCCACTTACCCATTACAAATTGACATCATGCATTGTACTGTTGTGTCCCTTAGATTGCTACCGCTGCGGATGAATAGGAGATGGAGACATACCCCCGTGACCAGACTCCTGGTGGACTTGGCAACACTGGAGGGCAGGCACATCATCCTCACCTATAGACTTGACAGGACCACAATCACAGCGCTGTGTGCCCAATTGGAGCCTGACCTAATATCTGCGATCCGTCACCCCACTGGTATCCCCCCTCTTGTGCAAGTTCTATCAGTGCTCCATTTCCTGGCAGCTGGTTCTTTCCAAGTGACAGTGGGCTTGGCAGCAGGAATGTCACAGCCAATGTTCTCAATAGTGCTGACCAGAGTGTTGTCTGCCATGATTAAACACATGTGCAGCTACATTGTTTTTCCCCAGGTGGAGGATTTGGCCACAGAGAAGGTTGACTTCGATGCAATGGGACATATCCTCAACATAATTGTGGCGATTGATGGAACTCATATTGCATCTGTCCCCCCCGTCACAATGAACAGGTGTTTAGAAATCGTAAGAGTTTCCACTCTATGAATGTACAAATGGTGTGCTTGGTGGACAAGACATCTCCAACGTCAATACAAAGTATCCTGGGTCAGTGCATGATGCCTTTATCATGAGCAATAAAAGCATTCCAAATGTGATGGCCCAACTACAGAGGCACAGGATGTGGCTAATAGGTGAGCCCTGGTTCCCACCCAGTAGGTGTTGGTGTATGGGTATGGTGTGGGCAATATGGGATAGTGTGTGGCTAAATGTTGTCCCTCAATATTTGCAGGTGACTCTGGTTACCCCATCCTATCATGGCTACTGACCCCTGTGAGGAATGCTAGGACAAGGGCAGAAGAACCTTACAATGAGGTACATGGGCGAACAAGAAGGATAATCGAAAGAACCTTTGGCCTCCTGAAGGCCAGGTTCAGGTGCCTCCATCTAGCAGATGGATCCCTGTGCTACTCACCCAAGAAGGTCTGCCAGATAATCGTGGCATGCTGCATGTTGCACAACCTTGCCTTGAGACGCCATATGCCTTTTCTGCAGGAGGAGGAGGATGGAGATGGCAGTGTGGCAGCAGTGGACCCTGTGGACAGTGAGGATGAGGAGGCAGAGGATGGGGATGAGGACAACAGAATAGGAGTGATACGCCAATACTTCCAATGACACACAGGTAAGACAGTGTTACTTCACATTTCATTGTCAACATTTTGTATATCTTTGGCACTGGCATGCTGTTATTTCCCACTTCTCTGCCCACTTACTGTACCCTTTGGCAATTCATTTTACAGATATTGGTACCCCACTATCGCTCCTGGTGTCGTCACTGTAGCCAAATACAGGTCTTTCCTATGTGCACAATTACTACACCATTGAATTGCAATGTTTGAACCTAGTTAAGAAAATACATACTTTAAAAATTTAACATACTCCATACTTGTTTTTTTTCCAAGGGTGTTTATTGAAGTGCTAAGAAGAAGAGGGTCAAGGGCAAGGGGATGGGGTGATGATGGAGCAAAGTCCAGGGTATTGTTCCAGTCTATTTGTAGCGCAGGGGCATTGTCCAAGGGGAGATAGGAAGGGGAGCAATGGCAGTTCAAGGTGGACAGAGTGACGGAGTGGGACGCAAGGGTGACAATCAGGAGAGTCTCATTTCCTGGCCGGGGTCTTGGCAATAGTCTCTGGCTTCTGCCTGGATCGCAGGGAACGTTTGTGGGGTGGTTCTCCTTCTGCAGGGGGAGGAGTGCTGGTGGTCTCTGAGTCCTGTGGCAGGGCCTCCTGTCCACTAGTGGCAATGGAGGTGGAAGGCAGTTCAGATGTCTGGCTAGTGGCAGGGTACCGCTGTTGTGAGACTGCCTCCCTAATAATGTTGGCCATGTCTGCCAACACCCCTGCAAAGGAGACCAGGGTGGTGTTGATGGGCTGCAAGTCCTCCCTGATCCCCTGGTACTGTCCCTCGTGTAGCCACCATCATATCCTGGGAATGTTGATATGTTCCCAGGATCTCGGTGAGTGCCTCATGGAGAGTCGGTTCCCTGGGCCTGTCCTCCCCTTGGCGCACAGCACTCCTCCCAGTTTCCCTGTTGTCCTGTGCCTCTGTCCCCTAAATCGTGTGCCCACTGCCACTGTCCCCAGGTCCCTGATTGTGTTGTGTATGAGGTGTGCCCTGAGGTCCCTGTAGAGGTGGACACACTGCTGATTGACGTGTCCTGGGGACAGATGTGTGGGTACGCTGGGTGAGTGCTATGGTGATGTTTCCAGATGGGGGAGGCTCTGTGGTGGTGTGTGACTGGGCCTGGGTAACTGACTGTCCAGAGGTCCTTGATGCACCAGGTTGGTCATCCAGATCCAGGCGATCAGAGTTGCTGTCATCACTGTGGGCCTCTTCAGTTGTGGGACTGGATAGTGCTGGCACCTCTTCTCAGCTGACATTGGCTGGGATACCTGTCGGGATGTAAATGAAGTGTTATTGTTTCTGTGTGTGACATATTGTGCATCAGAGGTTTGCCCTATTTTGTTGTAGTTGCCCTGGCAGCTTTCACGTGTGTAAGTTGGTATATGGTGGGCAACTGATTCGATCTAGTGTGCATGCTTTTGTGATAGGTGTCCATGCAGGGCTGTGAGTGATGTACATGCATTGGTAATCAGGGACCTTTCAGATATCTTCAAGACATACAGGATCTGTCTTCCTGTAAATGATTCTAGTGATGTGAAACAACAGATACATTTGTGATCAGAAACGTAGTGTCTCTGTGATCTCACCAGTCTAGTATTCAGTAGTGGTCATTTTAGTAGATGAGTACATTCAGAGGAAGGCTTCCTTTTCTTAGTTATGTTTCTATTAATTTTTTGTGTTAATTATTTATTTATTTTATTTTTGTTAATTTGTTTTTATTCATTGAAATCCAACCCAGATCGGAAGCCTTTACAAAGGTTGTCCAAAAACATAAATGTGATCCATACAGGAGTGCAGCAAAACACATTTCAAGCCTCAATGAGCCAACAGTGCATGACAGTGTGGGGGTAGCATAAGTTAGGAGCAGAGTAAAACGTGTAAAAATGAAAGCTAAGAATCATTGTCAGTGTCCAGGCAGGGGAGGTCAGGCCTAGGGCATTCATGGTTCATGTAGGAGGTATTTCATTCCTCTAGATTTAAATTGAGTAAAGAAGGTTGCTGTGTATATCTTAGTGAGGGGATATTTTTTTATTTTGGGTGCACTGCTGAAGAAATGCTTACTTCATGTCTGAACTCTTCTTGAATCTGTGATGTTCAGGCCTAATGTGGCTTTTTCTCTTACATTTTCTGTGCTCTAGCAACAGACAGTTTGGTCGACCGGTAGGTAGAGGTGGTTGTGTGGAAGTGTGTTTAAGGCTTTCTACGTAATGCAGGAACAAGGTAACTGTGACCCAATAACCTCTTGTGAGTTTGGGTATGTGTTAGACCTGCCACCCTTGGCGTGGTCTCCCCTGTCCTTTTCACCTCTGTCTCTCATGTATTGACTGTGTGCTGGACTCTGTTTTTGCTGTTTTTGATGCTTTGGGCACTTTACCACTGCTGACCAGTGCTAAAGTGCAAGTGCTTCTGTGTAAATTGTATGTACATTTGGCTTTTCCATGATTGCACATTTGATTTACTAGCAAGCCCCTAGTAAAGTGCAGTAGAGGTGCCCAGGGCGTGTAAATCAAATGTTACTAGTGGGCCTGCAGCGCTGGTTTTGCCACCCACATGAGTAGCCCTGTAAACATGGCTCAGACCTGCCACTGCATGTCTGTGTGTACAGTTTTAAACTGTCAATTCGACCTGGCAAGTGTAACCACTTGCCAAGCCCAAACCCTCCCTTATTATACATGTAAGGCACCCCTAAGGTTGGCCCTAGGTAGCCCAATGAGCTGCTCATAATGACACAAACCCTATGAAAGGCGGTTTTCTAACCCTGTGTGACTGGATTTCTCATGCGACGTCGCTGGGCATCAAAGTAATCTTGAACCTGTGTGGATCAGAGGTGCCCTGTCCGGAAATCAATGCATCGATCTCTTGCGAGGGAGAAAAACGATGCATCACCTACCGTACCCGAGAAGAAACGACACACAGCCTCACTTGCAGAGCTTGCTAACTCATCAGGGGTATCCACATTGTTTCAGCCTGGTGACACTGTGCCTGCTCAGGTACTCACAGCTCAAGCAGATAACAACCCTGCATATCTGAATAAAGCAGTTTTTTGCTGCTTATGCAAGGCGATTATTTATTCTTTTCAGCCAAGCAGTGCTTGTCGAGGATCATAAACACCCATCTGGGCAGTAGTTTGTTTTTTTAAAGATTTGTTTCTATATTGTTCTCCTCTTTGTTTTGAAAGAGATGTTTATTTTCTCCTAGTTTCTTGCTTTGTTCTATCCCTTTTTTTAAAAAAAATACAAAAAAACTTAAAAATGTTAAATAAACACACAAAACAACATTTGTGCAATATGTTACTTGACAAAGCTCTCGTTAGAGCTGCCCAATACTTTCATTATGTATGTTGTTTATACTATGTACCCCATTTTCCCTACTTGATGACTATCATGAGACACTGGCGAGAGCCATGAAGCTCCAATACATAGCATTGGTGAGAGTCATGCGCAGTCTTCAGCGTCCACTGCGAAGGGTCAGTGTTTGTATTCACGAGCATCTCTCGATACCTTACTTTTATAATGAAATTTGCATTTTCACTAAACATGTCCTGTTTTAGGTATAATTTATATGCACCAGATTTACGCTACCCCTTCAATTTTTTTCCTGCAATGCAGCAAGACTTTCAAAAACACTTTAGAGGAAAGTTTTATATTTTCCTTTATCACAATAGTTATCTCTTTAATCCTGCCACTAGACTGTGGGAAGAGAGTTGGCTCTCCACTGAGACTTTGCATTAAAATACCTACTGTTTTGAGTAGGGTGTAAAGAGACACTGTCTCTTCATTCACACTTTCCAATGGTCAGGAGTATGCATAGTAGAGTGGGATTGGTACTTACCTCACATGCAATACCTCACTATTCCATACTAAGTATAACAAGGACTAGCCTTCCCACTGACTCCTCTCCACAGGGAAATAACCATATTCATTAGTGTGTGGAATTGGATTTCCCTGTTCACTCACAACTCTCCCCAGCATGACAGTTGTGTACTGAAACTTTGTCTTCTGCACTAACACCTATCTCCAAGAGAACTTGGGTATACAGACAGTATAGTGAACCAGTTGCATCTGTCCTCATACCTCTCCTTAGAACAACAGCGATATGTAGTGCTGTCTGGAAAGGAATTCATCTCTCTGCTAACACACCTTACCAAGGTAAAAGATGTCTCTAATAGAGATTAAAAGAAATGTATATCTCTACCCATACCGTTTTTTAATGCATAGTAGGCTGTGGGGAGAAACCACCCTGTTTCCTGAGACAAGTCTCCTGCATGATAACACTGTGCAGTATACTGAGAGACTGGCAGCTCGTGAAATACCCACTGAATAATACTTGTGCAAATTATGCTGTGAGAAGTGGCTTGCCTTTGTGGTCACACCTCTGCCCATCATCAAAGAAGTGCAAGTAAAGTATGGAGTTGAAATGTCCTTATGCTCATAAGTATATCTTGCATAATAACTATGGAGACTATGATAAAACACATTGCGTTCTCAGTTGATACATCTCCCCAGAGCAACACATGTGCACAATATGTTGTGGGTAGACACTACTGTCTCTGCTTTACCTCTCTTCATGAAAATGAATGTCATTCATAGAGTGTAAAATAGAGTGTCCTCTCTGTTTACAACTGTGTCTTGGACAGCCAATGTGCACATTTGACTGTAAGGACGCACTCACCTCTCTCTCAGACTTCTCTGCATGGGTACAGGCATGTATAGTATGGTGTACACAAAGGTAGAGCTCTGCACTGAAAGTTCTCTTCAGAGTGACAAGCATATATACTAAGATGTGCAAAAGAACTGCCCTCTCCACCAGCAGACAGCAGTGCATAGTATACTATAAAAATGCATTCACCTCTGTGTCAAAACCTGTCTCTTATATAAAAATATTATTCTACAGTGGGGAGAAGCACTAATCTCTCTATAATACCTTAAACATATATATACATGCAGCAGTTGTAGTTCTTGTAGTGTGAACTGCCACTTTAACTCAACATTAGAAGACTGTAATAATTTTCAAATCTTTAAAAGCTATTAAGAAAAAAATCTGTAGTAACTTCAAATCTTTTTTTTTTTTAAACTACTTAACAACATAACAAACAATAGCAACATTAGTCAACTACAACAACAACAGGAAAAAAAACAACAAACTTTACAAACTATGGGGCTTATTTACAAGGTCCTTGAGCTGCTGCAACATCATTTTGTTTGATGCTGTGGAGGCACAAAAACAACTCCAAATCCACAAAGTGACGCTAAAGGCCTCTAGCGTCACTTTTCACCCCTGGGCACGTGCTACCGGCAATGATATGCAAGGTAGGCGTTCCCAGGCAAAAAGCCACACAGAACTGAGGCAGCGAAATTTACAACATTTCACTGAATCATTCTGCAACTTCACTGCAGCAAAAAATTTAACACATGCTTGGATCAGGGGTTAAACTGCCCAAAGGCTTTCCCTATGGAAACCTTCCACACATTGCTGGACTAGTGTCATGTTTTGATGCTAGTTCAGTAATGCATCAGGTCAGCGAGAACAGATGTGTGAGAATTTCTGATACATCCGTGAAAACATGTGCCATGGAGCTCTGTATTGTAAATACAGCACATCCATGTTGTTGATAGTGGGGCGCGGGGCAGCGCAAGAAATCCGACACTTCAGAGCCAATGCTCAGATTCTTGTAAATGAGGCCCTATTTACATTTGTTCTTCCCTCTCATTACTAGGCAGTGAACCTCTTTCACTTTTGCTTCATTTTCTTACTAGATTTTGACATACGTAGATATCCTTTTCCTTTGTTTCAGCCACCATAGCCTGCCAGCAAATATTTTATTTAATGGTCTTTTTTCTGGCAGGCTAGATGACAAAACAGTTTGTTAAAAAAATGTAAAAACTAGTTCAGCCGGAAAATAGAAACAATCAGTGTGTTACATCCTTAACAGGAATGTAGAAGTATTGTAGATGCGGTTATTCTAAAAGGACAGCTAAGACAAACTTAGCTTGTGCAGCCAAACTACACAGTTCTTAAGCTATCTACACTTTGAACTGCCAGATACAACCTCTCTCCAGGTACTCACTGCTCAAGCAGATAACAACCCTCTTTATATAAATAAAGCACTTTTTTGCTGCTTAAGTAAGTTTTGTCAAAAACAAGTATAGTAGAGCTACACAGAACAAGCTTCACCAAAGGTATAAATGTTGCCAAAGACAATAACATCATAATTTGTGTAATTAATGTTTTTTTCTGACTTTCCACACAGTTATAGCTCCATCTGTCTTCCAAAGTAAAAATGTTGTTTGCTCCTTCGTGTACTGTGTGGCATGCTACTTCTGTTTAATAATCAAAAAATATAAAGTAACATACTGATCATTAATTGATAACAATAATATATCACTACATTCTCTGAATATTTCTATATTTCACCCACAATCTCATATTTATATGTACTGCAGCACTAACTTCATATTCCTTTCTGTTAAAAAAAATTCACAGCCTCAAACACTGCATTTTTGTCCGCAATTAATCAACAAAAAGACTCACCTCCCACAAAAATGCAGAACATAAAAAAACTCTCCCTTAATGTCAAGGGTCTGAATCACCCAACCAAATGACAGAAAATTGTAGACTATACACACAAACTTAAGGTGACCTCAATCTCCTTCAAGAAACCAAGGTGACCATGACAGAGCATAGGTTAGTGACTTATCATGCGTCCCATCCATAAACAAAATAAATGGGCTGATCACCCTTATGTCGAAAGCCTCTGGCCTGGCTATCCTGTCCTCAGAAGCAGACACCGAAGGCAGATGGCTTCTTACTAAATTATAGAGGAACAACACTGAAATTATAGTTAGGAACATCTAAGCTCCCAATAACGACAACCCTACCTTTTGGATTAATCTCAATAAAAACTCTCAACTTTATCTCCCAACTGCAGAATGATTCTAGGAGGAGATTTGAATTTACCCTGGGACGCCACTCCTGACAGGAATTTTGCAAGTCAATTTAAAATCAACAAAACAGATAAACAATTTCTAAACATGTGCAATTCTCTTAAACTTAAAGACATATGGAGACTATTCAATCCTACAAGGAAATATCACTCATTATTCTCCCATCTGCACAGTACATTCTCTCACATTGATTATATCTCAGTTGATGAAACTCATGTCACAGCCACCTCTTCCCCAACCATTGAACCAATCCTAGTCTTAGACCATGACTGTAGTTCATTACTTTACAATATCACTTGCAAGACATCAGGAACAAAAACATGGACAATGGACGACTTCCTCAAGGAGGAACCCTCCTTCAAGGAAATAATAAAAAAGAGCTTGATGAATACATAAAACTCAATAGGTCTTCTGGTCCAAATACACAAATCATCTGGGATGCCCCGAAATGCATTATCCGCGAGTACATGATTAAACTTATGTCAAAGAAAAACAAACTAAACAACAAAACCTTAGACCAACTAGAACTAAAGAAAAAAGCCTTAGATAAATATCTCAAAGTCACCAAAGACAAAACTTGGTTAAACAATATAATTTTATGGCAAGACCGGAGGCTCATATTATGCATTTACTTTTCTTGTTTAATAAATAGCAGCAGTCAAGAAAACAACTCCCAGAAGGCCAAAGGAAAACGGGCCAATGGGAGACAAACAGAAGTTCTAAGAGTCTACCAATCACAGGTCATCAAACCCCAAAATACGCATCTTGACTGTGAACAGCCCTCTTTTCTTGCTGCTCGCAGTCAAGATAAGTACTTCACATCTATACTCGTTTTTGTCTTTATTTATATTTTTCACTGTAAAGGTGTTGCTTTATTGTAATATATGATTTGTCAGCGCGGAACCTTGCTTTTACTGGTTTTTTATTCATAGTCGTCTCGTAGCCGCATATTTTCAGTTTATCGCGTCTCCTCTCGTGCGCGCGTGCCTTTTCCTCTCACTGGCATTCTAAACTGCTGTTTCTCAAAGCACAACTTCATTTCATGTCAGCGCTTGTCTGAAACGGCAGTTTCGTGCTATTTCTTTGTTTGTGGGACATTTCCTTACCTGCTTGCTGCCTCGCCCCGGCGTCCCGGCTTTGTGTTTCAGTCAGGTTCTGCCTTTTTCTCTGCCCATAGGCGGAGCCAAGTTAGTTTTCTTCCAAAATTAAAGGGACATTAACCCTTTCTGATATTTCTATTATTTCCATTATTTCTTTATTTTTAATTGCTGATTAATTCATTTTTTAATGGAAAAGGAGGGTCCTTTGATTAAAAATAGTCTGGAGGAGGATAAACAAATTAATGAACAGCTGAGTTAGTTCATTCAATGTTCTGTGGAGCAAGCTGTGTCAACTTCTATTAATAAATTATCTAAAAATTTTGAAAACTCTATTTTAAGCTTGGTCTCTAAGATGATCTTGGCCCAATCTGCGGGGAAAAGCAGAAAACGCCCTATTTCAAAAAAAATTCCAAAAAGGTGTTGATTAGTGAGGTTACCTCACAAAAGGCAGAGGACGTGGCTCCTCATAAGGCTCCTTCTAAGGAGGGTTCTAAGATTTTACATTCTAAATCATCTCTTAAGTGCACAAAGAAATCCAAGCATATTGCTGCGCCTATTGTGATTTCCAGTATTTTAGATACTGATGATGATGGTACAGATTCTGTCTCTGAGGCAAACAATTCAGATGATGACGACTCTGTATTTTCTCCTCCTCCAAAGAAAGCAAAGATGATGGTGCAAGAGGCTAGCCAACCTCCAGTAATTTTGGATGCAGAAGGGGTTCCTATGTTCAACCCAATTGATATTCATCACCCTAATTCTACAGAATGGTTCCCTGCGGATAATGTAGGTGATTATGTGGCATCTAGATTAAGCACATCATTGGATAAACAAACCAGAGCCAAACTCTGTTCTGAATGTCCTCGTCCTTCTTTAGCATCAAAAATTACATCCACCCTAGCTATTGACCCTTCCCTCATTACCTTTTTACCAACTTCGGTAAGGATCCATGCAAAGGCGTGGACAAAGCCTGGTCCACTTGCCAGGATAAGCTGCTGGATGTAGTGGGTCCTCTCACCCGCATTTTTGATTTGGCCGAAGCTGCCCGCCTGGACAATTGTCCTATTGATCTAGTGGATTTATCTCTATGGGTTCAAAGATCCTCTTGTCTACTAGGCAATGTCAATGCTGCAATTACCCACGAATGCAGGAAAGGCCTCCTTCTTAAATTGGATCCAAAGTTGGTCAGTCTGGCTGTGTCAGACCCAGGTATCAAGGCGGAAGGGCTACTTTTTGGGGATTCCTTCATCAAGGAACTGAGCAATGATGTTTCAACCTTTGCCTCCTTGGACAAGGCCCAGCAGTCACTCAAGAAGATGTTTCACAGTCGGTTTTTGCCAGGGTCGGCAGAAGCAGTAACCGCTTTGCCGGCCGCTCATACAATAACCAGGGTTCCTGTGGTGCCTTCAATGCCTCCTATAGGAGTACAGACTGCAATTCTTTCCACAAAGAGGACGCGGTTTCCGCAACAGAGGCAGCCGAGCTTCCAGACTTGCAGCTCAAACCGGTAAGTCTTTCTTCTGGCCCTCCTATTGTAGGGGGTTGTCTTTTGTTGTTCATCCAAAATGGCTGTCGATAACTTCAGATCCATGGGTTATAAACACTGTTCACGGTTACAACATCGAGCTCTACTCAGAGCCTATTCAGACGCTTTTTCCTCAGCCTCCCAAGTTTTCCCAGGAGATGACGCTGGCAATATTAGTGGAAATCCAGGCCTTACTTCAGAAACATGCCATCCTCCCCTGTCACCTGGACCCCTCAGGCTTCTTCAGTTCTATTTTTGTGGTTCAGAAAAAGAACAAAAAGATGCGCCCAGTCATCAATCTAAAACATTTCAACCAATTTGTGGTTTACCGTCACTTCAAAATGGAGACTATTCTCCATCTCAGGGACTCGCTTCTTCAGGGCGATTGGATGGTTCGTTTGGATCTCTAGGATGCTTAGCTGTCAGTTCCTATGCATCCAGATTCCAGGAAATTCCTACAATTCGAATGGATGAATCAATTCTATCATTTTTCTTCCCTTCCTTTCAGCCTTTCTTCATCACCCTGGTATTTCACAAAACTCATGAGGCCGGTCGTGGCTTTCCTCAGGGCACAGGGTATCAGACTGATCATTTATCTAGACAATATCCTCATTATGAACCAAGATTGTACTTTCCTTCAATCTCATCTTCACTTGACCTCCTCACTTCTCACCGATCTGGGTTTTGTCATAAAAAACTAAAAGTCTTCTCTTGTTCCAGTCCAACGGATAGAGTTTCTAGGGTTCCTCGTAGATTCAGTGTCAGCTATTCTTCTTCTCCCCCCCACAAAGGTAAAGTCTATAAAGTCCGAAATTATTCACACCCTACGCAAATCCCTTATATCCCTCAGATCTTTGGCAAGGGTTGTAAGCCTTCTTTCCTCTTCCATCCAGGCCATATTTCCTGGTCCTCTTCGCTACAGAGCCCTTCAAAGACTCAAAATACGTCATCTTCAAAAGGGTCTCACTTATACAGACAATGTGGTTTTAGATCACCATTCACGCGCAGAACTCCAATGGTGGATAGACCATTTAGAC
Source organism: Pleurodeles waltl (assembly GCF_031143425.1). Taxonomy (NCBI): domain Eukaryota; kingdom Metazoa; phylum Chordata; class Amphibia; order Caudata; family Salamandridae; genus Pleurodeles; species Pleurodeles waltl. Next base: position 167,293,658 of record NC_090436.1, read on the forward strand.
GTCTGGAACCGCAGGACCATATTTGCGTCAGCGCCAGATCTAGTATTAGAATCCTCTCCGGATAGGGAGCCCGGTGTTGTACAATCTCGACTAGGGGTACATGGTCTCTTCAGGAGTCACGGTTGCACATCAACTGGTTAGAGATGCTTGCCAGCTCCTTTGCAGTCAAAATTCTGGCAAGAAATCGAATATGTTGTTCAGTTCTTCTTAGAATGGACAACATTTCAGCGGTCAGATATATCAACCGTCTGGGAGGCACAAGATCCAAACCTTTAGCGGAATTAGCAAAAGGATTTGGGGAGTTTTGTCTTCAAAGAAAAATCTCAGTCCAAGCGGAATACATCCCAGGCAATCTCAATACCGTAGCGGACTGGCATTCTCATTTTCTTCAAGACTTTTCAAAATTTTCCGGGCTAATTCTCGCAAATGGGGTCCATTCCAAATAGACCTTTTTGCGTCACGCCTCAACACTCAGTTGCCCCAATTCTACAGTTGGCTCCCAGATACATTCTTCTCTCAGGATTGGTCAACATCCCTGAACTACGCTTTTCCCCCTTTCATTATGATAAGCAGGCTATTGGTGCACATCAGATGTCAACAAGCAGTGGTAGTCCCCATAGCTCCTTTCTGGCAATCCCAAGTATGGTTCCCTTCTCTCCTAGAGTTGGCAGTAGACTCCCATTTTCTCCTTCCCTCCTTTCCGGACCTTCTCACCAACCCCTTTGGTCTTTCTCACAACTTGATTTGAGACAACCTTCTCTCCCTTTCAGCATGGAAATTGTCAGGGATTCCCAACCGGTCCATGCGATTTCGGCAGAAGCTTCAAGCCTCATTGAACATTCCTGGGCATCAGGCACAGAAAAGGCCTATAGATCAACTTTATCCTCATGGCATAGCTGGTGCATGGGAAAAAAAGATCAATTCCCTTTCAGCAGATGCAACTTTCATAGTTAATTTCCTTGCAGCTGAAGCTAGTAAAGGTAAGTAATACCGTACAATTAATCTGTACAGATCGGCGATTTCTTCCTATCACCCTTACATCAACTGTAAGCCTGCTGGGGAACATCCTCTAGTTTGTCGACTATTGAAGGGAGTAAAGTTGTCTAATCCTCCTTTACCCAAATACAGTTCATTATGGGATGTCAATGTTGTGTTTAATCTGTTTTTATCTTGGCATGACAGCGATATGCTTTCATTGAACAAATTGTCTGCAAAGATGGCCATGTTACTATGGTTGGTTTCATTTAAGCGTGTTTCAGATGTTAGAGCTCTTGATTTCACTGCTCATCATTTTACCCCTTCGGGGGCTTTGTTTAATATTCATAGATGTACAAAAACGAATTTGTCATCAGTATTTTATCCTTACTTTCCGGACCATCCTAAACTTTGTGTGGGTCAATGTTTAAAAATATATGAACAACAAACAGCCGATTTAAGATCTTCCTCTGCTTCCCAACTCCTTATTTCCTTCAAAAAACCTTTCAAACCAGTTTCTTCTCCAACCCTAGCTCGTTGGGTTAAATGGATAATGCCCTTAGCTGGTATTGACACTTCCGCTTTAGGCGCCCATTCCGCAAGAGGTGCTATGGCTTCCAAAGCTTTTTGGGCTGTTTCCCGTTTAGAGGATATTCTCAAATCGGCTGATTGGTCTAACGACCATTTGTTTAAAGTATTTTATTGCAAACCGGTACATCATGTTGCTTTAGATGTTATTAATATGCTTTAAATTTGCATAATATGAGCCTCCGGTCTTGCCATAAAATGTAGATTTTCCTAGTAATTTATGATGGAAAGTCTTAATTTTATTAAAGACACGGAGGTGAGTATTATCCCGCCTCAACAATTAATGCTATGATTGTTTTTGCTCTCCCTTCCAGCATCAACTACTCCTTCACAACCTTCATCATGATCACCATCCTTCAACGGATCATCATTGTCCATCTTCATTGGTTTCACCTCTTCATCTACACCGTTTCCATTCAGATGTCACCCTTTCCTCTTCCGAGTTCCAGTAATTGAACTTTTGTCAAGACTTTCTGGCTTTTGTCATGGCTTTTTGCATCTTTTGTTCTATTGTGCCTTTGTTTTATACTGTTTGACCCTCTCACAAGAAAAGAGGGCTGTTCACAGTCAAGATACGTATTGAGGGGTTTGATGACCTGTGATTGGTGGACTCTTAGAACTACTGTTTGTCTCCCATTGGCCCGTTTTCCTTTGGCCTTCTGGGAGTTGTTGTTTTCTTGACTGCTGCTATTTATTAAACAAGAAAAGTAAATTCAGAATACTCACCTCCGTGTCTTTAATAAAATGGAGACTTTCCGTTATAAATTTCTTGGAAAATCTACATTAAACTGAAGTTTGAATACAACAAGATTTTGAGTAACAAAGCCCACCTGATAGTCCAAAACTACAAAGGCATCAACTTATTTGGACATAATAAAGCTGTCAAAATACTTGTGTCTTATTTAAAACAGACTGCTCAGAAGAAAAGAATAACCTCTAAAACCAACAAACATGGTGTCACATCGACAAATGAGAAGGACATCCTAAATACCTTCGAAAAATATTACCATACCCTCTACTCCAAAAGTAATAACACATCCTATGATACATGCTTAAATTACCTCGACAAAATTAATGTAACTAAGATAGATAAATCAACAAAAGAATCACTAGAACAACTTATTTATAGTAAAAGAAAATCATAAACACAAACAAAACAATGAAAGCCAGGAAGGCTCTGGGCCCAGTCATCCTCTCAGTGTCATTCTATCCAACTTGGGGTGCCTCCCTAATCACTGCCTTAGAGAACTTATTCCCCCACTTCTCCTCCACTGGCTCCATTGAGGGCTCCACCACAGAGGCAACCATAATTGTTTTGCCCAAAGAAGGGAAAGACACATGCAATCCCAAGAACTACTGACCTGTATCCCTCATGAACACAGACTGCTAAATATACGCAAAGATCCTAGCTCTCAGAATAGAGCCCATTCTTAAAAACATAATGCATCCCTCTTAATCAGGATTGATCAGAGGAATATTTAGGGCAGATAATATCAGACTTTTTAGCCATGAGATTGAAATAGGCAAACTCCTGCACCAACCAACCTGCATGATAGCATTACATGCAGAGAAGGCCTTTGATAAAGTATCATGGACCTTCCTCCAAGCCTCACTCACCTACTTCAACTCATTTGCTCTCTCAAAAATGATTCTTTCTCCATACAAAGAACCGAAAGCTTGAATAAACATCAAAGGTAAATTGTCTAATCCCTTTTACCTCCAACAAGGAACCAGACAAGGATGCCCTCTCTCCCCCATACTATTTCTACTAATGCTAGAACCCCTACTTACATTGATCAGAGAAAATCCATTCATCCCCGGTATCCCTTTCTCATCAGGCCCACAAAAACTAGTCACCTAAGCGGATGGCATTCTCCTTTTTACTACTCAGGCAGACTCAGCCTTGCCATACATCATATACACCATCAACGACTACTCTAAGATATCAGGCTACTGCCTCAACAAGGAAAAGACAGAGGTTCTTCCTCTTAATATGTACTGCAACAGCTCACACATCAGCCCCTATGGACTCAAATGGGCCCCAGACGAGATAAAATACCTGGGTATATGATTCACCCATATCTTTAAAGACTCCATCAATCTCAACGAGAAAAATACACTAGATAACATCAAAGAGAACGTAGACAAATGGTCAACCAGGTTCATTACTTGGTGGGGTAAAACAGAATCTATCAAGATGATGATTACCCCCCTCATTAACTCTTTAATCAGCGTGTCCCCATATACCTCTCAGACACCTTTTTTTTTACTGTAACACGTTGCTTACCGAATTCCTCTAGAAGTCTGCAAAATCCAGAATTGTCCTAAAGAAACTGAGACTTCCTAAAAATTTGGTGGTCTAAACTCACCCCACTACCAGAGACACCAACATGCCTTCCTAGCAAAACAGGGGAGCCACTAGCTCCTGACCATCACTAACCCCTCGCCACCATGGCTTGCTATTGAAACCACCCTTTCTAAACCCTTATCCCTCACTTAATCTCTAACCATCAGAAAAAATTAAAACATACTCCTCTATAAACATTCCATCCAGCAGAGCACAGGTACTCCAAAAAATTGAGAATAGTCTACCCAACAAAATTAATCACTCATGTCTAGCCTCACTATGGCACAATGAAAACTCAAAACTAGAAGGAGAATGATGTATATAGAGAAATAGGAAGAAAAATATATTCTCCTGGTGAGACATATCAGCACTCCCTCAGAACCCAAACCGTTCTCTCAAATTAAAGACAAATTGGACCTAAACAACCTAGACTTTTACCATTTCCTTAAAATAATCTCACTTACAGCCAAACATAAACTTCCAACCCCACCTGAACTACCCAAAACATTATAAATATTTACCAAAAGCAGTCACCTAGCTTACAAACTGTACTCTCTCCTATCCCCCACAAAAACCTCACTAAATAAACTAATGCAAGATAAGTGGAAAACTCTATCATACTTCAACAACACTCAAAAGGTCTCACCGGACTGGCCATCTACCTGGAGTAACCTCACTTCCAACATAATAACCCCATAACTAGCACAAAGTAGATACTGGATTGCCAATGTGGCCCACTGGACTCAGGCCAAACTTTATAAAATGGCCTCCGATCCTCTGACACATGCTGGAGATGTGAGAAGGAAACAGGAGACTTAAAACACATGCTAATGGAGTGCACCTCCACCAAAAGGTTCTGGCAGGACGTTAATAATACAATATCTCAAATACTTCGTACAAAATGGACTCCTACTTTAGCCTCTATTACACGGGGCATCCTCCCCACTGATGTTAAATAGGCATTAAACAAAGAAGACCATCTCCTGTGGGACATTCTAGTCACAACTGGCCTTAAAGTTATCCTGAATGAATGGAAAGACTTGTCCAAACTATCCCCCCACACATGGTAAAAATGGGTCCAATTCATCATAACTGCCTGTAACTCACTAAACATATACTTGGAAACAACACCAATGAAGAATGGTAAACACTGGTGCAAACTAGACAACTTTATGTCGCACTTGTATATGTAACCACAATCATCTGATCACTCAATCATTCATGCATTCACTCACTCATTCTCCCACCCCCGCCCTCATCGCCCGACTTCCTACCCCCTCCTCTTCCTACCTATCCCCTTCCCCATGTATGCCCAATCACCTTCTTATTCTCTTCACTCATCTCTGCTTTTTTACTCATTCGCCTACAACTGAGGTACCTTAATCATTCACCAAAAACGCTCTGTCACAATACATACACTGATTAAGCTCACCTCACCATTACAAACGAATACACTTATCTCTACCCTCTACTTTACACTGTGGACTCAACTCCTCATGCTATATCCTAAACTACTGTTCCCACTTGATTTTATGGTATCACACAATGTATTATGTCTTGTTATTTATGTTATTTCCCAATAAAACACTCTTGAACATTATTTTTTATCACAGTAGTTATACCTTAGACACCTCCTCCCTAAATCTAGGTGAACAACATACCTTTCTGCTGCCAACTTATATGGCATTTTTTACTTAGTTACCACAACACCTCAAATTTTTCACAGTAAACATTAATGGCCACCATTTTATTTCTAACATTCCAACATCCAGCCCATTAGAGCACTCACCCTCGTAGGACTCCCAGAAGCATCTGCTTCCTGTAAGAGCGTGAAGAATCACAGGAAAAACAGGCCTCTCAACTAATCACATGCCTCGATCTTGGTTCGGAAAATATGCTTTTTATGATTTGATGTAAATCCATTCAGTAGTTTTTCAGAAATTAAGGTTCAAAATGTATATCATGACACAGAGGATCCACGGACCCAACAGATCTCAAGATAAGATCTGATTGGCAACCACCACATCACCTACGATTTGGCAATAGCCATCTTAGGACTCAGAACTCAGTCTCTTGTCCTAGAAAACATATTGTGGCAGGCCTTAGAAGGAGTCCATCGGGGTCAAAAACATATATTTGTTTTAAAAATTGTAGTGAATCAACAGTAGATCCACTAATCTCCTACAACTTTTTTTTTTTAAAAGTGCGGCCCTCAAAAATATGTACCTGAGCATTCAACAAATGAAATCCCTGGGGTGTGTCCAGCCGTAATGGAGGCGACACAAGGGGTTTTATAGGGGATGGGGTCATGCATGCTTAAACACATTTAAAGAGGAAGGGGGCATGCTACCGCATCCTCCTGGGTGGATTATTTTTTTTAAATTAAAGTGGTGGGGGGTCAGCCCCACTCCCCATGCCTTAATGACATCCCAAGGACCCCATCCTGTGGAGTCATTTTCCAGTGTAGGGGAGCAGAGTTTGCACCCCTGCTCCTCCCGTAGCCAACATCGGCCTCTGCGACACCATCCCCGGTGCCCAATACTCAGCAGTGTCCTGGGAAGCACACCCCTTTCAGGTCAGGGAAATTAATTTTGCTCCCACTTGACGGGAGCAGTAAAAAAGGCTGCTCCCTCCTGGGTGGGAGGGCTGGCAACAAAAGGTGCCTAATGGATGTCCCAGGTAGACACCAGGTCACCCTCCTAAATTACAAAATAATGTCCAGGGGTCCGGCTGGGACCACAGGGACAATGGGGGTTCCCTTATGTAAGCACCCAGACACACACTTAAAAATAGAAATGCTGGCTCCTGGTGGTACCCATAATGAGTGCTGGCTCATGATCTGAGCAATGCATGCAGCCCAAAAGCTCTCTTGGATCTTGCAGCTCTGGGCCTTGTTCAGTTGATCAGCGGCCCTACGCACTCCAAGGGGCATATTATTGACCTTGTTTTTAGCAATGTCATTAACCTGCCTGCCCGCCTCCTCTCCCTCTGGTATGGTCTGATCATTTCCTAATTACTCCAAAGCTTCCCATCCCTTCTACTCCTAAACTGAATAAGCAAATAGACCACAGTTGGCCTAAGCTTAATATTAGTGAATGGTCCACCACCCTGGAAAACTTGAAACCTGACCCCACAGATCAAACTACTCGATTAGCAGATAAGTGCAATGAATTGATCTCCAGCTCACTTGACACGGAATTACTGGTAGGGACCAAAATTGGAGGTCGATGTAAAAAAACTCCCCTGGGTTCTCCCCTCATCTGCGACAGCTGATTAAGGATTGTAAACTACTTGAAAGGAGATGGAGAAAAACCTACAATCATTTTTCAAAATCTGAGTGTCGGAAATCGATCAGAAACTTTCATGCAAAAATAAGATCCACCCATGCCTCGTATTATGCATCTAAAATTGAACAGTCCTCAAATTCTTCCAAAGAACACTTTTAAATTTAAAAGAGATTGTTCAGCCACTCTTGCATATTGACATTATGGAAGCCTCTTCAGAACACAGTGACAATGTTGCTCAATTTTGCTCAAAAGAAAATTTTAGACATATATTCGGCCTTTCCCGATAAGCTTTCCCATGCGGTAGCTCCCAAGCCAGGTGATGACTCAAAATTCAACTATCTCTCTTTCGGCCTCCCCCACATTACAGAAGACTCAGTCATCAGTCTTCTTCACTCCCTTAAATCTGGATAGCCATTGGACCCAGCACCCCCTCGTATTTTAGCCCTGGGTTCAGAGGTCATTGCTTCTGTCCTGACTAACCTCCTAAACTCCTCTTTAATTACGGGTCAAATCCCACGTCACTGGAAGCACGCAATAGTTAAGCCATTGTTAAAAAAATCTCAGCTTGACACAGCTCTTCTCAATAACTACAGGCCAAGCTCTTTGCTGCCTGCTGTGTCTAAAATGATTGAAAAAAATGTCAACAGTCATCTCTCAGGCTTTCTCAGGGACCATGACATCCTCCATCCTACCCAAATGGGTTTCAGGCCCCAACAAAGTACTGAAACAACTCTGCTTGCAGTTATGGAAGATGTAAGACGATGTCTCAACCAAGAGGGTTCTGCTGCCATTATACTGCTGGACCTCAGCATAGCATTTGATACTGTTGACCACACTATTTTGATACAAAGAATCTCTGAGGCAGGTATCAACAGCTGTGCCTTAAAATGGATTTCTTCCTTCTTGGAGGACTGGACCTTTCAAGTTCTCGATCAACCCTAACTCTCCAACAGCCTCTCTCTCAAACTGCAGGGTGCCTCAGGAGAGCTTATCATATTCTTCTAATGTACTTCTGAGTGGAGTGCACGGACTCCTTGTGATTGTTTTTGTGACTGCATTTTGTGGGCTGAAAAATGTGAAAAAGACTCAATGACATGTTTTTCTCTTTATTTATTTTTCTTTATTAAGAACATTTTTGAAATTCAATGAAAAAAACAAAGGTTAAATAGATGTTATAGTTAGGTGAAAAAGTAAGTCACATCATTTTAAACAAACAAAACTACTGAAAGTTGACAATTATATTTATCTCAAGTAACTATAATTCATGCCCTAAAGTATCTATAACTCATGCCCATGTCATGCCCATGTCATGCCCTGCTAATTACCTCCCATATTACCTCACTCATGACATGTTCTATGACATCATTGGTAACATCACTGTAACATCTGAAATGACATAATTCATGAAAACACATTGAATTTGAATTTGACACTTTGCATGGCGGGGCGCACACTCATCAGAGATGTATAACCTTTTGAAGGGACAAGCAACCAGTATAAGTTAAAACCATTGCCTGCCCAGGATGGCCCATCTAGTCACATCTAAGCTCACATTGTATGTGGCTGTCTATGGGGAATAAACAAAGCCCAACTGCAAACTACAACCAGTCATGTGACCAGAGGCAGGCTGCAGTCACCAAATGGCTAAGGCAGGAAAATGCCAACTTTCTAGAAGTGGCATTTTCAGAATTGCAACTTAAAATTTGACTTCACCCTAACTTAGGACTTTTAATTGTGATTCCAACAGACACCAAACTTGAAAGAATTATTTCCTTTCATTTAGAAGTTATGTTCATAAAAAAGAAATATCCTATGAGAGAGACAAGCCTTGCAGTAATGAAAGATGAATTTACAAGTTTTTCACTACCAGTACATGTCCTACTTTTTAAATACATTGCACTCTGCACCCTGGCCTCTGGGCTGCCCAGCGCCTACTCTAGGAGTGACTTATAAATATTTTTTTAAAAAAAGGTTTTGGCCTGGCAAAAGGTTTATTTTGCCAGGTGAAAATGGCAGTTCAACTGCACACACATGCTCTGCAATGGCAGGCCTGAGAGATGTTTAAAAGGCTACTTAACTGGGTGGCACAATCAGTGAAGCATGACCACTAGTAGCATTTAATTTACAGGCCCTAGACACATAGAGGGGGTCATTACGACCCTGGCGGTCGGCGGTCGGCGGTAAGGTGGCGGTAACACCGCCAACAGGCTGGCAGTGTTCCGCCAGCAATTATGACCGTGGCGTAATAGCCACGGCCATACCGCCGGCCTCTCCAACATACCGCCAGGCTTCCGCCTGGCGGTCAAAATCCCCAGGGCAGCGGGGCAAGCACCGCTGCCCTGGGGATTATGAGTCCCTGACCGCCAGCCTGTCCGTGGCGGTAAGCACCGCCATGGAAAGGCTGGCGGTAAGGGGACTTGGGGTGCCCCTGGGGGCCCCTGCACTGCCCATGCACTTTGCATGGGCAGTGCAGGGGCCCCCAGGCATAGCCCCGTCGCGCATTTCACTGCCCGAATTTCGGGCAGTGAAATGCGCGCGCTGCACATCAGCATTGCCGCCTGCTCTATTACGAGCCGGCAGCAATGTTGATGTGACATACACTGTTACCGTCCGCTGGCCCAGCGGAAATGTCATAATAGGGAGCCAGGAATACCGCCGGCAATGGCGGTATTCTGTCTCCCGCAGCCCCGGCGGTCTTTTTTAGCACTGATTAGTAGTAGTAAAGTGCACAAAGTCCTAATACCAGCAAAACCTGAAGGAGGAAGGCAAAATGTTGGGGGGAAGACCACCCTAAAGCTGAAAGCTCTAACATGTGTCCCCTCCAGCTGAAAGTGGGGAGAACTAGCCAACCCCTTGGGAGTTCTCTTCATTACGGTGAAAGAACCTGGATAGACCATCAGTACTGGTGTAGTCTGACCGAGGACGGTGTTTCACCATAGAATCCATTCCCTGTATGGAGATGGACCACCTCAACAAATTGGGATTTTCACCCCTCATCTCATGAGCCATCTGAAGGGCCTGTACTCTGTCTGAACTCGAAAGTCAGTCCCAAAGAGGCATGATCTCAGCTTCTTCAGACCCATACCACAGCAAAAACCTCGCTCTCAATCACACTCCACCTCTGTTTCTCTTGGAAGTAGTCTCCTGCTAATGAAGACTAGCTGTTGGTCTAGCCTCTCATCATTTAGCTGTGATAAGGCTGCCTCTATGCCATGCTCTAAACCATCTGTTTGCACTATGAACTCCTTAGAGAAGTCAGGGACCTAGAGTACGGGTGCTGTGCACATGGCCTCCTTGAGGGTATCAAAGACTTTCCGGAAGGCCTCTGTTAAGATCACCTGTCTGGGCTGCTCCTTCAAAGTCAGTCCTGCTAAGGGGGCAACAATGGGGCCATATCCCTTAATAAACCTCCTATAATACCCTGTGAGGCCCAGGAAGGCCCTCACTTCTGTCTGAGTTTTCAGGATTACCAGACTAGAATAGCCTCAATCTTGTCCTAGAGGGGCTGCACCTTGCACCCATCATGTGGCACAGGTAGACCACAGAACCCTGCCCTATTTGGCACTTATTAGCCTTGATAGTCAGGCCCACGTGCTGCAGGGCCTGAAGCACCTCCTGGTGGTGGTACAGGAGTCCCTCCAAGCTGGAACTGTAGGCAGCTATGTCATCCAGGTAGGTGGCACAAAAGGCTTTCTTCTCAGCCACGACTCTGTTGACCAATTTCTGAAAGGTGGCAAGGGCATTCTTCAAACCAAAGGGCGTCATCCAAAACTGGAAGTGGCCCTCTGGGGTTGAGAATGCTGACCTCTCTTATGCCTCCTTAGTCAGACCGATCTGCCAGTACCCTGATGTAAGGTCAAATGTTCTCAGGAACTTGGCAGTGCCCAGCCTGTCAATGAGCTCATCAGCTTGGGGGATGGTGTGTGCTTCAGTCTTTGTGATGGAACTGAGACCCTGGTAGTCCACACAGAACCTACGTTCAAGAGTGGCACTCAGTGGGGTAGCCTTAGGTCCCAGCACCACAGGGCTGGACCAGGGACTGTTGAAGGGCTCAATCACCCCTAACACCAGCATCTTGGAGACCTCATTCGTATTACTGGCCCTCACCTTCTCTGACAACCTGTAAATCTTATTAAACAGGTGGCATGTCTTGAATATCTATGACATATATGCATATGCACAGGTGTGTGAGTCCAGGGGTGAGGGACAACAGAGAAGCAAACTACTACAGTAACTGGCAACAGTCATTCTGCTGCTATGGGGTCAGAGTAGCGGGGAGGTTGACACCCTCTACTGACCCATTGTGTTCCTGTGCAGACAGGAGGTCACAGAAAGGCTTGCTCTCTTTCCTCCACTCCCTTATCTGTCACCAGGAGCATGCTTACTTTGGACCTCCCGAAGTGTGGTTGAGGAGATTCATGTGAACCCCTAAGGGGTTTTTAGGGGTCTTGAGATCCACCAAGTAAGTGGACTCCCACTTCCATTCCTTCACCTCATATGGGCCTCCAGCAATCCTGGAGAGCTATGGGCTCCACAGGCTACATAACCCACACTTTCTGGCCAGGTTGAAATTCCAATAGAGTGGTCTTCTGGTCATACCAGAGTTTCCTAACCTCCTTATTGCCCTTAAGGTTACCTTTAGCCTTTTTGCAGAAGCAGTGCATCTGGGTGTGAAGGGCCAGCATGTAGCTGACCACATCCTGAGGTGGCTTCCTGGGAGCTTGCTCCCTCCCCTCTTTTATAAGGCTCAGAGGTCCCCTTACAGGGTGGCCATAGAGTAATTCAAAGGGGCTAAACACTCATCCTCTGTGGCACCTCTCTGTAGGCAAAAAGAATACATGGCAGGATGACGTCCCACTTCTGCATCATGGGCTCAAGTAGGCCCATTATCATGCCCTTCAAGTTCTTGTTGAATCTCTCTCTCCTATAAGTTACTCCACTCTCATCCCACATGGACTTCATGTATCCTGACATGAAGTTAGTGTCTCTGTCATACACTACCTACTTGGGGAACCCCAAATGGGTAAAAATCCCTATCAGTGCCCTGGCCACTGCTGGTGCAGTCACCGACCTCAGAGGGATGCTCTCAGGGTAGTGAGTGGTGTGGTCCACCTAGAGCAAAACAAATCCGTTTCCTAAGGCTGTCTTGAGGTCCAAGGGTCCAAAGATGTTGATGCCTACCCTCTCAAAAGGACTGCCAACAACTGGTAGTGTGGTCAGGGAAGCCTTGAGCTTTTTCCTTGACTTCTCACTGGTCTAGCAGGTGGAACAGACCCTTGAGAATGCATCTGAGGCTGTCTCCATCTGGGCCAAGAGATATGAGCAACAAGCCTGGCAAAGATCTTGCACTGTCCCAGATGTCCTCCGAGGGGTATATCATGAGCCAAACCAAGTAGGAAGGCCCCCTAACACTGATGAACCACCAGCTTATGGGCTGCCCTAGAGCGAGGTATCTGAGGCTTGCTAAATAGGAGGTCATTGTCTCAATAGATCAGGTGATCCCCAGCGATATTACCTGCTACCTGGGCCTCAGCTTGCTGCCTCAAGCCCGCTAGAGTGGGGCACTCCTTCTGCACCTCGCAGAATTCCTCCCTGGTGGACCCACCCTCAACTTGCCAACCAACAAACTCAGATGGGTCACCTAGGGCAGCATTATCCTAACCCATTGGCTGGGGGCTAGTTTCTTGTGTATCTTGCACCTCTCCTTCTAGGCAGGTGTCTGGGCCATAGTTCCAGGCCCCTGATGCCCTTGACTTCCTTCCCAGACAGCCATGGACTTTGTGGTCATACAGACCGATTCAGAAAATCCCAACATCTCCAAGTGTGACCTGAGCTCTACCTTTTTCCAGATAGTGTGCTCCAGGTCGTTCCCCAACAGACAATCTACAGGCATGACAAGGCTCACAGCTACTTTTAAAGAACAGGACACCCCCACCACTCAAAGGGAACCAGAACCACCAGTAGATGGCTCTGACGATTGTCAACAACTATGACTAGGTGGAATGTATAAGACAGGACCTGCTCTGTGGGACCCACTGACATTTCACAATAGTCATGCTGGCCCCTGTGTCTCTCAGAGCCTCCACCCATTGCCCATTGATGGTGTTTCCTCCTGTACTGTGTGTACGGTCTGTTACTCTCTTTGTACAGTTCCTCCTCTGCCCTTTTTTGTTTGGCACTGAGCACTTTCACTGGCACTTTCATTTTGACTCCTATCATGCCTTCCCTCTGCATGCGCAGGATCAAGGACGATCTCTGTGTACATACTTATTATGTGACATGGAGGCGTGGTCTTATTAAGCACATCTTTGATAGCCCCTGTACTTGGCGTCATTCTCAACTCGGGAAGAAGGATTTGTCTCACTGGTTTCGAAATGCTGTTAGTGGTTCATTTTACTCTCACGACTGTTTGATTTATGTTGTGCCTCTGTTAAATTCCCCTCTTTTTCTTGTGACCAGCTGCATGGATTTCAATGACAGCCCTGCTCCTCCTACTGGTGTTTTTTTTTCTTTTTTCCTGTCTTCAAAAGAAGAGGTCAGTGCACTGTACCATTTAACCTGTTAGTAGTGAAGAGTTTTTTTTTTTACCTCATAATTTCCTTTATCCTGGACCATTCTTGCTCTCTTTTTGATGTGCTCTCCTGTGGATCCTCATTAGTGTTCCTTTGCTTATGCAAGACTTTAATTTGGCCATAGGAAAGTGGCACATACACCAAGGCTTTATTGGACTATCGCCTATGATATTTTAAATATGAATAATTGTTCCTTGCTCCCCTCAGTTCTGGGGTTCTTGGGGAGGGATAACAGCGACATTGGTGATAATTGGATTAGTGAGTGCGTTTATGAGCTTGTATGTAAGTGGTGTAGGGGTGATACAGTATAACAAGGTGGTTACTTACCTTTTCGTTTTGTGGGTTTTAGAGAGGTGTCATCCAGAAAACATTCTGTTATTTGGCGTTACTCCCCATACAACTGGACTATCACCTCTCTTGAGAGCTGTGCTGATTTTAGACTACTTCCTTCTCCCTGTTTCCTTTACCCCCTTTTCTCTTAGAGCTAATCAACTGCACTTGGTTATCAGGTGTGGAGGGCTAGCATGGAGGTGAGAGAATGGATTATCTCTGTTCCTACAGCTCCTGGTGTTCAGGTGAGTGGGACCACGATAGATGGAGACCCGCTGCATGTACTTAAAAGTATTGGCAGGCATATGTGGTTTTGGCACCATCTCCTTATCACCCAAGGAAACTAGGGTCACCTCTGTCTGCTCCCCACTGCCAAATGGGACTATCTCCTCCCTGAGTGCTACACTCGCCAACTCAGGTGTTTTCCCACTGGTGTGGGGCTTTGCCCTCTTGGGACATTTTGATTTGCCTTAAAGTGCCCATAGCTGTAGCATCTCAGTGCATTGGGGTACAAGCCTCCCTACCTGCTTATCAAAGAACGCCTTCTTCTTAGGCTCAGACTGGGACCGTTTACCACTATTCCCTTACAAATTATTTTGGGGGCTTTTGGGGAATTCCTTATTTTTACATTTTTCTTCCTTTTTTTTTTTCTTCTGGTGGGAACCCTGACCACTCTTTTGGGAGTCACCCCAAGATACCTTTTTGGACACTCAGCTGCTAGTCCGGAGCTCAGCTCCTCAACAATCTTCATGGGGTCAATCAGCCTACTGTCAACTAGGTGCTGGTGCAACTGTGCAAAACAAACACTGAGAATGGGCTCTCTCATGATTAGATTGTAGAGACAACATAATAACCAACTTTGCTGCCTGCCCCAAACCATTCGGTGCCTTGCTGAAGTAATCCACAAAAATCTAGTAGGATTGGTTGGGGAGCTTCAGGCTATCTCTGAACCTTTGGCAGTACTTTTCAGGAGTCAGTCCAAATTTAGCAATCAATATGGCCTTCATGGGAGAGTACCTGGTTCAGTCGCCAACCTCTAAAGTGAGGAATGTGTCCTTCATCAGTTTAGGCATGTGTTTCCCAAGTGCGCTTCTGGGATCTTGTGAACCCTCAGGGCTACCTCATAGCCAGAAAACCACTGGTCAATGTCATCTACCACTACATAATTGGGCACCAGATCCTCAGGGATGCAAACTTTTATGTCTCCTTTAGACTCAGTTCATGAGCCAGCATGAGTTTCTTTTTTTCTAAGGCTCTTTCAGTCTCAGCCTTCTTTGCCCTCAAGACTAGTTTCTTCTCATCAGCCTCCATTTTGACCCTGGCCATTTGCAGCTTGAAATCCCTCTCCTCCCTCCTCTCCGCCAGTTCCACTGAGGACAAGTTGCAGGAAGAAAGACTCATCCCTGCCCTGGCAGGAAGTTCCAAATCAGGGGTCAAAACCACCCCTTCCACTGCAGGTGGCTCCTCAGAAGGGTCCTCCCCAGGCCCCTCCATCTCCTTATTCTCTCCTGTGGCTTCAACCAGTGTAGAATGAGCTGCTGCCTAGGTCTTCAGTGTCCTTACAGTTGCTCCTTCGTGTGAGTCTCTTGTCAGAAAGTCCAACTTCATTGCAGAAATCCCTGACGTGGGACACAGTGCCTACCTCAGTGTTTGCTAGCTCAGATTCCATTTTTACATGTACTGTTTCAGCCACAACAGTCAGAGAATAAATTTGGAAAATCAAAAAGGCAAATCAGGGAGAATTTAAAAACTAGTTGGTCTCAGATTATTCATGTGGGGTGGTAGCGTAACATAAAATTACTGTACGCAAGTCCAATCCTACTGCTGCCACCAATGTAAGAAACTGGTTTGTTAGTTTACTGGGGTGTGAGCCCTGGTCAAGCAGCTACCACAATCCTTGTCAGGACAAGGCACAGGAAAATACCAAATTAATCTGTGCTCAACCCCAGGTAGCTTGGCACTCAGCAGTCAGGCTTATCATAGAGGCAATGTGTAAAGTAATTGTGCAACACCTCAAACAGTAACACAGTGAAAACACACCACAGCAGGAGCCAACAACAGAGTTAGAAAAATAAAGTAGATTTTAATAAATTAAACAAGATCAAAATGACAAAAAAAATCATTAGTAGAACTGGAAATATTCAGTTTTAAAGTTTTAAGTAAAAATAGCATCAAAAAGCACAAAAGTGCTATTGGGGAGATCTAGTCGCACCAGACAGGGACAAAGTCACAAGTTCAGACTGCCCATGATGGAGCATGGGCTGGCTATGGGTACCATTAAGGCCTGTTAAACAAAGTACCTTAAATCCTGCAGCCAAGGCGATGCGCCGGTTCTGGGATGTAGCGAGGCTGCACTGCAAGGTCCTGTTGCATCGACATTGAGCATCCCTTGGATGGGGCTTGCGATGTGAAGGCTGGTGTTGGGGATGTGTTGTACAGTCAAAATGTTGATTCTTTTACGATGAGCAGTGAAGCTGAGATTCAGAGTTTTGTTGTGGAGGCTGTGTTTGATGAGAGATGCGAGGAGCTGTGCCAGGAAGAGCATTGTGCAGAGGCAGTTCCAAAGGCAATACATCCACCCCAAGATGGCGATGTGACTCTTTTGCTGTGGGTCTAATCCACCCATTAGCAGCAATGCATCGGTTCTGCTCTGGCAGTGCTGGTCCATAGAAAAGATGAGCCGGTTCTGCTCCACGATGCTCCGCTCAGCAGAAGCGATCCCTCAGTTTTGCTGGCAAGCAACTTAGGCCCACTTCCAAAGGTCCACCACTGGGGGGGCACCACTTGGCAGAGTAGACTCACAAATGGCAGAGTCCAGGTGCAGAACCAGAGAGGAGGCCAGCCGACTAGCCCTTGAAATCATTCTGAGTTCTGGGCTCAAGAGAGACTGCAGGTCCAGTCCATCTCACCCAGGCAAGAGGGCAGCAGGTCAGCACAGCAAAGCAGGAGTCCATCAGAGTCCAGTCCAGTAGAGTGGCAGTCCTTCAGCAGCGCAGCAGTCCTACTTCCAGGCAGAGTATCCACATTTCCAGATGTGTCTGAGGTCCAGTTCTTATACCCAGTGGTGCCTTTGAAGTAGGGGAGCCCTTGTAGTACACATATGTCCTGACCTCCCTGCACTGGTTCCAGACTAACTATAGGGACTATGCAGCCCTCTACTTTCAGTTGTAAATGAGGATGTGTCCAGCTTCTCCCTCCCATCCTGCCCAGGATGGCTCATCAAGTCACACCTATGTTCCTATTGTGTGTGGCCATCTAGGTGAAATACACAACTGCCAAGTACACTCCCTCATCTTACCAGAGGCAGACAGCAGGCACCAAATAGCCAAGGCAGGAAAATGCCAAATTTCAAAAAGTGGCATTTTCAGAATTGCAATTTAAAAATCTGACTTCACCACAGGTTAGGATTTTGAATTGTGATTCCAGAGAAACCATACTGAAAGGAATTCTCTCTTCCTATTGTAATAAGGCAACTCCAATGTTATCCTATTGGAGAAACAGGCCAGCTAGTAGTGAAAAATGAATTTAAAAGTTTTTTATTTACCTGGACACATGGGGCCAGATGTACCAAAGGATTTTACCCATTCTGTGTCTATGGGAAAAAGCTTTCGTACATATGGCCCATAGAACTTAAAAGTGCACGTGCAACTTTTTAAATACACTGCAACCTCCCTTTGGGCTCTCCAGGTCCTACCTTAGGAGTGATTTATATGTATTAAAAAGAAGGTTTGGGCCTGGCAAAAGCTTTATTTAGCCTGATCAAATTGGTAATTTAAAACTGTATATACACAGGCTGCAAAGGCAAGCTTGAGAGATGTTTAAAGTGCTACTTAGGTGGGTGACACAATTAAAAATTAGTAGCCTTTAATTTACAAGCCTTGGGGATAGGTAGTGCCACTTTTCTAGGGACTTAGAAGCAAATTAAATATGCAAATTGGGTATAGGCCAGTCTTACCATATTTTGAGGAGAGAGAGCACAAGCACTCTAGCACTGGTTAGCACAGATAAAGTGTGCACAGTCCTAAGGCCAGCAAAAACAAGGTCAGAAGGCAAACAGGGGAAAACCATCCCAAGGTAGCCAGGCCTAACAAAGGAGTTAACTTATAGAAATGTTTTCATTGCTCTAAATGTTTCAAATTGTACATGCATTGCACTGTACAACATACATGCAATGTTTAAGAAGTTTTAAAGTATGACTTAGCACAGTATTTCGCATAAGAAAGGTACCCTTCCACTTCCAACCTCGTTCTAGACATCGTGCACACAGCGTTGCTCCATGATGCAAAGATGTATTCGTGACACTAGACAGCCTGTTTGAGCGCCAGGGTAGTGGATGACAGCAGCAGCGCCATATTTTTGTAGCTGTGGCTCTCTGCCATTTTCCCCCATGTGCAAGTCAGGAAGAATCAAGAAGAATTTCTGGGTCCTTAGCAGGTCCTAACAGAGCCAAACAGGGAGACAGTGCTCTTAATCAGCACCATTTACTTGATGCCTAGGTGTGGATGTCCTGAGAGATTACTAGAAATACTGCAAAAGAGAACTGCAAAAGGACTTCCTTTGGCATGGCAAGCGTCTCCTAATTGGGAGATAGGTCTGCCTCAGGATAAGATAGCTACCATTCAGGACTCAAGGCGGAGGGTACTGTACTGCATAAGGTCTCCGAGGATGCAGATTTTTATGAATGATGGCTTGTGAATTTCATGTGGATATTAAAGTTCATAAGGAATATGCTAGTGGTCAGGTGTGTGCAATCTGTAAAGAGAGAGCTTGTTTATACTAGAGTACAGAAAATTGCATGGGATGTTTGACTGTATTATAGTTTATTTGCATGGTAAAATACAGTAGTTTGAGTGGATGGCATGATGTATAGACAATTTTGAAAATTTCCAAGAACTTTGAAAGATTGCTTCCAGTCCTTCACTAGTCATTGTATCATACTGCAGTTGAGTAATGAGTGAAGAGTTTTCAGAAAAGTTAGCAAATTACAACCAGTTAGTCAGAGTACTATTCTTAACACGTTCCATGAAGAAATGTAGCCTTACCTAGAAGGAGACAACGAGAACCAAAGCTAAGGGGACTACTGGAGGAACAGTGTACAAGATGCCTATGAAGAGAGTCAATGCAGAGATGTCTTAATGCGTGGGTAAAGTAGGAATTGCCCCCCACCATCCAAAGGGTCCCGTGGGAACGTACATTTTCAGTCTAGCTGACTTGTCTGTATTTGTGCATCTCAACCTTCGATGTATAATTCAATATTTTTAGGCGCCATATGACTCGAATAGGCAGAAAATTGATAAACAGGAGCTCCCAAATTTTTTCTTGCTCAGGTCTCCCAAAATCATTAAAATAACACAGATTCAACGCTGCCTAACACATGTGGAATGAATGGGAGGATAGAGTGGCAGGGCAGGATGGAGCCAAGTGAAAAGGATAAAGTGCTAATCTGTACTACAAGTAGAAGCTTCCGGTGGTGGAGAGTAGAGAGAGAACTAACTGGCAGTGTGACAATACAAAGTGTGCATAAATGTCACAGACATAGAGAAGTAGCTGCAAGAGTGGAGAAAGCGAACAGCGTAGCAAACGGGCAGCCCTGCAAGAGTTATTGACCTTACAATAGGAAAGGACCACATGTTAGCGTGATTTACGAGGGTGAGTGGGAGGAGGAGGCTTCGTGAAGGATGAATGGGTTGTATGTGCTTTCAGTGGCATGATGTCAGGGGGCAAAAGTGATATGAAGTCTGGATGTATGGCTATAGATGGCATATTAAGAGTGCTAGCGTCCCAACTGAAACTGCCGATGGAGGGGAAGGCAGTTGTGGCCATTCCCCTGCGAACGCAAAGATGCAGCTTGTAATGAGAAAAGTGGGGTAGCTAATAGAAGAGCCACTACTAACGCTGGAGGTGTAAGAGAGCCGATAGTAGTAATAGAAGTAATAGGAGCATTCTGTGATAGTCGAGCTCATTAAAATGAGTAGTAGTAGTAACGATAACATTAATCTAATAAAAATGAAAAGTATTACATTAATAACAACAATAATAATAATAATAAAAATAATAAAAATAATAATAATAATATATGGGATACTGCGATTATTGTATACATCTAGTCTTTGATTTCTTTATTACAGGCAACTTGCGACATCTCTACATGCCTGTAATAATGAGATGAGGTACCTGCTCGACTGTAGAACCTATTACAATTGAATTTGTGACATCACAATGCATCCTGTCAGCAGTCAAGGTGAAAGACAAGTCATGGAGCATAACTGCAGCTGCAGTTTAAACAAGCAAACACAAACAAAAACTGGCTTCCCCTTCTTCGCCGGCGCAGTTTTGCGTCAAAAATATTACCGCCAGCTAATGCCATTTCTGTGCGCTGTGCGGGCGTCAAATTTATACTTTGACACACAGCGGCACAAACCCCAGGTGTAAATCATTTTGTTTACGCACACCGCAGCGTCAAGTCGTAAAGCAAAACGATGTTAACGCGGCGGAAATGACTGTGGGTCGATTTACAACACCGCACACCGGATATGCAGCGTTTTTTGACGCAATAGCGTAAAAATTCCCAGCGAACACAGCCATTTCAGCAGAGGAGAGCCAAAATTGATCCCAGATGCCTGTACAGACCCCACGAAGATGACAACAGACCAGGAACCAGTCAGGAGGACCCACACAAGACCCAGGACAGTTTGAAGAAGAAAATAAAGTGTTGCTTCAGTGCAGAGCAGCAGGAAATTCTGGTTAAAGAGGTGACGGAACACCAGCACCAACTGTTTGTCACCTCAAAGTTGCCAATCAGTAGGAGAGAGGCAATATGGCAACAAATTGTTGACAAGATTAACAGTGTGGCAGAAGTACGCAGAACAGTCATCGAGTGCAAGGAACGCTGGCATGACTGCAAGCGCAGGACCAAGGAAAAGACGGCCAGGAACAGGAAGGCAGCACTGCAGACTGGAGGTGGGAGTCCAGCACACCAGGAGGCCTTGGACCACATGGAGGAGATGGTCGCAGCCGTCATCCCTGAGGAGATCGTCACAGGGATTCAAGGACAGGACAGCGCAGACTACCAGGAGACAATGCACATGCAGGGTAAGTCGCATGGGGAATTAAAATGCACAAATTACAACTGTAAGCAGGGGGGATATGGACCACAAAAATGCATGGAAGTCATCAAATACATGGAGTGGCATGGATAAATGGGTATGGCATGGGGGAATGGGCTGCACAGAGAGAAGCTGGGGCACACCATTACACTACACCAACAACAGTCACATGGGGGCATGCTGCCATGCCAACGATGGAGCAAAGGTAAAGCCATGCCAGGAGGGAAGGGCACAACGTCAAACTGACATCCCGGCACATGTCAGCCACTATACCCCCTACAATAACTAGGGCCCAATTAACAACCTCTAGCCATACCGACAACTGGAATGTAACAGTGACAACAGTTGCCACTACCACCTCCGCTCTGTGTGCAGCTCAAGTAGCCAATGGCAGTAACGTCCCCATGGATAATACACACCTAAATTAGAGGGTAGAGGATGACAACTTGAACAATCCCCTGAAACAAGACAAATGTTCCAGTCCTGTCAATCGTGAATGCCCATAGTTGCCGCAAACATCAGCCAATGTCATCAACATTAGGAGCTACACAGCACTAAGGTCACACCCATGCTGCATATGTCAGGGTCCATCCTGTGCCTGGGTCACAATGCAACATCCCAAATGTCATACTGCTCAGACAACAGCATCGAGGGGGAGGACACATGTAACTGGTCACTGACATACACCTGCACAGTCAGAGGAGGAAATAGGACACTGCTACGACTATCAGAGCAATCCAATCTCCACACATTCCCCAACATCAGCTGTACACATTACCAATGCTAACATCCATATCGTGCCATAACAATGCTATGCCTAGGATACGCTACATGTCAACTACATATAGGTGGATGTGAAAGATGAGAGACTGGGGCAGGTCCAGATTGTTAAGTGTGGTGCTAGTGCCATCAGAGCACCCACAGCCAGTGAAAGGTCTCACCATGAGAAGGGATGTAGACGGAGGCTTGAGTTGGACAAGAAGGTGGCAATTCATTATGTGGCCTAAAACAACACTAGAGGAGATGATGCCGACAAGTCTAGTAACTTAATACAATACATGTGACATGCAGGTGGGCCATAGGCCTGGGAGAATGCCGATCTGAAAGACTGGAGCAATGAACAGGAAACAAGATCACAATGTGAATTCATCACAAGGCAGGCATGTCACATCACCAATGCCACAACACAGACACACTAATTGTACCCTATTTCATTTCAGAGGACGATGGATCTCCTGCGGATATGCCTGTCCAGGAATACCCTGATGACATGGATGACGAGCTGACAAACATCCCCCAGCAGACCATCCAAGATGTCCTTGGAACCCTTCAGACCCCACCTTCAGTCACAAGGAGGAGCACAGAACAAGCAGCCATCGCAGAGGATCCACCCACCACCCCAATTGTAAGACCTGCCAGCTCCAATACAGCTGAGGACTCAGACGACACAGGCACCAGCTTTGAGAGAACTGTATTGGAGTACAGCGGGAGCTGGCCAATGAGGTGCGGGTGGGGATGTAAACTATGGCAGCCAGCCTAGAGGGGGTGCATTTGTGCATGATGTCATCTGCAGATCAGGCAGCAGCTATGCAAGGGCGAACAACTATCTTGCAGGAAGTAGAAAAAAGGCTGAAGGAAATCAGCACAGTTGTAATACAGTTGACTCTACACCTACAACAGCAATCCTGTCAACGCGTGCCCGAATGCAACATTGAACCCCTCAGGGCCAACCTAGCTGCCTACCATCGTGATGTGGCTGCTATTCTTAAGAATCAGCAGATCCTCCTTGCAGCAGTACTGCCCTTAATACCTTCACAGGTTGCAGTGACCAGGATGTCTGACTCCACGTCTTCTAACACTGAGGTGTGTGTTGCCCCTTCACAGCCACCACCATCAAAAACAGAGGAGGCAACACACACATCAGAAGAAGAAGGCATGGAACAGATCACCTTCACACGGAAAAGTACCCGGAAGCACTAGTCCCTGCCACATGGCCACCTATTACCAAGGTCCAGCGCTTTGTAACATGCCAGTCTTACAACAACTGTAGTCAATGACTGTTCTGCAAACCACTGTTAATCTTGTAATCCTGCCCAGTGATTGTCTCTCACTTACTCATTGGCAAATCCTGTCCCTCTGCACTGTCTGACACATCACCCCAGCATGTCAAAAGCATTTTCCTTTACCACTTGTGTAGGATCACAATGGAAGATGTCACTATAATGGACTCACAATCATGGACAATGTACATATAGCACTACAGAACTTTTCAATAAATAGCACTTGCACAACAAATTTTTCTCTGTGTAATGTGACACATCAACTGTGCAGTAGATAACTGAAATGTGCCTCCTGTCAAATTACGTAGCTTGTCAATACAACTGTCCTGAAATTATGTAGTCAGATAACTTTGCACAGTGGCCAGGATTGCATCATACTCTGCCCTTCCTGAGGGTAATATCTGATGAAGAGAGAAAACATACACCATCATGCTGTGTTGGACAGAATAATGCTTCCTCAAGGGAAATCTAAGTCATCAAATAGTGGCAGCTAAATGTTGTCACCAAGCAATACTAACACATATAACAGTGCCCACAAATCTAAGCAAACACTCCCAAAAATGCATGAATGAAGATGTCTGAGTTTCCATCCAAATAAGTAATCATGCTGAACAGTGTCACAAATGATGTCTGTGAGCCATGAAGATGATACTACAAGAGTGCTTACGACCACTCACCTTATAAGGGTGTCCTTGAACATCACACTGCAGTCAGACCTAAAACAGTTCCCACAATACCAAATCTGGAAGCACTGTTTGTGACTTTGAAAACATACTTATTGACAAAAACACGTTGGGATCCATATTAACTGTGATTGGTGGTTGCAATGAATGGTGGAATCTTTGCAAGGTAGCTCTGGGGTAGCTGCCAATCTTACAGCTCAGTTGGGATTTGTTTGTAGCATAGGACACAAATGTAATAGAACAAAATTCATGTACACGTATGCCAAGGCCCTGATCAACAAGCATTTAACATATACTGTAAAGGGTTCACTATATATTTATTAAACAGTAATAACAGAAGAGGAAACTCGGGGAAAAGTCTTACCTACCCTAATTTACCCTAACTACTCATT
Organism: Pleurodeles waltl; assembly: GCF_031143425.1. NCBI lineage: Eukaryota > Metazoa > Chordata > Amphibia > Caudata > Salamandridae > Pleurodeles > Pleurodeles waltl. The sequence continues at coordinate 167,317,998 of NC_090436.1, forward strand.
ACCCACAACTGTCCCTAACTAACCTAAGGTAAACGTACTTATCACATGTAACGAAACATTCTAAACATCAACTCCCCACCCCCCTTATGAGACGGGACACATGGAGGACAACAGATACTAACCTAAAAACATACTATCCTATACTAAACAAATATATATTTTTCTGTATTTTTTCAACATTTTTTTTATTTGTTTGTTGTAAACACACAAGAACCTCAACATAGCCCCCCACCCACCCACACACTCAAAAAGAAAAAATATAAATAATCAGGACCCCCCACCCACTAACACTAACTAAACTAACAACCTATACTAACCTAACACTAAGCCCCCTAAGCCCACTAAGTATAAGAACAAGGAAAGAGGAGGGAGGGGAGGGAATCATGTCCATTTTAAAAGTCTAGAGGTTGGCCCTCTGGAGGGTCCGCTTTATGGACCGCACATACCTGCTCATATGGCGAAAATCCCGCTGCAGGTGTCTAATTTTCCGTAGGACACGGTCCATTTTTCTTTGCATTTCCTGAAAAGCTGCAGGGTCAACTGTAGCAGCTGGGGCAGTCTGGGTACCAGCTGAGGATGTGTGTGGGCGTGTAGAGTCTATGCCTGTGAGCTGCCCTGAAGGTGTTCCACTGCCAGGGCCTGGAGCAACTGCAGATGTTGGGACAACAGTCCCAGCTGTGGGTGGTGCTACCTGGGTGGAAGTGGTGGTTGTGCTGGTGGCGGCTGTGGTGGGCAAAGTAGGGCCACCCTGTGGGAAAGCCCTCCATGCTCCGGAGGCCCATTTGTCCCGGTATCTTCGGGCCCTCCGTCTGAACCCCGACTCTACCAGCAGGATATGCTGGTAATTCATTGCCCGCCTCTGGAACTCACGGACCTGGATGGGTGTCATGTTCACAGCTGTGAAGACAAAGGCAAACAATTTACATTAGGAACTGCATTGTGTGAAATGGCACAAGAAGTAAATTAGACAGTACATCTACTGTACTTGTAAAAGCTCATATCATCATACAGATCATTGAATGTCCTTGAGGAAGTACATGGCAGGCCAGCCTACAAAGGTCGTATCACACATAGCACATCCAAACAACTGGCATTAATTTGGCATCACAGTTCTGACAGTTGTCAGCTAAAAATCATGCAGCACATCCTGCGCCAATGCCAGGGCTACAAATGTCAGTGTACGGGATGGAAATCTAAAGCCACATGATCTGCAAGTTGTAAATGGACTTGCTAGTATAGTACTCATGTGCTATACCTGAGTGTGTATACTAGGTTCCGACCAAAGATTCACTGATTTACATGTCTGTGTAACATACTGGTAGCATCAGTCCTAGGTACACTAGTCACAAACCCATGCCTGTGTTTGAGGGTGGGGGGGTGGAGAAACAACTAACAATTCCAAACAACATGGACACCCAGGAATCTATAGAAAGCTGGACATGTGTTTGGCTCTACACACACACCACAGGTAAGGTCTATCAACAAATAGGAGACAGCAAACCCTTGACCAATCCTAGCGCCACACATGTCAGGAAATGCAGACTTTTGTCCACATCATATACTTCCAGTAAGTCATGACTTACAACAGACACAGAGTTGCAAGAACACCCATGGTCATGATTTGCATGTACACCTAGGCCATTGAACTCAAGTGCCACATACTTGTAGCGCTACATGTGGAGCTACATGCTGCTAGGAAGTTCAACCTACAGTTTATTAAGTACTTTGGTGAATAGGGAAGCAGAAGTCTGTGGGTAAGCATTTTGCAGTCCCAATCTGGGAGAATGTGGGTCTGACAGGCAGACTAAATCTGAGATTAGTTCCAGTGTGACTCTTGTTGATACAAGTGTTATCCACATGACTCACCCCAGTTCTCATTGCAGGGCCTACAGGAATGACCTACAGTCCCTAGATAATATAATAGGATAAGCATTGGCCAACTCTAAAATGGTGAGAAAATGAAATCCCACTCATGGAACAAGACAAATGATGGGCCAGCGCTTCATACCTTGCTATGTGTTCAACACACAGGAGTCCATCACACATCACCAGCAAACACAACACATAACATACATATCAACACTTACTGGAGTTGTCGGGGTCCTCAGATGAAGCCACCTCTCCCGCAGTGTAGGGTGGCGGTCCACCTGTAAGGCATGGAAGGAAGAAATGTGCTCAAAATCTGTGCACTGACCAACAATTCCAAAGACAAAAACTATGTGTCAGATGACATAAGTAATTAAAGCCATTCAGACATGATGATACTGCATCCAATATAGCACGGCTAACATGTACATAGCATGGGTCTCCTGTGACAATTACACACATATCTGCACACATGCAGTGGCCCTGACTATCATGTGGTGGCAAACATGCTCCTTCATTAGTGAGCAGAAATAATAATGGAGTGTATTCGTCTCATCATGTGCATCCAAGAGAGACATCCAAAGCCTGGTTACTTGAGGACTGCATTACCAGTCAAATAGCCTATGTGGCCAAATAACATTTATGACACATAGGTACAATGTACAGAGGGGCAGGGAATTTTGTAAGCACTCATGTTGTTACAGTTTCTTCATTTGATGATGCCCAGCTATGGTGATTTGCACCAACCATAGAGATATGAACCCATGTGCATACCTTTGGACTGCCATCCCTAATTGGAATGTGGCACTACAAACTCCAAATACCAGTTTAAGATGTTAGCTGAGGGCACCTTACACCTTTTCCTGATGTTTTCAAATCCAGATCTGACATGTATCCAAAATGATGAAGGACCACAATAATCCCTAACATTCTAGAACTTCCAAAAACGCTTTCCTTACACACTCACCAGACACACATGAGACATATGTCTGGGCCACATTTCTATCATCAATTGACGTGAAGACAGCACTCACTTAGTGTTTCTAAAGTCAGTCTAGCTATTTTGTCAACAAAGGTTGCCAATATTTTAGTAAATCTATACTTCACTGGCAAATGTGACCTATATAGACATGTTTGGCTCCTATTTTGTGTTGCTGTCTGACACAAATGCGGCACCAAATTACATTAAGCAAAAGTATTCTGTAAGTTTGCAGAGCACGTGCTTCCTGACAGCTAGCAATTGTGGTCCTTCACATAGTCCATCAATGACCCTGTATATTTCCGCAGCATTCCACACAGTCAGCAACTTAGCCGGCAGATATTGTACAAATCATCTGATGTCACTGCAGAGCTTTTAATTGTGCAGATATACATGATTTGTACTCACCAACAGGGCCACCAATCACTATTCTCAGGTGGTCCAGCAGATCTTGCTCCCGGGTGGTGTCAGCCCAGCGGTGCTTCAGCTGGTGGTCATTCCTCTGGCTCCCATACACACGCTGCAAGTGATGCAGCACCTTTCCCCATTGGATTTGTCGCGCCTCAGTGTGATACCCCTGTATCACCCTGCCCCCTGCCTCAATCATCAGTGGGAGGAAATGGCACACCAGCCATATAAACCCCCAAGCTCCTCCTCACCCATCCTGCCAAGACGTGGCCTACCCAACATCTCAGCACCGAAAAGGGGAATAGGGTGTAAAGAAGAAGAAGAAAGGAGAAAAGGGGGAAAGTAGAAGTACAAAAAATAAGTAAACTTAACAACTAAAAGAGCCCAACTAGCCCCAGACTGGCACTACCCACAACAGACTCCCACAAACAACAAATACAATACAATACCGGACAATTGTAAACAAAACACACTCATACAGTATACAACAACAATATTTATTTCACAAAGTAACAAGTAATGTAGCACACAGGACACAAAAGCTCAAAATCACTGGACAACACTCAGAACACAGCCACACAGTCTAGAAGAATCACAGACTGCAAAGTGAAAGTGAAAGTACACCCACTGTACATAATCTGTAAAAAGGATATCCTATTACATCACTTCCTGCATAAAATGGCCACCGTTTTTATCGTTATGCATCATATTTTTTCACGCATACAGTATGTGCGTCATATTTTTCGACGCACAGGATTGAAAATTAGGCCGCATCCAAATAATTGTAAATAGTCTTAACACTTAACCAATTTTCAGGGCATTATGCGTCGTTTTTCGGGCATAAGTGTCATTTTTTTACGCGTATGCATCAAAATTTCAGGGCATGAACTGGTTTTGGGTATTTTTTCCATTTTAATGTAATGTTACATTTGGGACACAACTGAGATAGCCTAATTGCACCCACTTTGGTGTTGATGGTGTATGTTCACATGTGAGACATCATACTGCAGGGGACCATGACCCACTACTTCCTTAACAGGATTTTGACGCTTGGCTGACGCACTAGATGGCCATATGTGTGGCCTACATATATGTATTGCACAATTTGGGCATGTTTGGTATCAGGAGAGGATAGCAAGGTGACGCACATGAGTACAATACCTCAATGCCTATGGCTCAATGTGTGTGCAGTGGCTACTAATGTATTAGTCGACCCAGTGTGTGTGCATCACAAGATGCATTATTGCAAATATGCTTGTATGAATGTGAAGTCAATGTGTCCAAACCTTAGATGCAAGTCATTGTGAAAATGAGAGAGTACATGTGCTAATCATACATGTAGCAACATCTGTTGTGTGCACTTCCAAGATTTTGGGTAACGTTGACACCACAAATGACAAAGCATGCACCAGATAGATGGCAGACGCTTGTTCATGTCAATGGTCCACAAGTTGCCCATCCCATGTCCTAGAATTTTGGTTACTGCTTCCTAGGCACTTGTTGGTGAACTCACAGTGAGTCAGGCACATGCATAGACGAAGTGGGTACCATGTCATTGGCCCATACAGCCAAAGGTGAACCACAAATGTAATATGATGTCACAGTTGTGGTCAGATGACTGAGCCACAACTCTCCAGTGGCAGTGGTGGACCAGCAGACGAGGCAGCATGTGTCCACATATTTCCAGTGATCAATTGCACAGAGGTGTCTTGTTCATGTGTGTGGTCCAATGTTGATCCTGTATATTTGTAGGGGGGTATGTTGTCACAGTTACATCCAGGTCTCATCATGAGTCAGTGGCAGCTATTCCTGTATCTACTGAGTATCCTTCGGAGATCAATGTGAGTAAAGTCGATGAGGACATGAGAACCTACATGGGGATGGTCCCACCCTGTCACTGAAGACGTGTTATGAGACTGTCAACAGGGCAACCTTGGTGTGCTGAGTGAGATAATGTCTCAGGTGTCATGTTGTGGCAGGTGTCATCCCAACAGTTGTACACAGGTTGGCCTCTAAAATTCCCACTGCATCTGTGAACATCATAGCCTCTGTGCTGATTATTCTCGCAGCTATTCACCACGCACTGCCCATCAATATGTTGTGAGCAATGCGATTCAGCGTGTGAACTTTCAGGGTCCTAACATGTGTGGACTTTTCATGGACATTATCAGAGGTAGCTGGTTCTGCTGGAGGCACCATACCCAATCCCTGCATACGGCCCTGGTACACTGTCACACTTTGTCGTTCATGCATACATGAGACCCAGACAAGGGATGGGCCATGATTTTGGTATTCATAGACAATTTTACAAATATGGTACAATTAAAAGTCAGATGATGCTCTACAATGTATTTGGGTATGCAATGATGAAGCACATGACAAAATACCCTCTGAGGAATGCGAGGTTTGGTAACGCAAGTGTGGTACATATGTAGCCACAAGGAATCTTTAGGGTAATGCACAGACAGGTGCCAGTCAGGCTGACAGGATGCAGGGTATATCTGGATCCAGCAATTTCACAAGTTACATAATCAGTGGTCTGACTAAGTCTGGTCAGAGGAAGAACAAGACAGTTGACATGGAAAACTGTGTATGTCCTGTGTTTTTGAAGGTGACACATGAACCAAAGTGCTGTGTTACACGGCTTAATTACTAGCAATGCATAACGGTGTATTTGACAAAATGGCAACTTGTATGCTGTTCCAGGCATCAGCAGGGGCAGTCCATGTTCAAATGGGTGGTGTGCATGTAGGTGCTCTCAGGTGTGTGCAGCATCTGTTTCTCACAAGTCCTGTATGTGAGCATTGAATTCAAATGGCCAACAGTAGCTTTCACATGGGAAGCACTCTACAGGTGCTAACAGGGCTTAGAAACTACAAGCCAGTGTATTAATTGACCTGACGTCCATGCAGTCAGATGTACTATGACAATGGCATAAAATAGGAAAGGGTGTAGCACACAGGATTACTATTGTTTGTCTGTGTGTGTAGAGGAGGGAATATATGGGTACACATATGACTATTCCAGGGACCTCTTCAGACAGGTGGGTTGTGACCAGGAGCATGGGTGTGTCAGGAGTTAGGAAATGGGCTGACATGTACATGGAATGTCATGTGCGCAATGCTTGTCATATGTGTGGCACTTGTGCTGTCTATGTTCTGCTTATATGGAACTCTAGTCACAGATAGTCCTTGCAAATATTGGATGCAGTTTGACTTACTGCTGTCAAGGGTCTGGTCATACATTCCTGTTACCAGTGCAATAGCACATCAACTGCCTCATGTATGAGGCTTGTTTTCCCCTTATTGAGTGATGGTGTCTTAGTTGTGTGCCATATGCTGCGATGAACCATGTTTCCAACATGTATGTGTGAAATAGGTGTGGTCCTCTGCTATTGCCCTTCAAAGGTGAAATGTACAGGATGTATGTCATTTACAGTGTGTGTGTATGTGACTGTTGTATGATACTCATCAGAATTGCTCTGGGATTTTCTGTGTCCTGATCGGTATATCAGCTATGCTCCATGAGGCTACACTCTTATTCTGATAGTTAGCGATAAAGGTGAGCAAAAATGATTAGCCAGACCATGATATGGTGATTATTATCGGTGTTTATTTACATTAGTTAATACAGTGGTGATGGTGATTATTTTTAAAAGAAATTGTTCACAATATGTTGGCGCCTACGCAATCCAGCAGCCGTGTTTTGTTGTTCCCCCTCATGTTGCAGGCCACCATCCTCCTCTTCAGGCATGTGTGGCTCTGGTTCTAAGAGGGGAATGTTCCTTCTTATGCAAATGTTGTGCAGGATGGCACATGTTAGAATGATCTTACAGACCATTTCAGGGGAATATAGGAGGCCACCACCAGTGATGTTGAGGCACCTGAATCTCGACTTGAAGATGCTGAAGGTCCTCTCGACTATGCTGCATGTCCTCCTATGTGCGTCATTGTAGGCATGCTCTGCTGCAGTGCTTGGGTTGCCAAATGGTGTCATGATCCATGGCTGGATCCCATACCCCTGATCAGCTGAAAGAGAAAATGATTGGGATCAAATTGATGTAGCTTGCCCCATTTATATCACCTTGCATAGCAGTAGTTGTCTTGTGTTGTCTGTGACTCTTTTGTGTTGTTGTGTTGATTGCTATGCTTGTAGGATGTACCATCTGCATTGTGTTGTTTCCTTGGCTGAACGAGTGTTTGGCTGCTGACCGGTTGTCAGCAGTATGTTTTGGGATTTGCAGTACAGTGTGCACTCCCTAGCATTGTGACTTGTGATACAGGTGTCCCTGTGTCTTCACTGGGGATGAGATGATAGTTCCAAACACAGATTTATTTTGACAGTGTTGTTCGCACATTCACATCTATGTACCTTGGACATCTCACACCTTTAGACTTATGCAATGGATTAATTTAAACATAATTGAGACGCTTACTTTTTGCAAGGTGACAATTAGGCAAACCACTCCAAACGTTGTGATCATTGACGTCTCAACATTAGACTGTACACTAATTTCAGATGTGTGACAGGTTCAATGCTGACTTATGAAACATGGCTAGCGATGTCACAACCTCAGTGTGTTCCTGTCGACATGTTGCTGTTGTGGTGTATATGCTGTGTGTCCTAGAGGGTTCCTGTGCAGTGTGTATATAAGTAGGTTTCTGTACTTACCAACCAGTAGTCCATTGCCATACCGTCCATCCTGGAAGTGTTGATTGATGGTAGAGTGACGGAAGATGAATGAGTCATGGACACTCCCAGGATATTTTGCCACGATGTTGGTGATCAATCCTTGGTGATCGACAATGGCCTGCGCATTGATGGAATGTGTGTGCTTCCTGTTGCAGTATAGGTGTTCAGTTGCAGCAGGTGACACAAGGCGTACATGTGTGCAGTCGATTGCACCAAGGACGTGTGGGAAGCCACTAATGAGGTAAAACCCCTGTTTTGTTTCCTGCTGCTTCTGCAGTGTGTTAGGGAAGCAGATGTGGCGAGGTGTGAGTCCAATGATGGCATCCAGTACTTTGGGCAAACAGGCAGAAAATTATGGCTGTGATATTCTGGCAACCAGGGCACCAGTTGTTTGAAAAGAGCCACTTGCCAGTATGTGAAGTACAGCTAGGAGCTTGGTTTCTGTTGGGATGGTGCGGGATGTCAGCAAGGTGTGTGCCAACTGTGGCTCTATGTTTCGCAGCAGCTGCTGAATGGCCTGCCAGTTCAACCTGTACCTCTGGATGATGTCATGTTCCCTGAGGCCATGAAGGGTTGTTCTGGTGCGGAATATCCTCTCCTGCCTTCTGCGCTGCCTTTGGGGTCCCTGCTGGTGTTGTGGTAGCTGCTGTTGTTGTTGCTGGGCTCTGCGTCTGCATGCACACTGGATGAGAAGCACCTCCATGTCTACCTTTTGCTGCTCTGCTGCTCTGCTTTTGCTTCTGTGTGTTCTGATTAAATACAGGTGTGTTTGCCCCATTTTAACACCTGCCCTGACCCAGGGGTTAATTTTTTACGCAAATCAGGCTGTGCGTCATTTTCCTGCTCCACCTCCCGGCCGTGCAGCATTTTTGCTCGAAAGCATAAATACAACGCACAGGCGTTTAAGTCATTTTTGGGACGGGAACGCCTACCTTGCATATGATTAACGCAAGGCGGGTTGCCGCATCCAAAAAATTATGCACATGGCGGGATTTTGACGTCCGTGGGCTCGGGCGTAAAAGTTTAAATATGGGGCAAGGTTTGCGCTGAATGTGCGTCAAATTTTTTGACGCACATTCACCTCAGACAGAGTATAAATATGCCCCAATTGTATTTTGCAAGTTTGCACCACTTTTGCCTAAAAAAAAGAACGTAAATGCAGCGCTAAAAAAGTATAAATACGGGCCTAGATGTGGTGCTGGTGGACGGCATCCATTTTAAATGAATCAGTCATTGTTAAATGCACATGTAACTTCTGTGTTGTCATTTGTACTACCTCATCTAGGGGACCTGAAATGTATTTAAGAGTAGATGACTTGATTAAATACCGTCATAATAATTTTGGAAAAAATAATGGCTGTGGAAAGAGACACTTTTAATTTAGTCATTAATTACAAAATCGTTTACACATCAAAACTCTTCCATAAAACATTAGTTCTGCAAATCCAGCGGTAATAGATTCGCGCGACTAAAACCTGGGCCGATATACAGTACACGATACTGTCTGCCACAATATTAGTAACAGGGCACAAATCTTTTACGTAATGCATATTTTATTTAGAAGAGTAATTAATGCTGTAACTGTAAGGCATTGTCTTTTATTTCTGTTAATCTTCACTTAATTGTAATGATATTGTCCATATTCAATCTATTTTATACAACATGATTAGAATTTCGCTGTAGATAATCTTCAAATCAATTTAATCTGCACATGGCTTATTCCCTAACTGGCCCTCATACTCTTTTGCTCTGCTGGAGTTGGGCAAGTACAGACACAATTTAGATTTTACTATGCTTCATTGCACTTTCATGGTTTAAAATCAATTTATGCATTGGAATAATGACAAATAATTTGCAAGCACTTCATTATTTCAGGATTAACTTTTTCCCCATGAGTACGCACCATATTATGTATAGCTTTTGTTTAATTCTGACGCCTGGATTTGAAAAGCACAGGCTACCTAAGGATGTCTGCCTGTTGCACCTCTGTAACGTTATCCTATCGTATATGTACTGTGTGGGCAGCACTGGCAATCGAAAATAATACGCATTTCAGCATAAACCTTATTAATCAAAAATTAGGCAAAAAAATCAGAATTCAGGATTATCATTGGTGCAGTGCCTGATAGCCTGTGTCATGCCTTCCTATTGATTTTTAACAATGGACCCCGATGTAATGTACTGTTTCCGCTGGTCTTCGTTGGTTGTATTTATCAAGTACTCTCATAACCCGTATAGCAAGTGTGGGGTCTAGAGGCATTAGGGGTCCCATTGCACCTGCAGCTTTTTTCTTGACTGTCAGCAGTATGCTGCCATGATGGCACTGCTCCACATATTTCTAGGGCAGCAAGATTATCTACAAGGTCACACTGAGCAGCACCCCGATCTGCACCTCCTTGGTATTGATAGAGCAACGGGTTTAGTGGCACTGGGGCTCAGGGTTGTGAGAGGCCGTTGCCTCGCAATTATAGCGCTTTATTATTCACCTCTAAAATGGGGGCCATTTTCCATTGCTTACACTAAGGCCTCTGGAACCCTTGATGCGCTACTGCGTACAAGGTTGCACATTTGAGATAGAATCAGTATTCCATGGAGCTAACTTCAAATGTACCTCGAAGCAATTAAACAGCAGTGTGAAGGATAGAATAAGACCAGATAAGAGTGGTACTGACAGTGAACTGAGCGAGTTAGATGGACCTAATTTGCGACTGGTGTGGTATTTTGCTAACCTTTTTCTGTACTTATAGGCTGGTTCACAAAATAAAGTATTGTTGTGTGTGGGAATTCGACCTACTTCATGAATAATAATGAGAAAGGAAACAAATTGCGACCCACTATGATTCACAGCCATCACAGGGATGGTGGCTGACTGGGGCAGCTAAACACCATGCACCATGTCTGTGATACCACAATATTTGTGTAGTCCAAAAAATATGAACGTTTTGCACATTTTCCTTTCTCCAATTGGAATTGACTCTAGGTAATGTTAATTTTGATAAATTGTACCTGATGCAAAAGCTCACATTGATTAACTGAGGAAGGATAAGAGTCTGAGATGATCAACCATGTTTCAATGGTGTACGACTGTAGTTCACTTTTGATAAACAAAATTAATGAAAAAACAATCATCACAGGCCAAAGAAGTTAAGTTTGTATGTTTTATATAGCACAGAAAAAGGGATTTCTGTTCAAAAGGGTTTTTCAGTGAGGGAACAAAAGTGGCAATGGCAGGGAGTGGGTGTACAAAATCTTCACCATGGTAAAAAATGGAGATAGGGAAGGGGTTTCTAATAAGGATGAAAAAGGGGGTTCCCAATTACACAAAGACAGATGTGGAGATGAAATTAGAATTTGGAGGGAGGTTGCACAGTTGGGTGCAAGAGGTGGCACGGAAGTGTAATAGGAGGATTGGAAGTAGAAGAGAGGAGTAAAGAGAGATAGCAGGGTTACAGTTTGAGGGGGAGAGCCTGTACCACCTATTTAGATGGTTCAAGCAAGGAACAAGATGGTTATATTGAGATGAGGTATTGCTTGAAAAAGATGATTCTTTGGTCCATTCCAAAAGTTGAGAACAGATAAGGCCTAGTATATCTGGAGCATACCAAGCAGTCTTGGTGTATCATCCTCTTCTTCTTGCTTTTCATGATGTCCAATTTGATGATTGTCCAATCTGATGATGCCTCTGCATGACTCACATGCTAAATGGGAGCTCTTGATCTTAGCCAACCGTAGCGATGGGCAACCACCCTTTAGATAGTCAATGTTGTAGCCAGAGGAGATTTTCAGGCAGGGCTGGGTACAATGCACCTACTTGGGAACAAGTATGCCCTTGCCAGCCAGTAGAAACTCTATTGTCTCCACATATGTTGGAAAAACTGCTGGTGATAAGCTAGACCATTGGTGGACACTACCTGTGATAGGACTGGTTTCAGACTTGGAAAAACCCATCTCTATGGTCTGGGTTCTCTTCTTCAAGTATGATGCTAACCACTACAGTATAAGTTCTTCAATACCCTTATGAAGTCGAAGGGGTTTCGAGTAAGGCAATGATGCCTAAGGTTGCAGAGAGATCGAACAGGCGAAGTCGACATGGGTAGGTTTCACAAAAATCTTAAGAGTGTCATCTGCCACTTGGATGCCTCCCATCTGCATACTGCACTCTAATCTGAATGCAAACATATAATCATAAATGAGACGGTTGATCTTGATTTTTTTGTGCAACTAATTGATAACAACCTTGCAAAAGATCTTCCCCAAGAACAGAAGGTAAATGACTTCAGTTGGCAAAGACACTAAGGTCCGGGTTAGACTTCTTCAGAATGCAGAAGGTTTGCCTACTCTTCAGAGCATCTGTAAAGACGTCTTGAATGAGTTTCACACCGGCAATGTAGTAGAATTTACTATTGGTGACCAAACTTTATTACCTTCATTGTCATAGAGGAGTTTAACCCCATCTGCAGTAGAAACGAAATTAAAGGGAGTGTATATTGAGTTGACACAAGATAGGAATCTCATGGTGATGACAAGTATGGGTGTGTTGTTGACGTATGTAAAGAATTTGTCATTCTTTTTCTTGAAGAACCTTTTGATTGCTGCACACTTTTCATTTGAGCGGTAAAGTGGTTTATCTAGAATTCAGTGTACTTACCTACTTACTTACACCTACTAACCCTCCCAGGAAATAAACCATCAACCAGGACTCTTCAACCATCTCGTTCCTTGCCTTTTGTTTTCAAGTTCACATCAGGTGTAACCCATCTCCTTTCAGTCAGAATTTTAGGCCATAGCACCAGGTGTTAAGTGGTCTTCCTCTTTTCCTTTTGTCTTGAGAGTTTCAGGTCAGGGCTTGCCAGGTGATGTGTGATGCAGGCTATCACTTATCAAGCCCCAGCGTCTTTTAGAAGTTGGAAAGTCACCTGTCATAGGTCATTGTTGCTGGTGGTGTTTGGTCAGCGTATTTGAAGGATTTTCCTCACGCAGGTGTTGATGAAGATCTGGACTTTGTTGGTGGTAGTCACTGTTGTCCTCCAAGCTCTGCTCCTTACAGAAGGACCAATTTTACATTAGTGTTAAAAGGCCTGATCTTTGCTTGCAGCATTAGGTCCTAGCAGCTCCCGATATCCTTTAGCTAAACGAAGGCAACTCTTGCTTTGCTGATTCTTGCCTTGATGTCTGCGTACGTGCTGCCCTGCTTGTCTGTGACATTGACCAGGTAGGTTAAGGCCTCATTCTTTTGCAGTGCATCATCTGCAAGAGTGACTGCAGTTGTGCTGGCCTTGTTAGCCTTCAGGATCTTGAGTTTTACCCCTGTGAATGTTGAAGCAATTTGTGCTGATGTGGCTGCCACCTTGTCGGTATTCTCTTGCATATGCAGATCGGTATGGGAGATTAGGACCAGATTGTCTGCAAAGTTCAGATCATTGAGCTGCGTCCAACTTGTCCACTGGATCCCTTTTTTCTCCTTGCTGTGGATATCTTCATGATCCAGTTTATGGCCAGCAGGAAGAGAAAAGGCGAGAGTAAACAACTGTGGTGGACTCAGGTCCTCACTTGGAAGGCTTCTGTGAGTTGGTCTCCATGGACTTTCTTGCAAGGCATTCCCTCATAAGAGTTCCTGATGATTCTTAGAAGTTTAATTGGCACACCATAGTGGTAGAGGAGTTTCCAAAGGGTTTCTCTGTCCACTCTGTTGAATGCTTTCTTATAGTCAATGAAGTTTACTGAAAGGGGGAGTTCCATCCCATTGAATACTCAGTTATGATGCACAGTGTTGCAATTTGATGTGTATACGATCTATCTTCACAGAAGTCAACTTCCTGATCTCGCAAATGAGTGCTGATTTGTTCCTTCATTCTGCTCAGTTTGACTCTGTTGAATACTTTGCCTGGGGTTGATAGAAAAGTTATCACTCTGTAGTGTGTGCAGTTAATCAGGTCACCTTTCTTGGGAATCTTGATGAGATATCCTCCATCCAGTCTGAAAGTGCCTTTTCCTCTTTCCAGATCCTTCCAAACATGGGTTAGGGCATGTCTACTGATGTTTCAATCTCTGCCTTCAAAGCCTCTGTAGGAATGTTGTTGGGTTCTGCTGCATTCCCATTTCTCAGTTATTTGATGGCTTGGTGTATTCTTTCCTTGGTTTGCCCCTGCAGTCAATGGTCTTTAACAGGTCTTTCTGGCTTGCTGTATCTGCCAGAAAGTTTCCTTGTTACACTGTAGAGTTTGCTCATGTTTCAATGCCTTGCTGCTTCCTGGGCTTCTGTGGCAAGATCATTGATGAATCTTTGCTTGTCTGCTCTTAAGCTTCTCTGCTTCTGTGTTGGGTTTGGTGTGTTCACCTTGAGATTTAGCTTTTTCAGCTCTACCATCGCTGGTCCCAAGCCCAGCTTGCAAAAGGAGGAGGGTTAAGCGTGGGACTAGTTACCCCACCATGTAAAAACATTTTAGCTACAGAAACATCAACCAAAAGACATCTCTCCTTCATGGAGAGCTATGACACCTTGTTGTGAAAGCCAGAGGTCCCTGACAGCGACAGAGCAGATCCACCTGCTTTCAACCAACACCATCAACATCGGGACATCTAATGTGCGGACCATGTACAAGACAGGTAAGAGAGCCCAAGTTGCGGAAGAGATTAAAACAATACAACCTTGCCCTGCTTGGCATCAGCAAGACTAGATGGACACTGTCCAAACAGAAAAGACTGGCTCCGGGGGATGCTTCTGTGTTCTGAGAGGAGATACTGGGTCCCAAGAAACACCAGTGTAAAGAATGGATCTCCACCAAGACTCTGCAAAATTCAAGAGAGAAAGGAAAAGAAATCTGCAGTAAACACCAGTTGTAGAATCCAGAGTGGATGGTGCTAAATTGCCTTGTCGAGAGCCATGCCTAAGCCATTTCTGATTGGCCCTTTTGTACTGGCAAGACTCCTGGATTGTATTGCATTTGTCTGAGAAAGAGGGGTTAATATAGCCCATTCACGCACAATTTTGCCTGGTATGCTCAGGTGACTGGGCAATGTCCGACTAGCTCTTTGGAATTTGTGTGCTTCCACAAAGCTTGTTGTCGGCAATTAGCTAAGGGCAGTGAGAGCATGTGACCCGATGCTGTGTGGTTTTGTCAGTGGTGTTCTAGATGGGTTCATTATGAGTTGTATGAATGTACAGTAATGTTCTACTCATGTAGAAATATGCCCGCTCAAAAAGTAAAGACTCAAGATGATTGGGAGTTCTGGGTGTCCTTGATGTATTTTGATGGTTATTTAGAATTCACCAGGTGTTAGATTACTTAGTACCAGATTTAGGATACATTATTTTTTATTTGGTAAGTGTGTTTTTATAATTGCATTACTTTGTATATGGCTTAGACATTCTGAAACCTGTTGCAGTACCTTTCATCATATGTTCTCATGCTGCTTTGTAGCTCTACAAGCTGGAGTTATTCTCCCAACAGCTCCTATATTTGCTGGAGTAATTATTATGTATGGATGTTAGAAATTAGTCTTATAGTGGTGTTTTCCCCAAACCTTTTGCCTTTTCCCCTTCTATTTTTGCTAAAGTTGTTTTTGTTGGCCTTCTTACTCTGCAATTTACCACTGCTAACAACTGCTAAAGTGCTTGTGCTCACTTCTTAAAGCATGGTGAAATTGGCTTACACCTTATTGGCATATTTAATTTGCTTATAAGTCGCCAGTAAAGTGAATACCACATACCGAGGGCCGGTAAATGAAATGCTACTAGTGGGCCTGCAGCACTTATTGTGTCACTTACTTAAGTAGCCCCCTAAAATATGTCTCAGACCTGCCATTGCAGCCTGTGTATGCAGTGTTAAACTTCTATTCAACCTGGTAAAATAAAACCTTTTTTCAAGAATAATCTTTCCTTTTTAATATATATAAGTCACCAACAAAGTAGGCACTTAACAGCCTACAAGGCAGGGTGCAGAGTATCTAAAACATTGGACATGTACCTTAAAGTTTTACATGTCCTGGTAGTGAAAAACTCTTGAACTTGTTTTTCACTACAGCAAGACCTACCAGTCCCATCGGATAGCATTGTATTACTTTATTACAATTAATAAGAGATAACTGTTGATTGGGAGTAGGAAAGAATGTCAAGTTTGGTCCCTAAATAATTGTAAATTAGAGCCCTCTTTAATGGTAAAGTCAGGTTTTAAGTCGTAATTCTGAAAATGCCACTTTTAGAAAGTTGTTCTAATCTTGTTCTAATCATTTTGTGCCTGCAGTTTGCTACTGGATCACATGACCAGGTGCGAGTGGCAGTTGGCCGTTGTGTATTCGTCCCAGACAGCCACACAATAGATGTGAAGATTGTGGTATATTATAATGTGTGGTTGTGCATCTTCATCTTATAATACACTCACAAAACTATCTTGGGTCGAGTTAGGCTCATTTGTAAAACCTTACTCATTCCTGGGTAGCTGTGGCTTTCAGCAGCAAGGCTTAAACAGGAACTAATGTGAAGCTTTTAGAAGTACCAAACAACAGAATAACAAAGTCACAGACACAAAAGAAATCTGACACCAACTTATAAAAATAGATTTTATTTTTATGACTTTTTAGACATCAGTATGAGCAAACTCCAACAGAAGGTTCCCGAGATATAGAGTTTTAAGTAAAAAATAAATCTCCGATTTTTAGTCCAACGCTCCAACAAGCATTAGTAATCGCAAATTTTGAAAGCTGTTGAAAAGTTGTGAAGAGTTGTGTTTAGCTGCTGAGGCCCGGGCTGGGCAACCAGCTCTGTCAGGCAGAAGGTCAGGGAGGCCAATAAGGAATATTGGGACAGTCACCTGTTCACCAAAGTAGTCTTCACACTTTTCTTCAAAACTGCCATAGACATCAATGGAGTAGTCTTGATACTGAGGATACAAGGTGCTGATGATGCTGAAAGATACTCTCTGTGCTCTGTGATTGATGAGGGTCTTCCTTGGGACATCCCTCAGTCCACAGGTAAGGTGTGGTGACTATAGCCACAGGAGTTGCAGTCCCTTGAAGTCCTTTTTGAGCCAGGAGAATTCTTGCAGTGGCTGGGCTACTGCTCTCCGGCAAGAGTAGGCTCATCAGTTTCCATTGATAATGACTAGTGTTGGTCCTTGGCAACCAATCTGCACTCTGATGACTATTCTTGGTCCAGCAGACACAAGTGCAACTTTTGAGTAATGAGGGCAGGTCTTTGTCAGCGGCAATTCATTGAGGGTGGCTACTGACTAGCCAGGATGGTTTACTTCAGAATTTATGGCCCTGGTGCACAGGGTGTCACCCAACTTAACCTTAGAGTTCACCATTTTGGTCTGGGGCTCTGGAGCAACTTTTCCAAGAGCCAGGCATCCCAGGCACAGTCCTCTCTTCACTACCCTAAGAAACAGCAGGTGCAGTCTAGCGGTTGTTGCAGCCTCTCTTGCCAGGTCCAGGCATCAGCAGGGCATTCCTTTTTCATCTTTTCACCAGTCCAGATGTGATCTGAGGTTCAGAATGCCAGGTGTGCAATACTTATACCCAGGAAATACCCTGGGGGGGGGGTGATGGGGTCACTAGTCAATGGGCTACCAGGATCCCTCCCACCTTATGACAATGTCCAACTATGTGTGTCATCTAGCAATCCTAAAGTGCACTATACTGCCCACTTTCAAGGTGTGACTACCTATGGGCTACACGCCCTCAGAAAAACAGTTTGGCAACTGGTTTACCCTCTCTGTTCCCACCACCAGCACATCTACATGAAGAAAGGGCAGCACTTTTTTGAGTGTGATCAACAATTGTCCACCAAAGGCGGCTTCTCCTTTGAAGCTCACCGTCTGGGCCTACAACCTGTGTGTCTTCTTGTAAGAAGGGAGGTAACTCCTCCCTGTATGGCAGTACTCAATTTTTTCTGGGCCTGGGAGTTGTTTACATGACTCCTCAGGAGGGCAGAAGGCTGTCTGGTGGCCAGCAACTGCGGAAGGGCACTGGATAAACTGGGCAACAGAGTGGCAATGTTGTAAAAGTTACTGTTCCTTAAAAGCAACAATAAATCAACCCAGGTTTAATGTCACAATTAATGTGCTATCTTGAAGTACCATTTTAGAATTCCCATGCAAAAGTAGCATGACTGAGATGTCAACTTGTAACTCCTGCACTAGCCTATGAGGCTACTGGCTTTTCCACAGTAAATACAACAATTTAGTAGTTTACAGTTAGGACATATTAAAGTACATGCCCACTTAATTATATTCCACTACCTGCCATAGGCCTCAATAGCCCTTCCTTAGTGGATATTTGTATATAGTTAAGGGAAGTGAGGGCTTTGCCTTTGGTTTAGTTTATTGGCAAAGACGAACTCACGGTTTATAACTGCTCTTACAGGCTGCAGTGGAAGGCTGGGTGACACTTTGTAGTCCGTCACACTCAGGGTGGCGTAACCAGTGTTGCATCCCTGTGTGGACACTTTAACTTACAGGCCCTGGATACCCTTGGGACCATATGCTAGGGACTTATAAGTAAGTTAATTAATGCCAATTGGGGGTAGCCAAATCAATATAGACTTTGTTGAGGATTAGAATACTGGCACAGTCTGAGTAGCAAGCCTCAGTGCACTCTCAGAGCAGTATCAGTCCAAACCTTTGGGGGTGATCATGCAAACAGAGGCATTTAACTACAATGGAGAGAAAGGGAGGGGACAGGATGGGTCATGTAGGTAGGATGAGGGGGCAGAGCTGTCACCTACCACACTTGCACTTCAAAAGGCTCCTTCAGCCCATTCACAATGAGCTTCACACTAGGTCATTGAGCCCCCAGACAAGCAGGGCAGAGAGACAGGAAATTACAGACACTTCTGTGGGGGAAAACATCAGAAGCTCCTCCCACTTCAATGGGGTGACAAGGTATAAAAACAGAACCCTCAGGCCAATTCTTCAGTTCCATTCGGGACCTTACAAAACTACTGAAATTCACTAGTTACAGTTATCCCTCGTGTCCTAGGGTAACTATAACTTGTGCCTCCGCCATGCACAGTTCTCACATCAATACTTGTATTGCAAATGTTGCAGTGATACTATCAATGATGTCATAAAAGGTGTCTGGAGTTATGTAATATGTGGTATAATTAGCAATGCACAGTGAGGGCACAAATTATAGTTACCTTAAGGCTCGAATTATAGTTATTTGAGATAATGATTTCTGTTGAATTTCAGTGGTTTAGTACCTTTAAAACATAATGTTCTCATTGAAACACCTAACTTTAACCCCTCGGGTGTCCAGGACGAGCTGGCCTCACCCTCGGCGCTCCGGTGCCGCGGACGAGACCAGCTTGTCCTACTATGTGCCCTCGGCGCTCCCCCCGAGGGCCTAGCACCCCTCTCCCCTGGGCAGGGATGGAAGGGGAATCGATTTCCCTTCCACCCCTGACCCCCCGTGGCGTCTGATGATGTCAGCGCGGCCTCATTAGAGGCCTACCCCTCCGTGCTGGAAGCTCAGCTTCCAGTGCAGATCGGAAGAGAAATGCCAAAAGCATTTCTCCTCCGATCACGTGGAGGTGCGAGAGAGGCATGAAAGGAGCAAAAAGTCCTTTCCTCTCATTTCTCGCTCAGCATTTCTCCTGCCCGATCACATCAGAAATACCCACTACACACCAGGGAATTAGTTTGTTTTGTTTTATATCCATAAGGGGAGCGGCCCCTTGGGCAAGGGCTGCTCCCCAGGTGGGGCAAATTATTTTACGACCATTTCTGCCACCACCGGGGGCAGAAACCACTAGACACCAGGGCCCATATTTATACTTTTTGACGCAAAACTGCGCTAATGCAGTTTTGCGTCAAAAAAATTAGCGCCGGCTAACGCCATTCTGAAGCGCCATGCGGGCGCCGTATTTAAGCAATGACGTTAGCCGGCGTTAGCCGCCGGCGCTGCCTGGTGTGCGTGGAAAAAAACGACGTACACCAGGCAGCGCCGGCGTAGGGGGATATGGGGCTTGGGCGTCAAGAAATGGGGCAAGTCAGGTTGAGGCAATTTTTTCGCCTCAACCCGATTTGCGCCATTTTTTTTCACTCCCAACCCCCATAGAAATTACTCCTGTCTTAGCAAAGACAGGAGTCATGCCCCCTTGCCCAATGGCCATGCCCAGGGGACTTCTGTCCCCTGGGCATGGTCATTGGGCATAGTGGCATGTAGGGGGGCACAAATCAGGCCCCTCTATGCCACAAAAAAAAAAAAAAACACTTACCTGAACTTACCTTAATGTCCCTGGGATGGGTCCCTCCAGCCTTGGGTGTCCTCCTGGGGTGGGCAAGGGTGACAGGGGGTGTCCCTGGGGGCATGGGAGGGCACCTCTGGGCTCCTTCAGAGCCCACAGGTCCCTTAACGCCTGCCTTTTGCAGGCGCTAAAAAACGGCGCAAAAGCGGGCGTATGTCATTTTTTTTGACCCGCCCACTCCCGGCCGTGAATTTTGCCCAGGAGTATAAATCCGACGCACATGCCTCGGAGTCGATTTTTTAGACGTGAACGCCTACCTTGCATCTCATTAACGCAAAGTAGGTGTCCACGCTAAAAAATGACGCAAACTCCATGGACTTTGGCGCTAGAAGCGTCTAACGCCAAAGTATAAATATGGAGTTAGTTTTGAGTCGAAATTGCGTTAAAAAAAACGACGCAATTCCGGCGCAAACGGAGTATAAATATGCCCCCAGGGATCTTTTTTTTTTTTTATATGTGGGGAGCGACCCCTTAGGCAAGGGCCACTCCCCTGGGGGGAAAATTAACTTTAGGCCATTGCTTTCCCCCTTGGGGGCAGATCAGCCTATTTTTATTAGGCCAATCTGCGCCCAAGGGGGGGCAAAAACCACTAGACACAAGAGATTTTTTATTTTTTTGTGTCAATTTCACGCAAGGGGAGTGACCCCTTAGGCAAGGGTCGTTCCCCTGGGGGGCAAATTTATTTTAGGCCATTTCTGCCCCCAGGGAGGGTAGAAACCATTTAGGCACCAGGGATTGGTGTGTGTGTATGTGTGTGCTTTGTTTGGGGGGGCAGCCTCTTGGGCAAGAGTCGCTTCACATGAGGGCACATTACTATTGGCCATCAGCCTATTTTTGGAAGGTCCATCTGCCCCCCCGTGGGCAGAAAGCCCACCAGAGACCAGGGAAGATTTTTTTCTTCAAAAAAGAGGGTGGAGGTATGGCCATACCCCCATCACAAATAAATGTGGCCAAAGTTGTTCTGCTCACCGGTGTGCAGATGGGGCAATTATCCTCGATCCATTGCCCGGGGGTGGGGCAGAAAGCCTACTAGATGCCAAGGAATTAAAAATAAATAGTGGGGTGGTGGCTACCAACCAGTATGGGCATGGGTATGCCCCCACCCCAACAGAAGGGGGTAACAGTCTTTCAGCTCTCCCTCGCACAGTAAAACATCTTATCCCACGGCAAGCAAGAGGACAGTTGATTATTTTGGTTTTACATTTGGGCCATGAGAGCTTTTCTAACTCTCAAAATCGTCCCACTTGGAATGGTGAGGGCTGCACTTTTTGGACTTTAGGACGCTGCCATGTCGAAAAATCCACAAGACCTAGACACATCTGAAAACTAAACATCTGGGTGAGTCCAGGATGGTGTGCTTCACATGCACCCCTCACTATTTTCTTACCCACAATGCCCTGCAAACCTCCAACTTTGCTGGAAATCACAAATTTTTCCCACATTTTTGTGATGGAACCTTCCGGAATCTGCTGGAACCCACACAATTCCTACCACCCAGCATTGTTGCATCTTTGCTGATAAAAATTCTGCCCCACTTGTCAGCCTAAAAATGTTTTTTTTCAAACTGCCCATTTTGGACCCGCTTTGGTTCCCACTCAATTTTGACATGTTCTTGGCTCTTCCTTGTCACAGGCACTTGGCCCACCTACACAAGTGAGGTATTTTTTTTTACCGGGAGACTGATGGGAACGTTGGGTGGTAGGAAATGTGTCCCCGTGCGATGATCCCTCATAGAAATGTCGAAAAAATGTGATTTGTTTAGCTAAATTTGAGGTTTGCTGAAGATTCTGAGTAAGTCACACCTCCCTGGATTCCCTTGGGTGTCTAGTTTTCAGAAATGTTTGGGTTTGGTAGATTTCCCTATATAGCTGATGAGCCCAGGACCAAAAACATAGGTGACCCCCCCCACAAAAACAGGTAGTTTTGTATTTGATAATTTTGATGTGTCCACATAGTGTTTTGGGGCATTTCCTTTCGCGGGCACTAAGCCTACCCACACAAGTGAGGTACCATTTTTATCAGGAGACTTGGGGAAATGCTGGGTGGAAGTACATTTGTGGCTCCTCTCAGATTCCAGAACTTTCTGTCACCGAAATGTGGACTAAAAGGTTTGCAAAGGATTCTGGGTAACAGAACCTGATGAGAGCCCCACATGCTACCCCATCATGGATTCCCCTAGGTGTCCAGTTTTAAAAAATGCACCGGTTTCATGGGTTTCCTTCGGTGCCGGCTGAGCCAGAGGCCAAAATCCATAGCTAGACACTTTGCAAAAAACAGCTCTGTTTTCTTAGGGAAAATGTGATGTGCCATGTTGTGTTTTGGGGCATTTCCTGTCACGGGCAGTAAGTCTACTCACACAAGTGAGGTACCATTTTTATCGGGAGACTTGGGGGAACGCTGGGTGGAAGGAAATTTGTGGCTCCTCTCAGATTCCAGAACTTTCTGTCACCAAAATGTGAGGAAAAAGTGTTTTTTTGGCCAAGTTTTGAGGTTTGCAAATAGTAACAGAACCTGATGAAAGCCCCACAACTCACCCCATCTTGGATGGGTCTAGTTATCAAAAATGCACAGATTTGGTAGGTTTTCCTAGGTCCCGGGTGGGCTAGAGATCAAAATACACAGCTAGGCACTTTCCAAAAAACACATCAGTTTTCAATGTAAAAATGTGATGTGTCCATGTTGCGTTTCTTTTTGCAGGCATTAGGCCTACCCATGCAAAAGAGGTACCATTTTTATCGGGAGACTTGGGTAACACAGAATAGTAGAACAAGTGTTATTGCCCCTTGTCTTTCTCTAAATTTCTTCCTTCCAAATGCAAGACAGTGTGTAAAAAAGACGACTGTTTGAGAAATGCCCTGGAATTCACATGCTAGTATGGGGACCCCAGAATTCAGAGATGTGCAAATAACCACTACTTCTCAACACCTTATCTTGTGCCCATTTTGGAAATACAAAGGTTTCCTTGGTACCTATTTTTCACTCTTTATATTTCACCAAATGAATTACTGTATACTAGGTATACAAGGAAATCCCATTGCAGGGCGCAGCTCATTCATTGGCTCTGGAAACCTAGGGTTCTTGATAAACCTACAAGCCCTATATATCCCCGCAACCAGAAGAGTCCAGCAGACATAACGGTATATTGCATTTACAAATCTGACATTGCTGGAAAAAATTACAGAGTGAAACGTGGAGATAAATGGCTGTTTTTTCAGCTCGGTTTCAATATATTTTTATTTCAGCCATAATTTTCTGTAGGAAAACTTTGTAGGATGTACACAAATGGCCCCTTGCTAAATTTAGAATTTTGCCTACTTTTCAGAAAGGTTTAGCTCTCCGGGATCCAGCATTGGTTTCGTACCCATTTCTGTCACTAACAGGAAGGATGCTAAAAGCACAAAAATTAGTAAAAATGGGGTATGTCCCAGTAAAATGCCAAAATTGTGTTAAACAATCTGTTTTTCTGATTCAAGTCTGCCTGTTCCTGAAAGCTAGGGAGATGGTGATTTTAGAACCGCAAACCCTTCTTCTGCAGCCCTTTTTTCCCTTTTAAAAAAATGAAAATGTTGCTGTATTTTGGCTAATTTCTTGGTCTGACTCAGGGGAACCCACAAACTCTGGGTACCTCTAGAATCCCAAGGATGTTGGAAAAAAAGGACACAAGGGTAGCTTATGTGGACAAAAAGCTATGAGGATCTAAGCGCGAACTGCCCCAAATAGCCAAAAAAAGGTCTGGCACCTGAGGAGGAAAAAGGTCTGGCAGCAAAGGGGTTATTGTCACTTTAACCTTTTTTACAGTGAATTTCTACAGTTTTATTAATGTAAAGTAGTATTTATTACCTTATGTAAAGACAACGCTCCCTGATGCCCCTCTGCCTGGAGGAGTTGGACGCCGGGCATGGCCACCAGCCACACCCTGCTTGCAGCCCGTCGTTGACAGCCAACCCCATGCCACACACTATAACTCACGCCTCCCTTGAGCACTGCTTGTACCCTTTCATATTACATCATTTACACAATGTTAAATCACAGCATTATTAACAATACTCATGACATCTCAAATGACACAATTTATGAGATCACTGTGCATTGTAGTGGGCAGAGTTTTAGTTAAATTGGTCTGGCTGCAAGGTGACACCACTCTGTACGAAGAAACGCAAATAACATTTGAATTTGTAAGGTTTGTGTAATTTAAGTTGGTTTTGTATGGAAATAATACATTAACGTTTCCTAACTATAACATATATTAAACTATAGAAGATACATATAGTTAGGACCACATTTCCATAGGAAAAGCATTTTTTGTTTTCCTAATAACTTTTTGTCACCGTTTGACGAATCCCCAATTATCGTGGTCGCTGTTATAGAGAGCCAAATTTAAATTTGAACTTGTACAACAGACTACACCACTGCCACCACAAAGGGTAACTGAGGTAATTACTACAAGTAATCCCAAACATACAAAATCCAAGATGTCTGGAACACTCAACAGTATTAAACAAAAATTGTTGTACATATAATTGAAAAAATAAAAGAATATTTGCATTTTAATACCATATTAAAAGTTGCAATAGTACTTCAAATGGATGTCATCACATTCAGTATACATTCAATATCCCAAATAAAAAGTAACATACCTATGACAACTGAAGCAATATTGTTCTACAGAGACAAAATACAACCAAGATAGCATGTCTTGAAGTGTTCCAAAAATACACTTCTTGCTATCACATCCGAAGTTCATAATATTTTGTGATCACAAGGTGCACAGCTGATGCGGCTAGTCAGCTGTGCTCATTGTGATCACAAAATATTACACATAGAATAATAAAAGACGGTGCCTTCTGGGAATGTGCTCATCAGGCAGAGTTACCAGTCAGCTCATCTGCTTATGTAGCTGCAGATTTCATTCTGTAGCCATTCTAAGTTCTCTGGTGAGGAGTAGAGAGAGGTTACATGCATGTGTCTGCATCACTGTGTTTGCTGGTGGCTTCTCCCCAGCAAGGTAAACAACAGGAGCAGTAGGACTGGTCAGTAGAGCTTCAGCGGAGCCATCAGTCAAGGTCCTAACCATGACAAGGTAGGCAGTGCTCAGCCACCCTCTGGAATTCTCAATCGCAGGAAGGTCCATGAAGGGCCAGGTTCAAAAGGTGTTCAGTGAGCTGGCAGGCAACTCTATTTTATATTTAAAGGATCAGACATTTGGACACACGCTCACTTCCAATCACAGTCAGTTTATGTTCTAAGTTCAAAGTGCCAAGCCAATCATGCTGGGCACTGTGTTGCTACTCAGAGAAGAGTCTTGGAAGTTCCCATTTGCAGACTGCAATGCAGGGTCCTGTGTCTTCTTGATGAAGCTCAAATACACCTTCTGCTTTTAGTGGAAAATATGGATTGTCTCCCCAGACAGTCATAGAAACAAAGACATGCAGAAGTAGAAGAAGATGAGAATGGGGCAGTTCTCAGTGGGCAGCTTTAATTCTCCAACTTGCAACCAACATTTCTAACCAAAATAAATGTGTGGTCACCTATTGGTAATCCTAATGACAGATGCACAATTAGTATCTGTGAAGCATTTTCTACTACACACATTCTGATGATTGTGATTACAATATGTATGCACATAATGTTTATAAAATTTCAAGCATTCAAGAAATGTTATCACCTTCACCTGTCCTAATCTTCTTGATCTATCTAGATGTAATCTATTGACTTAATGTAGTCATGTGGGCAGATCAGTGACATCTCACGTAGGTGCAAACATGCACCCAAGATATTTACAAGTAGCACCCACTAGCCACAGCTAGTGCGGAGAAGTCAAGGCGAACTGCCCACTTGAGGCAGCAGATAGGGGAGATCAAATTAGGGTATCACCTCTTGCTGGACAGTAAAAAGATGATTATAAAGTTATCCAGTTTACAGTGTCGGGATTCTCAGAATTAGAGCCCCCACAAATTGTTACCAAAAGCACAAAGAAAGGTGAACTTTCAGGAACAAAAGACACATGGTGAAAATGGCATAGCCACACAGCTTATCTGGCCTTGTCCTTTACCTGTGCTGCATGCACAGCCTAGTATACAGGGTCTAGGGCACTGTTGCAGTGGGTACTTTTCATGATAAACACAGGGCATACCTATCAGTTAAGAAATCAAAAAAGATTACACACGGTTCCACCTAATACTGAGGGTTTCTTTCAAGAAAATAGTTCAGCAAGTCAATGAAAAGCGAACTTTATCGAAGCAAGAGCCCTCACTCACCATCCGGTGACATGCTTCATCATAGGGCCAGCTCCTCGTCAGGCCGGCACTGCAATGCCTGACGGGCCCCGCAAGGGGGCTCTTTGCCGGAGATCTTTTAAGAATCGATTGTGGCCGGTCGAGAAAGAAGTGAAGTGAAGGATTGGTAAACAGGAAAAAATTTAAAATGTCTAGAGGTAAAAATTAATAATTTTAATACTCATGACTCTACCTCTGACAAGATTAAAATCAAATAAAGCTGGGAATTGGTGGAATAATGTCCATAATTCCCATGAAAGCTAGGTAGGTATAAACGTCAAAAGACGGAGCACACAGGGTCCCCTGTATCACTCTATATAGTTGGTCAACATGTTTCTCGCTTATTACCAAGGAATTACCTTATGCGATTCGTCAGGACCTAGTAACATACCTAATCCTTTAAATTGTGAAATTGTCACATATGAAAGTCAAAAAACCTAAAGAAATGTAGAAGGAAAGAAACCACAATTAGCACTGCATATGCTTAAACAGATAACAATACAAATGGTGTGCAACCCCAAATTGAAGTGCAAATTCACTCTAGTGCCAAGTGGTATATGAGTGATTAAGATAAATACAAGTGCACAAGCCAATTTAGGCAGAGAAACATTCAAATAGCTTACCCTCCAAAAATTAATGGTAGGGCCACGTCGGAGGAGGCCAGGCTAGGAAAATCAATTCTGATCTACATATACGCAGATAAGGGGACATAAAAAATACTTTCATTGAGAGAATCAGTAATTCATAAGATTGTTAGTGTAACACTTATAGAAATAATTAAAGTAATTTATTCGATTGAGAACCTATGATATCCCAGCAGGACATTAAGCCTGCAGAGGCAGGGGACTAACTTTGACATGGCCAGCAAAAATAAAATAAATGGCTTAAAATTAGTAGGTTAATGTTAGAGTAGGCATGGGCACAATCATTAATACATCTAGACTCTTAGCAAGGGGCAATGTGACCGCTGGACCCAGCACATGTATAAAAATAGAGATAGAAATACGCGTGTAAAAGTCAAAACGCGTGTCAATGTGCTGCCGAAATGAAGGAAGCGCGCGGCTGCTACGTGTCGCTCCTTCAAGTGTCTACGAGCGCGGAATGAAGAAATCATTAAAGGTCAAAACAGAGGGGCGCGTATAAATTAGGAACGCGTATCAATTTCGGCAAAAATATGCCGAAATGAAGGAAGCGCGCGCCTGTGACGCGTCGCTCCTAAATGTGTCAGCGTGCGCGGGCTGAGGAAAAGAAGATAACCTCAGGGCCTGGCGTCACGGAAATCTGTACTAATGTATAGGTTAACGGTTTAGGGAAAACCGGCAATAACGACTTGGTGCTGAAAAAGCCGAGATCGCGGTGATGCCGGTTACTAAGACACAAAACTAGCACTCTTCGAAGATGGCACTTACTTTCAATGTACACGGGCACTGCCGGTAAACCTGCGCCAGGTTCTGCACCCCGGAATCATGGAGTCTCTGTCACCACGGGGTTTAAGAACAGTAAGGGAGAGCAGGGAAAAGAGAAAAGGGACTAAACAAGGGCAGAAAGGTGGCAGCCATCTTAGCATGTAAATACATGAACTAGAAGGCTAAAGGTGTCGGCCATTATTGAAGTATGCCAATAATCAAGTGAAGAAATCTAAGCCCTATCATGAAAGTCAAAAAATAAAAATTTAAAGATGTAAATATATATATATCTATATATATATATATATGTATGTATGTATGTATGTATTGAGTATTTGTAAAGCGCATTCCAACCCGTGGGCATCGAAGCGCTGACAGAGGTGGGGCAGAATCCATATACCAAGGGACTCCCCAGTTATTGCGGGAAGAGCCACGTTTTAACCAATCTCCTAAATCTTAAATGGTTATGTTCTTGCCTAAGATTCAGCGGGAGTGAATTCCAGATTTTGGCGGCCGCGATGGTAAACGCTTTATCTCCCCATTTCGCCTTCTTAGTACGGGAGGTTTGAATTCGATAGGCAGAAGCAGACCGCAACGGCCTATTAGGCCTATAGAATTGTAGCTTGGAGGTCAAAACGTTGGGCCCAATCCCATGGACAGCTTTATGAGTGATGCAGAGTGCCTTGAAAGAAAGCCGCTGGGCTACCGGAAGCCAATGAAGGCTTCTGAGGGAGCTCTTAGCAGAGGCCCCACGAGGTAACTTCAATACAAGCCTAGCCGCGGTGTTCTGCATCACCTGTAGCTTGTTGAGGGATGCTTTATCCAGGTTAAGCAGCAGCGCATTTCCATAGTCCAATCTAGAAATGGCTAGAGCCAGAGTAGCGGCAATTCTACAGGAGGGTGGAATAAAAGGGAAAACTTTCTTTAATTTCTTCAGCATCCACATACAGGACTTAACTATCAGATTAACCTGCGGTTTAAATGACAGTTGGTCATCAAACAATAACCCTAAGTTTTTCGAGGTGGATCCTGGCTCCGGGAGGGTGCCGCATTCTTTCGGCCACCACATGGAAGACCAGAGATCCCTCTTCATCCCGAAACACAGGATTTCCGTTTTTTCACAATTGAGTTTTAGCCAATTGGCTCTCATCCAATTGTTCACTGCTATCATACAAGCATTAAAGCGGATAGCCACTTCTTCCAAATCATTATCGATAGGGATGATGATCTGAGTGTCATCAGCATACAAGGTGGGAATGAAGCCGAAAGTACGAATTAATTCTGTCAGCGGTGCCACGTACACATTAAACAGCGTAGGGCTGAGTGACGAGCCCTGAGGGACCCCACACGGCAGCAGATAAGCTGGGGATCTAAAATCACCACTACTAACCGTAGCCCACCTGTCGGACAGAAAGGATTCAATCAGCTTGAGAGCTTGATCTCTTACACCAGCCTGGTGCAGACGATCTAATAGAATATGGGGGGCGATGGTATCAAATGCTGCAGACAAATCTAGCAAAACCAAAAAGACCCCTTGGCCCTCATCAACCAATCTGCGTATGGTGTCCGAAGATGCAATGAGAGCCGATTCCGTGCTATGTAATTTCCGAAAACCATGTTGCGCACTGTCTAAGCCCTTAGTGAACAATGTCGCAGTTAAGTGTAGGGAAGCAATATTCAGTATTATTAAAGGAACTCCTAAGTAATGGATCATGTCCTGAACAACTCGAGGTTTGGTCATGGTGATGAAAAGGAGTAAGGTGGTTAATGGATAAAGTTAGTCCATTGAATATCATCATTTAGACCAGCTATATGTGTCTTAAGTCTGAAGACCCACCGTTGTTCCTTTTCAAAGAGCTTCTTTGTGCTGTCAATGTTGTCTCTCATAGTTTCCAGAACAAACCATTTAATATCGTTAGGGGTGTGCTTTTTTTCGATAAAATGGTTGGTCAGTTTTGTGGATGATCTCTTACACCTAATGGTGCTCCGGTGTTCGTTAATACGAATTTTCACCATTCTCGTCGTCATGCCGATGTATTTCAGATTACACGGACAGGTAATCATATAAATACAGTTCTTAGTCCGACAGTTGGTATGGGATCTTAGTTGCCAAGTTTTTAGTTCCCCTATGTCCACTTCTTGAATGTTATAAGTCAGAGGGCATACATTACAAGAGCCGCAGGGATAATGTCCCTTTACTCTCAGCCATTGACTGGGGCCCAGGTGGTCAGGGGGTCGAACCACTGCGGGTCTTGTGTGTACCACCAAGTCCTTAATATTGGGAGTTCTTTTGAAGGCGAATAAGGGACGTTCTAGTGTAGCACCCGCACTGGTGAGAATGGGCCAAAGCCTACGGACAATACCCTTTATTTGGTTACTGAGGGGAGTGAATGTAGTAACACAGGTTAATCTAGTTTGTTGGGAACGAGTGTTATTAATCAATAATGTATCTCTGGGGATATTAGCAGCCCTCTTTCTTGCTCGTCGAATATTCAGTGGGGGGTAGTTCCGGTCACTCAGTTTACGACATAGAGTATTGGCTTGTGTATGAAAGTCATTCTTATCAGAGCAATTACGTCGTATCCTCAAAAATTGGCCAAAGGGTAAATTATCTCGTAGGGCTTTTGGATGGTGGCTGTTGTAAAGTAAAAGACTATTGCGGTCCGTGGGCTTTTGGTATATAGATTAATTGAGGAGGCCATCCTTAAGTGTGATTCGTAAGTCCAAAAAGGAGACTTCCTTGTTGGAGACAGTAGAGCTAAAACGCAGATGGGTATCCAAGGTATTAACCCAATGGGTGAAGGCTATTGCATGGTCCATCTCGCCCTTCCAAATTACCAAGATATCATCTATATATCGGCGCCACAGTTTAATGTTGGAAAAGAATGGTTGATCAGGAGTCAAGATGTGGCGTTGTTCAAAGGTAAACATGTAAAGGCAAGCCAAACTTGGCGCAAAAGTGCTACCCATCGATGTACCTTGTATCTGATGGAAGAGACTATTCTCAAATTGGAAGAAGTTCTCTTGAAGGGCCACACCAGCACATTGCATGATGAAGCTCACTGGAGTGTTGTAAGTCCAATTGTCTGTCAGAAGCATTTCCTCTACAGCGGCAAGGGTAGCCTCTTGTGGAATGTTGGTGTAGAGAGCCTCTACATCTAGACATATCAGTATATCAGTGGTGCCTGCCTCATTTATGTCGTTCAATAGAACCAGAGTATCTTTTGTGTCCTTTAAAAAGGTGGATGTTCTCCGAACGATAGGTTGCAGGAAGAAGTCACAAAATTTGGACAGAGGCTCCAGTAACGAGCCAATGCCGGACACTATAGGACGTCCAGGAGGAGGGAGACCTTTATGGATTTTTGGAAGACAGTAAAAGTATGGAATTCTTGGACTCTTAGTATCAAGAAATTCCGCTTCTTGTTGAGTGATCCAACCGGATGCCTCTGCTTCCACAATCATGCCACGAATTTTACGTTGTAAACGTGAGGTAGGATCAGTGGAAATAGGATGATAGTAAGATGTATCACTAAGTAATCTTCTGCATTCCTGTTGGTAGTAGGTAGTGTCCATAACCACAATGGCACCACCTTTATCTGCTGGTTTCAGCACGATATCTGGATTGGAAGACAGAGAGTTAATAGCCACCCGTTCTGATTTAGAGATGTTCTGAAAAACTTTAGGGGAGTTAAGCTGTTGAATTTCATGCCGAACCGCCTTTTCGAAGGTAAGTACTTCCAGTGGGACCGAGGTGGTGGGGGGCATGAAAGTGGATGGATTCCTTAAATTGGTGTCGCCCCTTGTCTCCACACTTGGACGGTCTTTAAAGAAGAAATGCAGTCTGACTTTACGGAACAAGGCTGCCATCTCACAATGTAGTCTGTATCACCAATGTGCCTAGGATCTTCCTTCAAGATCTTCAATTCCGCCTTGACTGGTCACAGATATCGTGGAAATGCACGCGTGACTGGTTGATTCTTATCATCAATACCTCTAAACGTTTGGCGGACTCTATTACCATTCAGATCTCCATTACTGAAGCAGCCATGAAAACGACGGTTCAACTTGCGCAATTTAAGTCTCGCTTAGCCGAGATTAACTTGGAACTTAATGAGTCCAAGGAATACCTTACACGCCAGAAAATTAACAAATTACAGAAAGACATCAAACGGTTTAGCAGAGAGAGAGTATATCCTTATACTAAAGACGACTATCAATGTGAGGGTTCTTCTGAGACTTCAGATGATTCAGATACCTCACAACGGAGACCCCGCTTTCCACAGAACAGCTCCAGCTCGGATGACTGGAGCAGAGATGAGGGACAGAGACCGAATCGGAATCGTTATGCTCCACCTGCCCAGTTCAACTCTCCTTTCCCTTACCAGCCAATACCACATTGGCAACCTATGCCTATGCCGTACTTTCAACCACAGCCCCAATATAACTTCAATCCTTTTTTAGGAAGAGGCCGGGCAGAGGCAGAGGAAGAAACAGAAGGAGAGGCAGAAATGTTCATTGGGCACAGGAAGAGCCCCAGATGATCACCAGAAGCCGCAGTGCGACAAGCCAAAAGAGACCCTAGTGGTCAACCTTTCAAGTTCCGTCCTGACCTCATCGGAACTGGCAGTCCTGGAGAAAGGTTTAGGCTTCGTTCCCACTCCAAGGGAGGATCAATTCAGACTACATTGTGAGATGGCAGCCTTGTTCCGTAAAGTCAGACTGCATTTCTTCTTTAAAGACCGTCCAAGTGTGGAGACAAGGGGCGACACCAATTTAAGGAATCCATCCACTTTCATGCCCCCCACCACCTCGGTCCCACTGGAAGTACTTACCTTCGAAAAGGCGGTTCGGCATGAAATTCAACAGCTTAACTCCCCTAAAGTTTTTCAGAACATCTCTAAATCAGAACGGGTGGCTATTAACTCTCTGTCTTCCAATCCAGATATCGTGCTGAAACCAGCAGATAAAGGTGGTGCCATTGTGGTTATGGACACTACCTACTACCAACAGGAATGCAGAAGATTACTTAGTGATACATCTTACTATCATCCTATTTCCACTGATCCTACCTCACGTTTACAACGTAAAATTTGTGGCATGATTGTGGAAGCAGAAGCATCCGGTTGGATCACTCAACAAGAAGCGGAATTTCTTGATACTAAGAGTCCAAGAATTCCATACTTTTACTGTCTTCCAAAAATCCATAAAGGTCTCCCTCCTCCTGGACGTCCTATAGTGTCCGGCATTGGCTCGTTACTGGAGCCTCTGTCCAAATTTTGTGACTTCTTCCTGCAACCTATCGTTCGGAGAACATCCACCTTTTTAAAGGACACAAAAGATACTCTGGTTCTATTGAACGACATAAATGAGGCAGGCAAACTGATATACTGATATGTCTAGATGTAGAGGCTCTCTACACCAACATTCCACAAGAGGCTACCCTTGCCGCTGTAGAGGAAATGCTTCTGACAGACAATTGGACTTACAACACTCCAGTGAGCTTCATCATGCAATGTGCTGGTGTGGCCCTTCAAGAGAACTTCTTCCAATTTGAGAATAGTCTCTTCCATCAGATACAAGGTACATCGATGGGTAGCACTTTTGCGCCAAGTTTGGCTTGCCTTTACATGTTTACCTTTGAACAACGCCACATCTTGACTCCTGATCAACCATTCTTTTCCAACATTAAACTGTGGCGCCGATATATAGATGATATCTTGGTAATTTGGAAGGGCGAGATGGACCATGCAATAGCCTTCACCCATTGGGTTAATACCTTGGATACCCATCTGCGTTTTAGCTCTACTGTCTCCAACAAGGAAGTCTCCTTTTTGGACTTACAAATCACACTTAAGGATGGCCTCCTCAATTCATCTATATACCAAAAGCCTACGGACCGCAATAGTCTTTTACTTTACAACAGCCACCATCCAAAAGCCCTACGAGATAATTTACCCTTTGGCCAATTTTTGAGGATACGACGTAATTGCTCTGATAAGAATGACTTTCATACACAAGCCAATACTCTATGTCGTAAACTGAGTGACCGGAACTACCCCCCACTGAATATTCGACGAGCAAGAAAGAGGGCTGGTAATATCCCCAGAGATACATTATTGATTAATAACACTCGTTCCCAACAAACTAGATTAACCTGTGTTACTACATTCACTCCCCTCAGTAACCAAATAAAGGGTATTGTCCGTAGGCTTTGGCCCATTCTCACCAGTGCGGGTGCTACACTAGAACGTCCCTTATTCGCCTTCAAAAGAACTCCCAATATTAAGGACTTGGTGGTACACACAAGACCCGCAGTCTTGGCCGACACCTTTAGCCTTCTAGTTCATGTATTTACATGCTAAGATGGCTGCCACCTTTCTGCCCTTGTTTAGTCCCTTTTCTCTTTTCCCTGCTCTCCCTTACTGTTCTTAAACCCCGTGGTGACAGAGACTCCATGATTCCGGGGTGCAGAACCTGGCGCAGGTTTACCGGCAGTGCCCGTGTACATTGAAAGTAAGTGCCATCTTCGAAGAGTGCTAGTTTTGTGTCTTAGTAACCGGCATCACTGCGATCTCGGCTTTTTCAGCACCAAGTCGTTATTGCCGGTTTTCCCTAAACCGTTAACCTATACATTAGTACAGATTTCCGTGACGCCAGGCCCTGAGGTTATCTTCTTTTCCTCAGCCCGCGCACGCTGACACATTTAGGAGCGACGCGTCACAGCTGCGCGCTTCCTTCATTTCGGCATATTTTTGCCGAAATTGATACGCGTTCCTAATTTATACGCGCCCCTCTGTTTTGACCTTTAATGATTTCTTCATTCCGCGCTCGTAGACACTTGAAGGAGCGACACGTAGCAGCCGCGCGCTTCCTTCATTTCGGCAGCACATTGACACGCGTTTTGACTTTTACACGCGTATTTCTATCTCTATTTTTATACATGTGCTGGGTCCAGCGGTCACATTGCCCCTTGCTAAGAGTCTAGATGTATTAATGATTGTGCCCATGCCTACTCTAACATTAACCTACTAATTTTAAGCCATTTATTTTATTTTTGCTGGCCATGTCAAAGTTAGTCCCCTGCCTCTGCAGGCTTAATGTCCTGCTGGGATATCATAGGTTCTCAATCGAATAAATTACTTTAATTATTTCTATAAGTGTTACACTAACAATCTTATGAATTACTGATTCTCTCAATGAAAGTATTTTTTATGTCCCCTTATCTGCGTATATGTAGATCAGAATTGATTTTCCTAGCCTGGCCTCCTCCGACGTGGCCCTACCATTAATTTTTGGAGGGTAAGCTATTTGAATGTTTCTCTGCCTAAATTGGCTTGTGCACTTGTATTTATCTTAATCACTCATATACCACTTGGCACTAGAGTGAATTTGCACTTCAATTTGGGGTTGCACACCATTTGTATTGTTATCTGTTTAAGCATATGCAGTGCTAATTGTGGTTTCTTTCCTTCTACATTTCTTTAGGTTTTTTGACTTTCATATGTGACAATTTCACAATTTAAAGGATTAGGTATGTTACTAGGTCCTGACGAATCGCATAAGGTAATTCCTTGGTAATAAGCGAGAAACATGTTGACCAACTATATAGAGTGACACAGGGGACCCTGTGTGCTCCGTCTTTTGACGTTTATACCTACCTAGCTTTCATGGGAATTATGGACATTATTCCACCAATTCCCAGCTTTATTTGATTTTAATCTTGTCAGAGGTAGAGTCATGAGTATTAAAATTATTAATTTTTACCTCTAGACATTTTAAATTTTTTCCTGTTTACCAATCCTTCACTTCACTTCTTTCTCGACCGGCCACAATCGATTCTTAAAAGATCTCCGGCAAAGAGCCCCCTTGCGGGGCCCGTCAGGGATTGCAGTGCCGGCCTGACGAGGAGCTGGCCCTATGATGAAGCATGTCACCGGATGGTGAGTGAGGGCTCTTGCTTCGATAAAGTTAGCTTTTCATTGACTTGCTGAACTATTTTCTTGAAAGAAACCCTCAGTATTAGGTGGAACCGTGTGTAATCTTTTTTGATTTCTTGTCTATTGGGAACCTTACACACGGGACCAGGAGTCACTCTCCGAATATCCCATTTTTCATGCCCCTCCTTTGTTGCTTTTTTGATCATACCTATCAGTTGTCAGCTTTCCGTTTGCATATTATTCTGAATATGTCCTAAGTCCATCCACTGCACAGAGTACAAACATTTTTTGGCAAATTTAGTGAATTGCCTTGGCACACCCACTATATATCTTGCATACAGTACATGATCATCAGTCTTACATGAAAACACTGTATACTGGCACCGATATGCAAACGGCAATATCGTGGGCTATGCCAGATACTCAGTACATACTGCTGGTAGAGAAAACACAGGTTTTAGAACATGCTGACATTGCTGTCAAGGCTTGGACTTTAAAAATATAGGCCCTCATTATGACCCTGGCACACTTTTGACCGACAGGTTTAATGTGGCGGTATCACCGTCAACAGGCTGGTGGTGTATACCGCCACATTATGAGTATTGCAGGTTGGCTGCTGTGAACCCACCACATCTCCACTCATACCGCCATGGCGGTGTGAACCGCCGGGCTGGAGATGTTCACCTCCGACCCGGTGGGCCACAGAGTACTGCCGGCAGTATTATGAGATTATGAGCCGGCCTATTGCCATAGTTTCCACTGCGGTAGCACCGCCACGAAAACCATTGCGGTAGAGCTACCGGTGACAGGGTACTTCTTCCCTGTCACTGGTAGACGACTCCCCCATGCCCCCAGCACTCACCTGGCCCCTTAACCCCCTCCTACAGTCACAGCACCCCCCTCCCTGCATGCATGCGCACATGCACCACGCACACAACTATTCACCTCCACTTCCATACACTCATTCACTCACACTCATTCATACATGCATTCACTCGCACATACTCACACGCATTCAGGTATGCATCCACACTAACATGCTCACATGCATTCACACTGACATGCAGACAGGCACTCACTGCAACATTTCTACATACATTTACTCACATGCATACAACCACGCATACACCACAACACTCACAGACGCATTCCCACACGCACACATACATTCGAACATACAGGCAGACAGCACACACAACACCCCACTCACCCCTGTCGGACGCCCGACGTACCTTGTCCGGTGAGAAGGTCGTCCTGCAGGGAAAGGGAAGTGGCGCTGCTTCTGCCGGCAGCGCCCCACCGGGAGCGCCCCGCCCGCAGGACCCCACCAGTCCATATTAATGGCAACGTCATTGTCATAGAGCATTCATTTTTAAATTGTTGCACTGGGTTAATATTTTGTTTTGTTCACTTGGTGACCATTTGAAGGTGAAAGGTGTTTTTAGGTTTTGGATTAGGTATTATGGAGTAATATTACTGTTTGTATTTATTAGGTTTGGCTCTCTCCATTAGTCCTGAAGAGGCCCAAATGTGAAGGGGCCGAAACGCGTCGGCTGTTTATACACCAAGAGTTTGCAAGGAAAATTTAATTTACCCTTTGAGGATTCTGCATCACAGTTCTCTTTCTCTCCCTTTAAATAGTGATATAAACAAGTACGATTTAGGACTGGGACAAACTAGACAACCATCTTTGATATGTGGATTCTCGGTTTAGTTATAAGTGATTACCACATGGTTCTATAAGTAAAATAGAGGAACCATTAATTTATGTATAATGTTGAACATGTTATGTATGTATCGTTTAATGTTGATATAAGTGTGTGTATTTCTTTGTTGTTAACCACTTGATTGTCTTAACTGTTGGGAATAAAAATGGTTGGATTATTAGCAATTAAATTGCATCTCCAATGATAGATTTATTGTTTCATTGAATGTGAATTAGAGACATATATATTTTTTCCTACTAATTGACTGATTGTTATTGATAACAGTTGAATGCTATGCACTAAATCCCAGTTGGGTCACTGGCAGGATCTGCTACAGCTCCACCCTTTCTTCCAAACTCTTTAATAAATATTTAGAGTAAATTTTGGTTGGTGTATCCAAGAGTGTAATCATCCTATAATTGCCAGGCAAGTCTCGTTTTTCTTTTTTGGATCGAGGGATCCTGATACTCCCCATCCAGGAAGCTGGGACTATATTTTCATCAATAACAGTCTTAAATAATGGCACCAAGCCTTTGGCCCACAAATTGGGGGTCCAATATTAAAATTTCAGTTGACAACCCATCTTGGCCTTGGGATCTGGATGGCTTCACTTTATTAGTTGCTCAATCTCCCCAGTTGTTGGTGGGCTCTCAGCTTGAGCTGCTTTTTCCAGTTTTGTACTAACATATTGAGCTGGATCACCTAGCCCTTCAACAAGTTCTTCTTCCCCTTTTATGCTATTGAAGTCCTCAATCTACTGAGCCCACGATTCCTCATTCACTGGGTGTGACACAGTTTGTTTAACGCTTCCCATTGATTTTGCTTTAAGATCTCAGAATAGTTTAATTTGATCACTTCATAAGGCAGCTATTACTTTACTCCATCTCTGTTTTTTATGCCACACAGCTCTCTTACTTCATTTCTTTTTAATCAGGATTTATAGCGAGGTCCCCTAGACAGTCAGCCTCTGAGGTGCAGACACCAGGACACTCTCTGGAGTGACAGAGCACAATATAAATGTCCTTTACAGTACATTACAGTACGTTACATTACATGTCTATATTCATTTCTGTATTCTTTAATCATGTGCCTCAGGGCTTGATTTAATGTTTCCCTAAATGCTTCTCGTATGTTCTTTATTAGTATTCTTCTGATTCCTGTCTTTTAAATTTAATTACATTTGTGTAGTCCTTGATTTTATCTTTAAGTCTTAAGGACCAAACAATTCTCCTTTGATTTTTAGGCCCAAATTTAAGAAGGGGCCTAACGCCAAATGTTGCCACATTCGTATCATTTTTTTTACGATAATGTGGCGATATTATGGCAAAAATGCTGCGCCATATATACAAAGTGGAACAATGCATGCATTGCACCACTTTGTAACCCCTTGCGCCACATTATGCCTGAGCCAGGCATAATGCATGCAAGGAGGGGCATTCCCCCATTAGGGGGACCACACAAATGGTGCAATGAAATCCAAAAGATTTATTTGCACCATTTTTAGCAATATTTTTCACTCCTGCATAGAGCAGGCGTTAAAATGAGGCTCCCATTGTTTTCTGGGCCTACTTGCGCTTTGCATGATTATTGTCAAACTTTTTGGTACTAATCCTGCAAAGCTGCAAACTCCCATCCAAAAAGTATGTTAAATACGGCGCACACATGGTGGCGTTAGGGGTACGCTAAGGGGTGCAAGAAAAGTGGCACTGTATATGATGCAGCACCACTTTTGTAAAATTTGGCCCTTCATTTTTGTAACTTGATTTTCATGTCAAACTGGTCTCTCCTTTACTTGAAGCTCTAAATTACTTAATATAGGCTTGTGATCACTGCCAAATTGTTCTCCAACAGCAAAATATTTTACCCAGTGGACGTTGAAGTAGGAAATTGCAGTATCTAACAAAGATCCCACTGTTCTATTATAAAATGTCTTTTTTG
The DNA here is from genome assembly GCF_031143425.1 of Pleurodeles waltl. NCBI lineage: Eukaryota > Metazoa > Chordata > Amphibia > Caudata > Salamandridae > Pleurodeles > Pleurodeles waltl. The sequence goes on from NC_090436.1 coordinate 167,357,452, forward strand.
TAAGCTGGTCTTTACAAAATCTCCCATTTGTTATTGATAAATTGAAGTCTTTCAGCATATTCCCTATCATTTTGCTTCTTCTGACCCCTTAAAGATTTTTGGATGTCTTTGTACTTACTTGGGGTTGAATTCCCAGACTACTTTGCAAGGCTGTATTCATTTAATTTGTTCCTTTGCCCACACATTTGTTTGCATTAAAATCCCCTCCCAGCAAAACTATACTTTCAGTATATTTACTCTTAATATCTTGCAGAAAGGCTTTAATTTTTTTGTTTATGATGTCACCACGAACAGATAAACATTGACAACAATTAGTCTCTTTATCCTCTTTGCTCACATATGATCTCCTATTCCCCAAAAGCCCTATAACGCAACTACCAGGAACTTTTCATGTTCTCTTAGGATTCTCTCCTTCTGGATATTTGCCATTACGGCAATCATAGTGGTCAGAACGCCCACCAGGTGTCCAAATATCCCTGTTTTTGCCTATATTGTATATAATTTGTATTCCTGGAATAACACTTCATCACAGTCCCACGTTTCTTGCAGGGCAATTACTACACATTCCTTTTCTTTTCAAATTATGTTTGAAAACTTCCCATTTCTTCTTAGCCTTGCAATATTCAAAGCAAGTATCATTAAGTGCATATCATTAGAGATTTGTAACTAGACCTTCAGGGGAAATCATTGCAGCTATCCAATTCCAGTCTTGAAGTGCTTCTTTGACTCCCATTAACTGATATTTACTATTTACTTGAGTATGTCCATCTGTCATTCCATATTCTGTTCATAACTAAATGCTCTTTTATTTTTGTTTTATTTTTAAAAGTAAGTTCTTCAGAATACAGGGCATTTGTTTCTGGTATTACATTGGTTTTACTTTGCTGGTAATGTCAAATATTGTTGCAGACATACCAAGACCCATTTCTCCACTTTGTAGCTTTTCATACACATCATATCCTAGGCATCATAAGTCATCAATAATTGACAGGACTAATTCGACTATTATCCTTGAGTGAAACATTATTACTGTTGTATCCAATTGATCCCCACTTGTCATGTCACTTTTTGGAAGTAGGACTAGTTTGGTATGCCTAGAGCACATGCTGACTAATTTAGATATGGCATGGAAAATTGACAATATTAAGAAATTGATCATCTTCCTTGATGTTAAAATTATTGACCAGTTGTATCTCGAGAGACTCTTTTCAGCCTGTTTTAAGTCTCAAATTAGTGTATCCTCTCTCTTTCTGCTGATTAATATCCTGAGTCATTTCTCTGGTACTACACCTCAAATTCTGCTCTTACCTTATCTTCACTACTTGCATGCTCATCTCTAGGCACTTTGCAAATGTCCTTTCCATAGCTCCTTGGTGTATTTCTTCGATGCCGCCTCCCTCCTGCCTTTGCTGCTTCCCACCTCTTCACCTTTAATCATTTTACTACTACTTTGGAGGATACCCTCCAAACGTTTTGTCTTTTACACTTCACTTTTGTTTTTGTTGGCCTTACACATCATATCCTAGGCATCGTAACTCATCAATAATTGACAGGACGAAATCAACAATTATCCTTGAGTGAAACATTATTGCAATTGATCCCCACTTGTTATGTCACTTCTCGGGAGTAGGACTAGTTTGATATGTCTAGAGGAGATGTTGACTAATTTTGGTATGGCATGGAAAATTGATAATATTAAGAAATTGATCATCTTCCTTGTTGTTGAATTTATTGACCAATTGCACCTCAAGAGACTCTTTTCAGCCTGTTTAGGTCCCAAATGAATGACTCCTCCCTCTTTCTGCTGATTAATCTCCTCAGTCAATTCTCTGGTACTACATCTAACTTCCCGCTCTTACCTTCTCTTCACAACTTGCGTGATCTTCTCTAGGAACTTTGCAAAGGTCATTTCCATAGCTCCTTTCTTTATTTCTTCCATGCCACCTCCCTCCTGCTGACGAGCTGACACTTCATTCCACTCTTCACTTTTCATTATATTACTACTTTTGGACGTGGCAATATCAGCAGTCACCTCCAGACGTTTTGCCTTTTACCCTCCACTTTTTGCTGAGTTTGTTTTTGTTGGCCTTAGGACTTTGTGCAGCATACCACTGTTAACCAGTGCTAAAGTGTTCTCCTCTTTAAACATGATAGAACTGACTAATGCCCAACTGCCATATTTAATTTAGTCCCTTGTAAAGTGGCATACCATATACCCAGAGACTGTAAATGCTACCAGTGGACCTGCAGCACAAATTGTGCCAACCAATTAAGTAGCACCTTAAAACATGCCCAGGGTCTGTCCCAGCAGTCGAATGCAGATTTAAACTGCTATGTCAACGTGGCATTAAAAGTCCCTCTCCAAGATGTAAACTCCCCTCTTACATACGTCACCCCTAAGGTAGACTCTAAGTAGCCCATAGGGCAGGGTGCTGTGTAACTGAAAGGTTGGACAAGTACTATTACGTTTTACATTTCCTGGTAGTGAAAAAGTCTTTACTACTGTGAGGCCTACCCCTACCATAGACAGCATTGGGAATGTCTCATTACTTTTAATGAACTGTAATGTCCAATTGTTAGCAGGTAGCCATGTCATGTTTGGTGTTATTGGAATTGTTATGAGAAACCTTTCTTAATGGTAACGCTGTTTTTTTTTATCACAATTTTGAAAATGCAATTTTTAGAAAGTATGCTTTTTTCTGCCCTTAGCCCCTTGGTGCCTGTAGCCTGTCTTGGGTCACATGACTGGTTGTAACTGAGAGTTAACCTTCCTCCCAGCCAGACAGTCACACAATAGAGGGATTATGCCTCCATATTGTCACTGCAGCCAGCTTGGAGCCAGGGCGAGGGAGTCAGTAAATTCCATGCACTTCAAAGCAACTCTCTATAACCTTCTCCCTCCTTCCAGAAGGATTGCACAAGGGTATAAAGACGAAATCTCAGATATCAACTCTTCAGTACACTTCTGAACTTGTGGACTGACAGGAAGAAGGACTGCTGTGCTGCTGAAAGGACTGCTACTCTGCTGGGCTTCTGACATGTCTGCTGGACTGCGGCACTGCTGTTTTGCTGAACTGCTGTCCCGCTGTCCTCTTGCATGGAAGAGAAGAACTGGGCCTGCAACTTCATCTTTAACGGAGTGCTACCAGTGGGACTCCAAGGGTTAGTTTGCTAGCCTCTTGATCTGAGCATCAGGGACATAAAAGGCCAACCAACATTCTGCACCAGCACCTCAACCCAGCCAAAGCAAATTCCTGACCCAAATATTGTGCCCCCTAGGTCCTGGACACTTTGCGTGGCCTCGGACAGCTGTATTGGAGTTTTCAGGCTCTTTGTGACTGAGAACGGGCCCATTCACACCAAGACCTGGGCACCCTTGCCTCCATTCAACACAAAGCTCTAGCAGCCTCCTGTTTGCGCTACAGCATCGACTGCTCATGGGGATCGCCAACACAATGCTCCAGCAATGCCCATCCACAATACCTGGCCTGCTCTTTACAGTATTCCAGTAATCTCTCATGATGCTCTCCATGATCCTGGTGGTCCTCTCCACCACAAACAGGACTCTCAGTGCTGATTTGAGAGGGTAAGCTTTTAGTGGGACTACTCTGGTGACCGTAGCCAACCTTCACTCTATCATGGTCAGCCTGAACTTGTGACTCTGACCTGGTCCAGCGAAGCCAGATAGCTGCAGTTGGCTCTTTTTACTTTTTGGTGCTATTTTCTTTTCATTTTTTAAAAAGTCATACTCTGATTCTACTTATTGCCATTTTGTTCTTTTTGTCTCAAATAATTGGTGTGGGATTTTTTCTGTGTGTGTCTCCTCTTACTGTTTGTGTGCAGCATAACTACTTTGCAAATTGCCTCTAAGTTAAGCCTGGCTGCTTTTTGTACCAAGTTAAATAGGGTTAAGTACTGATTAATCTAGTGACTTTTTGTGGTTCACCCTGAAAGGGAATGTGGGTGTTGCTTGACCAGGGGTCACACCTTAGTCAACCAACAACCCAATCTCTCACAACTGCCTTCTATTTCTTGCTTTTTAGTTATCTCTTTTTGTTCTAAGATATTATCATAGGATATCAAAAAGTGTTGCTTTCTCTAAGCCTTCTTATTAATTATTCTCATTCCTTCTTATTTTCTTTTTATTTGACTTTTGTAGGACCTTTACATGCTTTCTATTTTTAAATATTGATAAAACCTCCTTTACTTCCACTACAATATCATTTATGTCCTCAGGACCTTCATTTGTGGGGACTCTTTTACCTTTTCCATAATTTTCCATTCTTGGCTAGTTCTTATCAATGTCCGGCTTAACCCCATCACGTCTTATAGTTCCTGCTTGGTTGATGCTCACATGCAGATTACACTCCCTGACCAGTACACTTTTATCTGAGAGCTCCTTCTGCTCGACCTGCAGATCCTCAGAAAACTGATAATTCATCTGTTTTTCCTTTACCTTTGTTCCTTTAACATAACCTATGCTTTGCCTATTATTCAATCTGCTGCTATATAATAAGTGCAAATTCTCACACTTTTTATCCCGCAGTTTGAGATTTAGAAGGTGCATAAAAATTGCTGTTGTAATTTCTATATTTATCTCAGAGTCTCTAACCACCTTTGTTAACAGCTGCAGCATGGCTTCTAAGAGTTTTCCTAATTCAAGGTCAGACCCTTGATTTTTTTATTTTACCAGTATCAATCAGACTTTGTGTAACGCTTTTTGCTGGTTCCTTTTTACCTGTGTTACTCACACTGTCTCACAATATTACATTCCTGCCCTCCAACAAACAATCCTGCAAATGTGGTAGAGAATATCATCTTAGTTGTGTTGCAGCCTCATTGTACTCCTGGTTCCTGTGAGAGGATAATCCCCTGCACAATAGATTTCCAAAAATGATTTGTCACTTGAGTTCTTGATATGTCCACCTCTGCAACTTCTATATCCAGTGCATTGATGCTTTTTTCTGTTAGATCTGCTATATCCATATCTACCTTTATGATTGGGTCATCTTTATTATCTGTCACCTTACCATTTAAGTTCAGCTCCCCTTTATGCTCGGGCACTGGATGGATTTGAGAATAAACTTCAAATTTCCTCTCAGGATATTCTCTTTGTTCCTGCTTCCATCCTCCATGTTGTTAAAATTCCTGGTCTATAGCTTCAATCCTTCCCATATCAGATTATATAAAACTGTTATCCTCCTTAAGGCTAGTTAATTTATCCACTTTCGGTATTAGGTCCAACTCCGCTAACTGCTGTGCTCTGTGTTCTTCGATGCCCCATTTTGGTAGCATATAGAGTCATATTTATAGGCCCCTAGCACTTTCAGTGAGGCTCCTGAACAGCACCGTATTTACAAGGGGGCGTTAAGCCACTTTTTTTGGTTTAACGTCACCTTGTAAAAACGGCCCCTTCCCACACAGCGCTGTGCGTGGAAGGGGCGTGCAATGGGTGTTGCTGAGGACGTGCCACAGCAACACCCATTGCATTTTGACGCTGCCTCAGATTTATGAAATCTCGTAAACCTTAGGCAGCGCCAAAATCTAACACCACCCCCAGGGGTGGCATTAGCAGGGCGCAACGAGGAGGAATACTTGTATTCCTCCTTGTTTTTTGCTTTTTCTATGGGTGCTGAATTCTGACACATGCATAGAAAAAGTAAAATGCCAGAAATGATTGTTTATGTGCAGGAAGGGACACCTTTCCGCACATAAACAATCATACCCCTCAACACAGACATCCTTGCACGATGGTGCAAGGATGCCTGCGTTGGTCCTGGAAGCTAAATTTAGCGCCAACGCAGGGGCAAACAGAGGGGTGCACCGTATTACCTTAAATACACCGCATCCCTGCAATTCTAAAGTGATTCAGCATGGCACTGCCAATTTTGGCGCAGCACCACGCTGTGCCACTTTTCTTTAAATCTGGTCACTAATCTCTTGGGGCCGCATTTAGGAAAGTCAGAGATTGTGACTCGGAAATTGCGAGTCAGTCCGACTCGCAATTTCCGAGTCGCAATCTCGGATGCAGAACGGTGTCTCAGACACCGTCTGCGACTCGCTATGGGGTTGCAAAGACCCACCTCATCAATATTCATGAGGTGGGTCACATTTTGCGACCCCATAGCGAGTCCCTGCACTCACAGGGGTGGTGGCCTGCTGTAGTCAGCAGACCTCCATGTCTGTGACTGCTTTTTAAATAAAGCAGTTTTTTATTTTATTGTGCAGTCCGTTTTCCTTAAAGGAAAACGAGTTGCAAAATGAAAAAAATACCGAAACCATTTGGTTTCGTTTTTTTCAGAGTAGGCAGTGGTCCATATGACCACTGCCTGCTCTGAAAAAATATTTTTGTCGATATTCACAAAGGGGAAGGGGTCCCCTGGGGACCCCTTCCCTTTTGTGAATGAGTTACCACCAGTGTGATACTGGTGGTAACTGCGAGTTGGTTTGCGACCGCATTCGCAGTCACAAAGCAACTCTGAATTGCGATGCGAGTCGCAAATAGGAAGGGAACACCCCTTCCTATTTGCGAGTCGCATTCCCAAATTGTGAGTCGGTACCGACTCGCAATTTGGGAATGAGCATCGCGTGAGGCCGTTTGCATGGCGCAAACTGCGATTTTCGCAGTTTGCAACATGCAAACGGCTTGATACATCTGGCCCTTATTGATTTATCTTTTCTTGTATTGCAGACTTTACAGCTAGTACAGGTTTCACTAGTTGGTGAAGTTTTTCCTGCAGTGCTTTTTTAAATTCAGTTTCAAATGGAATTGCCTTTTCATATGTATCTATATTGATAGGCACACCTCTGCACAGGGGGCCTCAGCTGTGTTTTAAACTTGTATGGGCACGATACTTTTGAAACATTGTTTCTAAGATCCCTGGAGCTCTTCTTTTGGTTGTTCTTACATTTTATGCTAACTTTTCCCCCCTATATATCTCCCCTTCTTAACAGTACTGATTTCTTCTCTCAATCCCCTCTGTGCAGCACCGTTGCTTTCTGATATATCTTCATCTGCTATCAGATGTTCGCTATGGACTTGACATTTAGAATATTTGGGTTTACACGTCACGAACCCCTTGTTGGATTTACTTGCTCTCAGTTAATCCGATGATGTTCCTGTAGATTACAGTTGCCTCCCCAGTAGATAAATCCTCCTTTAATATCAGTTTGTCACTGTATCCACGCTGCCCCCCAGTGCAGAGTAACCACCAGTAACTGGGAAAGCTACACAAAACAGGTAAAGCAGATTGTGGTGGGAAGCAGATGTTAGGCCTTGTGCCCTCGGCCTTCTGCACACTTTGTCATGGGCTCTCCCCTTACCCACCACTCTGACTACCTCTGCTGCCACCTTAGCTAAACTGTGGTTGAATTGCTCAGCTTGGACAAATTGGGAATATGTTATTAAATCAGGTGCGGGGTCGCCTCCAATCTTCTCAAGTCCACGTCTCCTCAACCTGTGTCTTCTCCTGCAGCCTGCCACCTGCTGCAAGGCTGCAGCTCCAGGATTCTGCCCACTCCCAGCCACATACGTGAGCAGTGTTGTTACCACACCAGTCTCAAATCACTCAAGGTGTGTATCAAGTCACAGAGAGGGGTCAGTGTCACTTGCCAGTATAGGGAGCAAGGAGGCAGGTGGCAAGGAGCCTAGTTGCAACCCTGTTGGTAGCCACCATATCCATGTGCAAGCCACACCAACCACCATCCTGGCCACTGTTGTGTCGCGTGGTGCAGGACCGTTGGTCTCCCACTTTAAGCTCCTGCTGTGAGACGTCACTATGGTCCTCACTTGCGTGCACAGTTGGGCCTACAATTAAATAAAGACACAGTGTGGGTGTTGACCCAGTCCTGATGGCAGTTCTAACTAACCCCACTCGTCAGGACAGACCCCAGGGCTACACCACTTTGGCCTGTGGAGTGGGGAAAACTTCCATTCCTCCTGTGCGCTAGTTACATCACTGTTGCAACACTACATTCTGCCCTTATTTTAAAACAAGTACACAAAAGAAAACACTGACAACTGTCTGACAGTAGCATCATTCCAGTCTACAAATGCTGATTCATAGAGTACAAAAGAAAAAACCCAGCCTCTTGTACAGGAGCTCACCAATAATCAAACCAGAAAAGTTTACTTTAATCTAGCTCACTCCCCTTGACAGACATTTACACTGCATGGTCTTTCAAGCAAGAGGAGGGATTCTGATTGCTCCTCAGGTGGTATCTTGTATGTGTATCATGCCCTCGTGGCGTGGTTGGAGGCACACGGGAGGCACACCTTTTTTTGCTCGCAGCACTGTCGCTTGGGGTGTTTATCCCACTGTTCTCTCTCTCCAACTCAGAAGGGCTATCAGATGGTAACTTGGCCACTAAGCTTCATCTCCATCATCTCCGTCATCTCCGTCATCTCCGTCATCTCTGTCCGTGTCCGACACCTCCACCTCGGGATGGACAGGGCTTAGCACATAGAACCTTTTGAAATGTGAAATCTTTCTAGACACTTTCTCCTCTCCCTGCCATCAGTCATTTTGGTGCCATGAATGTGAGTAATGGTCCATATGGGCCGTTTAAAGGGAAATCTGAATTTGCTGCCAGGAAATCGATATTTCACTAATACCAAGTCACTTACTTTGAAGGGAGACACTTTGGCTCTGCAGCGTTGACTGGCTCGGACATTGGATTGTTGACGGTTGGTCAGGACGAGCTGATTATCTGCTGGGGTAGGGATCTACTCACGATGATGGGAAAAAGAGTCTAGCACCACTCTCCCAATTAGAAGGTGCCCAGGAGCCTGCCCCATGGTGGAAAGGGATGTCTTACAGTAGAACGACTATGTAGCCCATTCGTGGGGTTGTTGACTTGCATGTGCAATTCTGATCACCTTATTTAGAGTTCTCATAATGCATTTCACCTCCCTGTTTGCTTAAGGCCAGCGAGGGATGACCTTCCGGTGGGTGATGTTCAGGGACCTGAGGTACTCATCCACCTTTTAACCCTGAAATGGTGGACCACTGTCAGTTCTCAGTTCCTGTAGCAGTCCATCGGTGGCCGTAGTCTACCCCAACTTCAGCAGCACTTCATGACCTCCTTGCTTCTGCTGGGTGCTTGGGGTAATCATCAATGATCACCATTGCATACTTCCCATCCAGTAGACTTCCGAAGCTGGGGCTCCGCCGGTGGCCTGACACCAAGGGCAGGCTCTTACAAGGGTTTACACCTGCTCATCTATGAGCGGGAACTACACTTTTGTGCACAGTTGATTCTTTGTTTTGACCACCCCTTGATGACCAGCATGAGCAAGTTGCACAACTTGAGTAGTGAGGCTGAAGGGGATTAAGAGCCTTTGCCCTCGAAAGAGACAGCAATCTGGATCAGCAACAAGCTTGTTATGAACATTGTGAAGACTCTCCAGAATGCATTGGGCTTCAGGGGTTTCTGGGCCCATCTCTCTTTGAATGGATGCCCCAGGTTGTTTCGGACTGCTGCCTGCGTTTGTTAAAAGCATTCATCATAGTCAGTGTCTTGTCGGATCTGTTCCATCGAAATTGGCAAGGGGCAAGACGGTCAGCTACGTAACAAACATAGGGGGTTATTACAACTTTGGAGGAGGTGTTAATCCGTCCCAAAAGTGACGGTAAAGTGACGGATATACCACCAACCGTATTACGAGTTCCAGAGGATATATTGGACTCGTAATACGGCTGGTCGTATATCCGTCACTTTACCGTCACTTTTAGGACGGATTAACACCTCCTCCAAAGTTGTAATAACCCCCATATTCTTAAGTCTTGTTGGCTTCCTTTTCCTCTCCAGGAGTCGCTGCTCAGGGATGCCTCGATAGATAGTCTACCCAGTTGGTGGTGTCTGGCTGATACTCCACTTGATAGTTATAGTCTTGGGGCTGAAGCATCCTCTTTTCAATTATCTGTGGGGGTTTTGAAACTGTTCCTCTGAAAAGTGTAATGTGATCTGTGGTGACAACGAACAGTCGGCCGTAGACATACAGATGGAAATGTCGGCACCCCCAGTGTATGGCAATTGCTTTCTTCTCAATCTGCTAGTATGGTTGCTCCGTGTCTGTGAGGGACCAGCTCACAAATGCTATTAGGGCCCATTTCCTGGTCTCCGACCATTGCATCAGAACTGCCCCTAGTCCTTTTGGACCGGCATCCAACACAAGGGAAGTTTCTTTCTGTGGATCAAAGTACATCAGCGTGATATTGGCTGACAACGCAGCTTGGGTACTTGGAAAGCTCACTCCTGTGCTTCTCCCCAGCACCATGGGGTGGCTGACTTAGTGAGCTCTCATAGGGGTTGCATCAGGGGGGTCAAATCAGGGTTAAACCGGCCATAAGAATTGACTATGCCTAAGAAGCTTCGAACTTCTGACATTGTGGCTGGTGGGACTACCTCCTTGATGTCTTGCACTTTGTCAGGGTTTGGGGTTACACCTCCTGATGAAAACATATATCCTAGGAAGTTTAGCTGTTGCTTTAAGATATTACACTTGCTCTGATGAAGGGTGAGTCCAGAATCATTGATCCTTTGGGGGATACTCCTTAGTCAATCATTGAGCACTTGGATGGATTTCACATATACCAAGATGTCATCACTGACATTTATCACACCAGGAAGATCAACTAATAGTTCTCGTATTGTGTTCTAAAACACCTCTGCAGTGCTGGAGATGTCAAAGTTCAATCTGCGATAAGGCTGCAAACCCACATGGGTTGAAAAGGTGGTGAAGTATCGTAATTCCTCAGACAGGGTGAGCTAATGGTAGCAGGAATGGAGGTTGACCTTGGAAAACCAGCACACCTCACTCAACTCTCCCAGCAGGTCGTCAACAGTGGGGGTTAGTGATGGTCTCTTCTGATCACGACATTTTGCAACCTCTTGTCCACGCATATGCTTACCTCACTCGATTGCTTTGGTTTCCTGGTCACTACAATTGGGCACACCCATGGTGTGGGTCCCAATGCCTCTTCTATTAATCCTGCAGCTTCCAGCTTCTCCAGATCCTTTTCAACATGGGGCCTCAAATATTCTCCGGTGTTGCAGGGCAATCGGCTGTACTTAGTGGTCAGTGTAAAGCTTGATTTCCTTCCCTGTAAGAATCCCTTATTCCTTCAAATACCTCAGGGAATTAGACTAAGAGTGCGACACTCATTCATGGTGCACTCCAAGGGCGAAAGTGACAATTCCTAGTGCTTCGGCCATGCTGCACCCCAGCAACATGCCATGACCTTCTTTGGTGACATACACAAGGGAGTCGAGGGACTCGGCCCTTTGGGTGATGGGTTTGCAGAACTTCCCTCGGATGACAAGAGGTTTGCTCTGTCCATATGCAAAGACTTTGATTGTTGTTTTCTGAAGAGGTGGGGGTCGTACCATCTGATAAGATTCTGCAGACAGAAGGTTGATAGAAGTGCCAGCGTCTACAGTGGCGAGCACTGGATGGGCTCCCACTTGTATCTGACATTGAGGGAGGTGACGCTGAGTTTGCATCGCTGTCCCTACAGTGAACACAAAGTGAACTGCGTGTTCAGCATCTTCATCATCGTCAATGTTGCTACCTGGTTTCTGTGCATCGGATACTGTGTTGACAGAAGCTTGGGTCATCGCCTTTTTGCTTGAACAACATACTTTTGCAAAGTGGTTGTATTTTCCATATGCTACATACTTCTTGCCTTTCCCAGGGCAGTTGTTTGGGCAGTTTGTGGGGTTGCCACAATACCTACAGGATCTAGGTGATGGCCTTCTTGGTTTACGTTTCCTGGGTGGCGGTGTAGATGTGACAGCACTGACTGGCTCCAGTCTTTTGGAGGGAAGCTTCTATGTGGGAAGCACACATTTTGGGCAGTTCCTTGGTCCTGTCCATTGTTTAAATGTCCGCAAGGAATTTGCCAGAGTCTTCTAGGATGCGCTCCCTTAATTTCGATGACATGCAGCCCTAGATTATTTGGCTACAAATGTCTTCATCCTCATTGGTAAACCCACAGCTGCTTTCTTATGCTTTCAGCCTTGTGTAGAACACGTCAACGTTCTGTGGCTCTCTATCCAAGTCTCATCGCGGTATGCCATTATACTCTGATAGATCACTTCCAATGAAACGGTATCTGTTGGATTAGAAGCTTTGCCCATCAGCAGTCGAATCCCTCTAAGCACAGGGATGCAGAATAATGGCAGCAACTTTTCCTTTTGAATTGACCTTTTCTTTTTAACTGTGTCCACACCATCCAAGTCTTCCAGAGAAAGGCTCCAGTTCTTTCTCTTGTCACTAAATCCACTCCCCATTAAATTAACAGCAGAGCATTCCTGGAGGTGATCTACGTTCCCATCTTCGGTCCAGCCAGAGTGGTCAGAGAGGGAGAAGAAATCTCCCCTGAATCTGCATCCATGCCTTGCTTATCATCCATGAGCAGTTGCAGCCAGTCCCCAGATCCAACCTTACCGTAGGGCCCAAACATTTCTGTGGTGGAAGCCTCTTAATCTGAATAGCAGCTGAATTGCCCCCCCATTCCAATAAACTGGGGCACTGTAGTCCCTGAGGTCACTGCAAGTGTAGTCTCTTGAATTGTAAGCAGGACTTCTTGATCTTAATGGAGCTTAGAAGATGGTATAAGAGTATTTTCCTCCTGAACAGGGGTAGCTGCGATAAATGGGGACTCCAAATGTGTTTGCTCAGAGAGAGGTTCTGAACTATCTAATGGCAAATTTATTGCTGACCCAGAGTCTCATGCATAATAGAGGTATGAACACCCAGTACAGCAGTGGAGTCTTAGTTACTGCAGGTTTTTAAACAAAACTGCCACTGACGTTGCTAGACTTGTGCCCTGTAAAGTTTTTATAGAGCCAGACCCCCACCTCGCTACTGACCTTGTCTCTTAACTTTTTTCCTCCCACTGGGGGGGGGGGGTTGGATCGGTGTTGCGCCAACCCCATTCTCATTGCCGCAGCCGTGGTTGCAGGCCTTCCTTGAGTCTTTGACCCCCTCACAGGCTTCAACTGCATGTTTCTCCATCAGGCCACAAGGCAGCTAGCATGGCCGGTGCCTCCAGAGGGCACCACTGCTCGCCTCACACCAGACCGGGCCACCAACCAACTCCATGGAGCCCGTAGTTCGGCGAAAATCTGTCACACAGCAAGCGGGAGGCTGGAGCTGTGTCCAATGCTTGTGCCAACTGCCACAGGGTAAATCATCCAGGCCAAGAACTCAGAAGGGAGAGGAGTGAAAGAACGACAGTCCTCACACGGCCGCCATCTTGCTTTCCTAGAAATCCAGCTGAGGTCCTGTCTTAACATGTAGACAGGCCTTTTATGTGTTCTGTTGTACTGGGAGACAGACCTCTATACCATGTTATGGCTATGCTACGCTCCACATATAACAAGGCTACCGTAGTGAATCATCTAGTAGAGCAAGTAATTTGCTTTACTTCCCCTAACAGACCTATCATCGACCTCAGCTTCAAACATGTTGGGAAATACCTGTATCACTGTATAAAAAGACTAGTGGGCAAAACAAAGCTAAACACATAAATCTTGCACGTGCTGCCTTTCCTTCGCTGCCAGTTGCGAGGGGGTTTTAATGATCTAGGTCTCTCTCTTTTGACATGTACTCGCCAAGGAGTAACTTCAAAGTGGGTTGCGGTGCTAGCTAAAAAGTCAACTTGCACCTCAAATAGTATTAAAGGGGACAAATTTGGTCGCTGGGCTATAGCTGAGTGTGTTGCTCGTTGTTGGTTGTTTCAAGTGCCTGTTTTGCTCAATATATGGTTCCAATTTGGATGAGTCTGATACTCTTGAGTTTTTAAATTTAGAATTGGCTCTATGGCCCACACCCCTCGTTTTATGTGGGGATCTTAATATACATACTGCTGTTCATGATGATGTAACTGATAGTCAGCTTTATACTGGCAGGAAATCTAGTCTATATAAGGCCCTACAACACTTGGTTAAGGGTCACGGCTTAATAGATGTCTGGGCTAAGCACAAGAGGCATGACCCTGGTTTTACATTTTATTCATTCCTGCATAATAAGTTAGTTCGGCTAGATTATTTTTTTGTGTCCACCACTATAGACACCCAAACTGCGACTGAGCTGCTTATTAGAGTCCTCTCGGATCATAGCACCCTGGGTTTGGAAATTTCAATAACAGTCATGAATAGGCCTCAGCGATCCTGGACTTTTATTAGAAAACTTCTTGCTGATGTAATATACCAAGATCATATGTGCAGCTGGATTGAACAATTTCTTGAAGGTAATAGAGGGACAGCGTCTGCTGGTATGGTGTGGGATGCTCTGAAGGCATGGATTCACGAGGTGACTCTCAGCTATAACCTGCATCGGCAACAAGCAGAAACAGAAAGAAACTCAAACCCTCTATGGCCAGCTGATTCTAATCGAGGAGAAGCTTACTAGAGGGATACTTAAGGGATCAGATGTACAGGAATTGCAACAGAAGTTAGCCATACTAAAATCTAACATCAATCAACACTTGGGGATGAAAGTCGCTGCCAAATTCCACCTATTTAGAGTAGAATGCTATGAATTTCGTAAGAGTAGAGGGCGATTATTAGCTAAATGCATTAGACAGGAAATGACTGCAAGTAGTATCCCTGTCATGTGGGATCGTCAGGGGCTGTTACATGAATCACCGCCTTGTATTTTAAAAGTTTTTAATTACTTTTATGAAACACTTTACTCTGAAGAGCTCGGAAGCTCAAGGGAGGGCTACGATTTTCTCCTTAATGATTTAGATATTGTAATTTTAAACCAAGATGACCAGACAATTTTGGATGCTTGAAATACCTCAGATGTGCTATTAGAGGCAATTAAACCCCTAGCGAGGGGGACGGTCTCGGGGCTCGATAATACCCAGTTCTAATTTTATGCTGTATTTTTTGGTGAATTTAGAATATGCTGCAGACTTTCCTTCAAGAGCAATCATTGAAAATTACCCAACCTTGGGAGACTACTAAAATAACTGTATTCAAAAAGAGTGATAAATCGGCAGAGCTTCCAGATCTCATAGGCCGATCTATTAATAGCGATGGAAAGATTCATGCCAAATATTTTGGCAAATAGATTAAACAGGGTTATTGTGTCCGTAGTTTTGGTGCACCAACATGGCTTTATTCCTGACCACAGTACGGCTGACCATATTAGGAGGGTCATTGCATTGTTGGACTTGGCAGCATTGCAGAACTTGTCCATAAGTTTTGCCATTTTAGATGCTGAGAAGGTGATAGAGCGGAACGTGGTAACAATTTACCTGCGTTCGGATGCTCTTTAGGTCGATGAATCTTTTGACTAAGTGGGAACTCTCTGTACTCTTAATCGATCAATCGCATCAAATCGATAATCAATAACGAACATAAGCAACACCTTGAACAACATAAGACCTAACAATTAATCCAGAATACATTTCGGCGAACCCTGACCTTTCAGTCAGGAATAACCACACCAGTTTATTGCAAAGTTAGTGAATTTATTTCCCTATATTAACAAAGCTAGCACAATATAGATGTGTCTCAACACCAAATGATAAACATAAATGAACATTAATAGCTGTCCATATCTCGGAACAAGTGTAATCTATGTAGCATTTGAATCACAAGGCATTCGATAATGGCAATGCAAAGCACTAATACGATAATCTGTAATGGGCTAATTGCATACATTTAGTCAGCATAACAAGATCTCAAATTGCATCGTGCGACATATGGAATCCTCGTCTAACCTCGAATTAGCATCAGCATGTGGGACTTCATGCAAAAACAATTTGGCAACATCAATTTAGAAAACTCCTAGCTAGGGTCCTTATCAAAATCAGCAGTTGGTTACCTAAAAGAAACGCAATGCAATTTTACAGTTTCCTTTCATAATTACCAATTCCGATCAGCAATCAATGAAGTCTTCGTCTCACAGGTACCGTTTCTCAATCAGCATGGGCACCGTTTCGATCGGCATGGGACTGGGCAAAGGGGCAGGGGTGAACGGGGCAATTGCCTCACGGTGGCAAGGTAAGACTACTACTTCATGCAAAGGGACAAATCAAAGTTAAAGTCTCTAGGGCAAGAATCATTAAAGTCTCTTTCTCTCGACTAGAGAAAGCATCAAAGTCTCTCAAAATGGCGTCGCAGCAAAATGGGTCATAGTAGCTACGAAGTCAAAATGGCGGGATGTCCGAAGATAGAGAGAGCTTTCCTCTCGTGCACCTGGGTTTTATAGACAACAGTTCAAGTCCAGTAGGGTCTCCATTGGAGGGTTCATAGGTTAGCTTCAAATTGACCAATCAAAAACGACAGTTCTCAAGCTTTTACTTAAGCATACATTATCCTTGGAGATGGGTACGCAAGTTGCAACATTGTTTCTCGATTAGCTTACTCTCAGAGCCTCCATTGTCCGCACCTGCAAGTCGACCTTGAATTAAAGAGAAAATATGCCATGCTGGCACTAACTTTAAGATAAGCACGTGAACAGTTTCTGTGGAAAAATACAGCTTCAAGCAGAAATACACGTTTAATAGCACAGTGGAAAAATACGAACATCTAAACCGTGAGACCAGGCAACTAGGCCGAAGCCTCCGCTAAAGTAATGCTAAACTAAAGCATTTCAAACAAGCAGATCGTAGCACACGTTTATGATTATGTCGGATTAGTGCAATTCTAATACACCACGTTATATAAAGCACGCGTATAAATGATGGCAAACTACTCTGAGGGCACATTTTGTCCCCGTACAATATTTATTAGTTCGGTTAATATCACACATGATTGTTTCACACTACGTTTATGCGTTAATAAATCAAAACCTTCATTTTCTGCTTCATCAATCCCTCCTCTGATGACTACTTGTCATCACACAAATTTAGCCCACAAATTTTATCCCATTAAAATTCTGTCAGCTCCCTTTTCCTTTTAGTTCCCCTAGTTTGCGCTTTGTATTCTTCTGCCATTCTTTTCATTATTTTCTCCTCCTTTCTTCTTTTAATTTTCTCCATAATCATTATTATTCCCCTTTTTATTCCCCAAATTCCAAATACACAAATTATCACTATTAATATTCCTTCTATTATTTTCAATAATATTCCATTCCAAATTCCCCCAATCCAATGTCCCACTGAAGCAAGTCCCTTTCCAACCTTCTCCCACGCTCCTGGTTCTTTCAGTTCTTTCAAATCGGCACTTTCTTTGGTTAGATTAGCAAGCATAGTTTTAATCTTCACACTATTATCAGGTATATAGGTGCAGCAGTGACGTGCACCAATCATTTTGCAAACGCCTCCATCCTTTGCTAAAAGAATGTCTAAAGCAAGCCTATTTTGAAGAGTCATAGCTCTTTCCGCTGCAAGTTCAGCATCCATCAGGATTATAGCACCTGAAAACTTTGTCAACATGTTATCCACTATAGTAGACAACTTTCTTATTTTGATGGAATTCAGCACAACTCCCAATGAAGGAATCATGGCTCCAAATATATCACCTACCACAGCAGCTGCGGTCTCTCTTTTCTGGATACGATGGGATCCAGGTGTCTTTTCAATCATCGATATGTCATCCAGTTGATAAACCTTTGGAAACACTATACCCAAATAACATCTTCGCCACCATCCCTTTGGAAGACGATAATAGGCATTATGCCCACAAATGTAATACACCCCTGGAATGACAGGGTCAAGTCCATCCATCATGAATGTCGATTTGGCCTTAAAGATAAACGTATGTTTACATTCACTCGCTCCTACAAAAATATTGTCGTAATAAGATTCACCTCGATATATACAAAATTTCCCTACATGCCAAGCATCTAAAGCAATTTTCCCTTGTGTCTTTATAGCAGCAAAGTCATAATTATCTACTGAAGTCCTCTTATGTAGTTCTTTTTCTAATTTCGCCTTCATTTGAGCCCTTCTATCATCTGTGCGATCTAAAAAGCTTATTTCTACAGCAGAGACGGAGCAAGTAAGGTTCTCCCTATGAGCATGAGCCGTTTCAAAAGGTTGCATTGGCTCGAAAAAGTCCCTCATAATTTTGTAATCCCAATATTTTGCAGTCTCGCTTAGCTGCGCTATTATAGGAACATAAGCAAATGTAACATCATAATACGAGTAAAAATACTGTATGTTAGCTTGACCATAAAACCTAGACATTACTATACTACATGTAATCACGTATGTAAGAGGCATGTGGTGATAAGTCACCCCTTCCTTTACTGATGTTGGTATCTGGGTACACACATAACAATCTTTCGCATCCATAGTCTCAACATACTCTGTTAATAAGCGATAGAAAACGTTATACGAAAGCTCTTTCTTATCGTGCAAGAGCCTCTCATCCAGTGCTAGTCTTTTCAATGGTGTTAGTTCAGTGACAGTAACAGGAACAATAGTAGAAGCAGCAATAGTCTCCTTCTCACCCTTTCCATGCCTTCCAAACACAATTGCCATTATTATTAGTACACATGTTAGTACCAAGCCTATACACACGTATTTACAATATTTCTTTCTATTATTCGGCATAGCGTATCTAGGCATGATCTGTATAGAATCAGAGAGCTAGAAGCACTTATAAATGAAACCACTTAGCAATTCAGTTACAAACTGAACGAGCACAATGTTCACACCGTCTTCTTCAAAAGGCCAGTCACTTATCGGTTAGCAGCATTTGTCTCAATTCGGTTTAGCAATGTCTCAGCTGGTTGTTTGTCTCACGTTAGATTGCAGCAAGCAATACCATTTACTTCCGTTTCAATCAACAGAGTCTATGAAACTTTTCTTTTCTATTGGTATCTCTTCTTCTTCTTCGTTCTCGATGCTTAGAGATACAAACTCATCAGTCCAATCATCGTTTACTGCATATGCCCATTTAGGACCGGAATACCTCCTGTTTGGTATCCTTTTCCTTTTTAATTTTGCTTCTCTTTTCGATTCTGCTTCGCTGGTACTCTCCTCCTTCGCCAAGTCTTTTTCTTCACTTGACGATTGTTCCACGACAGTCACTTCCTTTCTTTTCTCTTTCACTTTTGGCCTTCCTCCCTCGTTCAAACCTTCTTTGCCCTTTTCTTTTATCAGTGAGATACTTAGGCCCATATTTATACTTTTTGACGCAAAACTGCGCTAACGCAGTTTTGCGTCAAAAAATTTTGCGCCGTCTAACGCCATTTGGATGCGCCGTGCGGGCGTCAAATTTATACTTTGACGTACGGCGGCGCAACCAACAGGTGGGCGTCAGGATATTGTGACGCACACAGCGGCGTCAAGTCGTAAGGAAAAACCACGTAAAGGCGACGCACATCACCGTGGGCCGATTTACGACAGCGCAATCGTGAAAGCGCTGGTTTTTCTCACGCAATTGCGTCAAATTCTAGCGCGAAAACTGCAGTGTTACCAGAGAGCCAACATGGATCCCAGTGGACACAACAGAGCCCAGGATGATGACAGCAGACCAGGAACCAGCCAAGAGGTCCCACAAACAAACCAGGATAACCAAAAAAAGAAAAGAAAGTGTCGCTTCAGTGAAGAGGAGCAGGAAATCCTGGTGAGAGAGGTGACGGAACACCAGCACCAACTTTTCATTACATCCAAATTGCCACTCAGTAGGAGAGAGGCCATATGGAAGCAAATAGTGGACAAGATCAACAGTGTGGCTGAAGAACGCCGCACAGTCACTGAGTGTAAGAAACGCTGGCATGACTGTAAACGCAGGACCAAAGAGAAAATGGCCAGGAACAGGAAGGCAGCAATGCAGACTGGAGGTGGGAGTCCAGCACAACAGGAGGCCCTGGACCACATGGAGGAGATGGTTGCAGCCGCCATCCCCGAGGAGATCGTCACAGGGATTCAAGGGCAGGACAGTGCAGACTACCAAGACACAATGCACATGCAGGGTAAGTCGCATGGGGAATTATAATGCACTAATGTTAACTGCAACCAGGGGGGGAATACCTACTACACAATGCATGTAAGTCAGCATATACATAGAGTGGCATGGGTAAAGGAGCACAGTAGGGGGGCATGCCTAGCACACACTGAAGCTGGGGCACCACCAAACACAGCAACAAGTACAGCCCCATGGGGACATCCTGTAAGTACAACAATAGAGCCAAGGGAAAGCAGCGACAGGTAGGAAGGCCACTACAGCAAACTCACATCCAGGCACTTGTTTTGTAAAATCTATCCTACAGCAACTAGGTCCCTATCAGTAACCCAGTAGGCAAAGCAACAACTGCAATGTAACTGCCACAACACCTTACAATAACGCCTCTCATCTCTGTGCAGCTACAGTACCAAATGGCAGCAACCTCCCCATGGAATATACATACACAAATTAGGGGGTGACATTGACATCCGCAACAAGTCAGTGTAAAAATACAAACGCACCAGTACACTCAAATGCCCAATGTCCATACCTGACACATACATAAGCCAAAGTAAACAGCAATAGGACCCACACAGCACCAACCACACACACATGCTGCATACGTCAGGGTCCCTCACATGCCTGGATAACAAGGCTACATCACTAATGTCATACTGCTCAGACAACACCTGAGGAGGAGACATAGGCAACTGGTCACTCAAACACACCTGCAAAGTCTGACAAACAAATCGGACCTTCATACGATAAACAGGCTTATACAATCAAACACACATGACCCACCTTCATCTTCAAACATCAACAATGTTTACATCCACACCACATCCAAACATGAACATGCATAGGAAATGGCACGGAACATGTACACTGCATGCAATGTGAATCAAAAGTGAATGGGGCAGGTCCTGAGAGGCAAGTGTGTTGGCAGGGCACTCACAACACCCACAGTCAGTCAATGTGTATTCTGGCAAGTGTAATGTATACTTTGCGCATTAGCCTCAGGCTGTAGGCCTTTCTGCACCTTACCCTGAATGTACTCTTACGCATATGCTCACATCTAAGAGCCTCTGAGCACTTTGCACTACATGCTTCTCATTGGCCTTCCTATCAGGAAATATACCAAATAGCCAGTCCTAGGGTGTTGTTAATAAGTCCAATCACACTGTTTTGCCTACATCTGCACTGGAGTGTGCCAGAACAGATACACTCTGTGCCCCAGTCAAGGATACAGTCTGGTACTTTGCGGATAGATGGGGTAGGGGTTCTGATTTGCCATTCCTGCGTAGGGAAACTATCTCATCACCATGACTTATGACTTATAAAATCACTTCCTTGTCCCAAGACACACAAGAGGGAGTCTCCAAACAGAGAAACACCAGACGCTGCCTGCCTTGCTGCAGATGCAAAACCAGATCACAGGCCATTGCTCAGATATGACGGATGAAGTCTCCCCAGTGATTCAGACAGGCAGGCTAGAAGCTTAACATGCTGTGCTATAAATAGAACAAGCAGAGGGAGAGTACAAACTGTTAGGCACCATGATAGCTTTCGACCAATGTCTTACTCTCCTGCTGACTATTTCAAGTCTACCATGTTGAAGTATTTGGGTTATTGTGGCTCACACCTAAATATAGACAAGTCAGTTGTTCAAAGAGATCATCATATGAAACAAATACTGTCTTTGACTTTTGTGTATGAGTTCATACTGGAAAAGAGTGAAGATGTTGGGATCTGAGTGACCACAACTTCCCTGAAAAGTTCCAAAGATGTCATGCGCTCGGATGTATAATCATTCCTTTGCTGTGGGAGACATGAGCCAATGCTAGTTAGCTAGAGCAAAATGAAAGAATCAGGGTGACAGAGTCAATTAAAAGTGGGTCAGACTCAGTCCATCACACCATTAGCTATCCTGCTGCCTCGTAAGCAAGTCAGCTCAGGTCGGATAATGAGAACACACCCTCGAAAATGTCTCTACATAAGAATAGTTAATCACGGAGGGACTAGTAGGACAAAAAGATGCCTATTCACAAAATGTTACAAAGCAACACCTAGCGGCAATTAGGCAGACAAGTCTGGTAGCTCCACATCACACATGTGACACACAGGTGGGCCATAGGCCTACAACAATGCCCATATGAAGGACAGCAGATACCCAGAAAAAAACAGACACCAAAGATAAGGCATCCAAACGCCTGTAACTGTTTGCAAACTTGTTACAACACAGACACACTAATTGTACCCTGTTTCATTGCAGAGGAACATGGATCTCCTGCCGATATGCCTGACCCTGATTTCCCTGATGACATCGATGACGACCCCATCAACCTCTCCCCACAAACCCTCAACATGGTCTTAGGAAGCCTCCAAACCCCACCTTCAGTCCCAAGGAGGAGCCCAGAAGAAGCAGCCACCCCAGTAGACCCACCTGCCACCCCAAATGTAATACCTGCCAGCTCCAACACAGCTGAGGACTCCGACGACACTGGAACCAGCTTTGAAAGAACCGTCGTTGGGGTCCAGCGGGAGCTGGCCAAGGAGGTGCGGGTGGGGATGCAAACTATGGCAGCCAGCCTTGAGAGGGTGCGTTCGTGCATGATCCCTCCTGCTGATCAGACAGCTGTGATGCAAGCACTAACATCGCACATGCAGGAACTTGTAGAAACACAAAAGCAAATCGCCACAGCTGTCATCCAGTTGACGGAACAACTAAGAATGCAAGCCAGTCAACGGGTGCACGAATGCAACATCGAACCCCTCAGGGCTGACCTGGCTGCCTACCATCGGGATGTGGCTGCCATTCTGAGAAACCAGCAGGCCCTCCTTGCTGCAGTATTGCCCTTCCTAAGTCCACAGGGACTAGCCCCCGGGATGTCTGCCTCCATGTCTTCTAACACTGAGGTGTGTGTTGCCCCTTCACAACCAACAACAACAAGGACAGAGGAGGCAACACACACATCAGAAGAAGAAGACGTGGAACAGATAACCTTCACACGGAGGAGTACCCGGAAGCCCTAGTCCCTGCACCATGGCCTACTCTGACCAAGGTCCTGCGTTTAGTCAAAGCCCAGTTTCTGAACACCTACACTCAATGACTGTTTGGCAATCCACTGTTTGACTTGTCCACATTGCCAGTGAATGTCTCTCTCCTACAATTTGGTAATCCTGTCCCTCTGCACTGACACCTTCTATAGGCTCACCAAGAAATGATGCCCCAGAACGGACTCAGCCAAAATGTTGAATGGACAATTTGCACTACAACACCTGTAAATAAATCGCACTTGCTCACCTATTGTGTCTCTGTGTCATTTCACACTTCAACTGTGCAGTACCTAACTCCAAAGTGGCTGTGTGGCAACCCTGTTGAATCTCTATACTACTGTCCTGATGTCATATATTCAGATCCATCTGTGCATTGGCCAGGATTGCATCATAGCCCTACCATACTGAGGGAAATAACTGAGGAAGGAACTAAGCACACACAATCATGCTGTGTTGGTCAGAATGATGCACCATCTATCGCTATTCCAGAGAGCAAATGGTGTCTGGGAAATGTAGGCTCCATGCAAGACTTAAATAAGAATGGATGCCGCTTAATGTAATGAATCGTGTACAAATCACACTGCATTAACTTCCCTTACAGAGTAGGCTTCCATGAAGGAAATTCATGCTGCTTCAGTACACACATGATGTAGCTCAGCAATGAAAGCAGCAATACATGAGTGTGAACAACTCCTCATCTACAAAGATCTCCCTGAGCTTCACACTGCTGTCCGACCTAACAATTAACCCACATTGACATGTAATGAAGCACTCTTTGTGAAGTTGGACACATATCATAACAAAAGCTTGGTGTACAATGCACACTACCAATGGGGAGTCTCCCAATTTGAGGATACTTAACAAGTGAGCACACGGGTAGATGGGATGTTAAACATCCATTCCCAGGGGATGCTGAGCATAGGACACAAATGTCACACTAAATCATTCTGCAACATGGATGTCAAGCCCATGATAAAGTAGCACCTAACGCATCAAGTAAAGGGTTAACAAAATATTTATTTATATCTAGTACTACAAGTGGCAACTAAGGGAAAGGTACACCTACACTAATCTAACCTGACTACTAATAACCCACAACTGTCCCTATCTAACCTAAGCTAAACTTACTCTACACATGTAACGAAACGATCTAAACATCAACCCCCCACCCACCATTATGAGACAGGACACATGCAGGACAAAACATACTAACCTACACACATACTACACTATCCTAAACAAGCAGATATTTTTTTTTTAATTTTTTGTTTTAAATTTTTTGTTTTTTTTGTTTTATTAAACATGAATCCCAACATTGCCCCCCACCCACCCACCCACACACAAATATTTGAGAAAAATAACAAGGACCCCCCACCCTCTTCCCTAACACTAACTAAGCTACATACCTATCCTAATCCTAATACTAATCCCCAAAGCCCAACTAACAGGAGAAAAAAAGGAAAGAGGTGAGAGGGGAGGGATAAAAGTTTAAGAGGGCAAACGAACTAGACGTTTGCACTCCTTAGTGTGCGCCTGATGTCGCGGACCCGGGTCTTTACATAGTTCATGTCATCAGTCAGGTTGTCCACCTTCCTCAAAAGTTTGTCCACTTTCTGGGACAATGCCTGGAAGGCTGCAGGGTCCACGGGAGGGTCTGTGGGGAGGGTTTGTGTGCCAGCAGAGGTCGAGCTAGTGGCAGCTGTTGGTGGGACATGTGACTGTCCTGCTGCCAGCACACGGCTGGGTCCAGGTCGTGCTGCATGCGGCGGGTCCATGGCAGCCGAAGTAGATGGGACCACTGGGCCAGACCTGGTGGCTGTGTCGTTGGTGGCTGTAGGTGGCACACTTGTTGGAGGCTGTGGTGTGGCCCACCACGCCCCGGAGGCCCTTTCGGAGTGATACCTGCGGCCCATCCGCCGATACCCAGACTGCACCTGCAGGATGTGCCTGTAACGGATGGCACGCCGCTCAAAATGGATGCGATCGGCCGCCCTCATGTTAGCAGCTGTGAAGAGAAAAGGCAGATATTTACCTTTGGCTTTGCATTGGGTGGGATAGCACAATGGGTTATTTGTACATTACTAGAAATGTATAGGTTGCAGCAATTGTCACAACATAGTTCACAGAAGGGCTCAGAGGAAGTACATGTGAAGCATGCATACATAAGGGCATATCACACCTAGAATATCCAGGTCTCTACATGATGGATGACATCACCCTACACTACTCATCCTAATCATCCCTACGGTTTTGTACATCATGGCTGCACCTCTTCCGCATACTTACTTCACTACATATGTCACTATATGTGATAACTATCACACTCCTCACTCTAAGCCATCTGGAATTGGTTGTGTGCTAAGATTGAACCAATGGGCTATAACCCAATGTCTACACTAGGGACCAGATGTAGGAAGATGGGAAATGGGACGAACAATCTGCAATGCAGAATGGGGTATCTGACACCGTCTGTGAGTTGCTATGGGGTTGCTAAGAGCCACCTCATTTACATCAATGATGTGGGTTGCAAGTTGCTCCACCTTTGCAACTATGGGCACTCACGGGGATGGAGGCCTGCTGGGAACAGCAGACCTCCATGTCCGTGACCGCTTGGAAATAACGCAGAACATGTTCCCCAAGTGTAGGCCGTTTACCTCAACGGGAAATGAGCAGCACTTAGAAATAAATTACGACAATTTCAATATTGAATAATTTAAGGCACTTAGGCCCGTATTTATATTTGTTGTTGCGCCGCATTTGCGTCACTTGTTGACGCAAAAGCCGCGCAAACTTGCAAATTCCAATTGTAATTTGTAAGTTTGCGCCGTTTTGGCGTCAAAAAGCTGGGCAAATGTGGTGCAAAAAAATTATAAATACGGGCCGCAGTGGTCCCAAGGACCACTGCCTGTTTTGTACAGGATTATTTTGGTACACTCGGAAAGGTGATGGGTTACAATGGGGACCCCTTACTGCTAGCAAGTGGGTTACCATCCACTTAAAGTGGATGATAACTGCGACTCACTTAGCAACCACAAACTCCATTGCAAATGGACTTGCATACCACTGTCAGTTGCAAATAGGACTGGAAAAAGCCTTCATATTTAGGATTAGGAATAAAATCTCCCATATATTTTCATGATCACCTAATACATTTCGGAATAGGAAACAGATGTTTGCAACTCACACACAATAATTATGAGTTTATCAACTTGTACACAGTTTGGCACATCTGGCCCTAGGTTCTGACTCACGACACAAAAGGTGTCAAGTAAGTGTGAGATACTGGTTGCTACAGTCCAAGGTAGCCTGTTTCACATTAACATCCCAGTCGTTGAGGGTGGTGTGGGAAGAACAACCACCAATCCCATGTGAAATGCACACCCAGGAGTGTATTGAACGTTCACCAAGTATGTGCCTTCACACACAAGACCTATGAATGGCTAGCAACATGTTGGACTTAGGCAAACATTGTGACATCCATGGACCACACATGTCACAATGATATGACTTTTGCCAACATGACATACTATCAGTGAGGCATGTTTTACTACACACACAGAGGAGGTGGAACACCCATTCTCATGATTCAACAGAACACATAGGCCATTGCACTCAAGTCACACACACTCCTAGTTCAGCTTGTGTAAGTACATGCCCCCGGAAGATCCAACCTACAGTGTGCACAGTCCATCCTCAACTAGGAAGATGCACTTTTCATCACAGCCATGTGCCTAAGCTATATGGGAGAATGTCAGTCTGATATGCAGACTCAGTTCATGTCAAGTCCCCGACCAAGTCTTACTTTGACCAGTGTATTCTAAGTAACTCATCCCATTCCCCATTGCGGCCCAACTGTAATGTCCTACAGCCCCTCAATCTCAGAGATGGCTAGGTGTTGCTTAACAGAAACATAAGTCCAATTTGATATCACACTAACACGACAATGGCAATGAACGGCCAGCGCATCACATCATGATTTCTCTTGAACACACAGTAGTCCATTTTGCGTCATTGGCAAATAAATATATCAAATAGCACTCAGGCAACACTCACTGTAGGTATCGGGGTCGTCGAAGTGTGCCACCTCTCCCACGGTGTAAGGCTCTGGTCCACCTGTAAAGCATGACAGGAAGAATGTACTCAGACTGGGTGGACTGACAAAATAATTCTGTTACAATGACACTGTGAGAATATGACATGGTAATGATACACTTTCACACATGCTCATACTGCATGGATGAGTTTGTATTCAACATTAACATTGGATGATTCTCCTGCTACAGTTACACACCCTACTACACACATGCAGTGGCCAGGACAGTCAGGTGTCGTCCAAGTTTACTCACAATAATTATGCCCCGACAATATTGTTATCCAAACATCTCAGCATGTGCATTCCAGAGAGACATCCAGACACTTGTTCCATGAGGACTGCATGACCACTCACAGTCAAACAGCCTATGTGGACATGTTCAACACACAGCAACCACACACACATGTGACATATCTGTGGAAAACATATCTGACTTCATGTGACGTGTATAAAACACACATGTATATCATCATCATGGGATTCAAATCAGATTTCGAGCGATGGGGTCTACATATGTAGGTATGTTGTTTCGACATGACTTACTCATTGCCCATTATGACATGTAGAGTACAAATAGAGCCATTAACGTGTTGCTTGTCTGACACAAATGCTACACTACATTACATACAGCTACAGCCATCTGGTATGTGTAGAACAACTGAGCCATCTGACTGCTAGCATAGGTCTTCATACACATTGTGCAACACGTACACATTAGGGCACATATGTAAACATTAGTAAGGCAGCATTTGCATCATTGCATCACGCAGAGATGGGCCACACCTGCCAAATACAGATATATGTATTAAGTTTCTGCTGTTTGAGGGAGAAAAAGTGTAGCCAATTTGGGGATATCAATATATATTGACAAGGGCCTAGGTTTCCCTAGCATTACACATAGGCAGCTCCTTATCTAGCAGATTGGGTAACATTCATCACATGTTCACACACAGATTACTATCATGTCCATGTAATTGATTGCTACTCACCAACAGGGCCACCAATCCTGACTCCCAGGTGGTCCAGCAGGTCCTGTTCCCTCGTGATCAGATCGGCCCAGCGGTGTTTCAACTGATGGACATTCCGCATGGTCCCATGGACCCGGACCATGTGATGGCGCACCTTCTCCCAGCGAATGTTCCGGGCCTCCGTGTGATACCCCTGTATCACACGGCCCCCAGCCTCCAGCATCAGCGGGAGGAAATGGCACACTAGCCAGATAAATCCCCCCAATTCATCTTCGCCCATCCTGGACAGGCGAGGCCTCCCTGACATTATGACTGATGACTAACAGAAAAAATAAAGTAGGAAATGGGGAAAGGTAGAGGTGTGAAGTTAAGAAAAGGAGAAAATAGCCCAACTAACCCCAATAACTACCCTAGCCACAACAGACTCCCACAGACAATACAAACAAATACAGGAATGGACAAAACTAGACTTAACAGACTGAGACAATGATACACAACAATATTAGACTGAACAAAGTAAAAAAGACAAGCTACACAGGACAACAAAGCAGTAATTCACAGGACAACACTCTTCACTGAACCACACAGTCTAGAAAAATCTGAGACTGAAAAGTGAAAGTGAAAGTCAACTTCCAATACAGATTTGGCAAACAGGATATCCTATTACATCACTTCCTGCATAAAATGGCCGCCGTTTTTTAATCGCGGTTTGCGTCGTATTTTCACGCATACATAATTTCGCGTCATTTTTTATGACGCATAATATTGCACATGCTGCTGAGTGTAAAAATATGATATGAATATTAATATTTATTTACTGTATGAGATGTCCAAAAATATGTGCATGTTGCGTCATTTTTTCCGACGCATACATGATGGGCGTCATATTTTATCCACCTACAGGAGTGCTAATGCTGCTGAGTGAAAAAATATGATATGAATATTAATATTCATTTACTGTACGAGATGTCCGAAAATATGTGCATGTTGCGTCATTTTTTCTGACGCATACATGATGGGCGTCATATTTTATCCACCTACAGGAGTGCTAATGCTGCTGAGTGAAAAAATATGATATGAATATTAATATTCATTTACTGTACGAGATGTACGAAAATATGTGCATGTTGCATCATTTTTTCCGACGCATACATGATGGGCGTCATATTTTTGAAACGTACAGGAATGCACATGCTGCTGAGTCAAATCTGAAATATGATGTAACTTATATTTTGCTGTCTAAATCTGTGAAATTTTTGTATACATTCAGATTTGACTCTGCATTCTGTGCACTCATGTACGTGACCAAAATATGACACCCATGCTGTATGCGTAGAATTATGATCAAATCTTTTTGTTACGTCTTCATGTTTTTAACTTGGGGAAGGTGATTTGTCAGGGTCAAACGGGGCAATGTGATACACATTTGTGTTTGGATATGCCACATGTCCATTGTTGTATGTATGGCAGGCATTCACACAGTAATGGTGTGGATACGTTACATAATGTCTTTTCCATATTTGTCAACATATTTGTGGCAATTGCTGATGGCTGTTTGGAAATGATGGATGGGATACCATGATGTATTCCTTCTCCAAATTTGGTCCACACTTATGATGGTGATGCTTTTATCTGGAGTCCTAACAGGGAGTGCAATGGTCACTTACAGTTATTATGGGGCTAACCATGTCCTAGCCTCATTTTGTGTTTGTGCTTTGTGTTCTACTCTTGACATGTAGGCCACACATGTACCTTATGCATGTGTTTGGCTCACAAGTACAGGATTTGTGTATGTTTGTGGGACCGTAGAAGTGGACTTAGGCCCCCAGCACCCTAGGATTTGACCATCCTGATTAGTTACAGTATCCATGGCTTGGCTTAATATTTTATGGGAAACCTGCAGCAGCAGGCTAATGTAAGGCCATATGGTATGTATGACTGTTGACCATTCATTCATCTCATTAGCCCATTAGAAGTTTGCAGTAATGATGATTTTGAGCTGACATGCCTACCATTTCCCAATGACTATGTTTGGAAGACTCTGAGCGTTCCTGATGTTCTGGGGAATATTCTTTAGTGGGTGTCTGTGTCCCTTTCTGCATTAACTGGTTAAGTGGCATGTCACATTCTTCCTGCTAGGTTCAAACTGGGACCCGACTGTGATGGTCTACTTTCAATAATTTGGTTGATTGTATGACATATGTGTACATGTGTGTTGGTATGTGGATCCACTATCACCTGTCTGGGTGTATGTTGTCACTGTGACATCCAGGTCTCCTCCTGAGTTAGTGGCAGCTAATGTTGTCCCAATTGTGTTTTGCTCATATCACCCACTGGAGAGAAGCCATTGATGACATGGTGACGTACACATGGATGGTCCCACCCTGTCTCTGACCACATGTGATGTGACTTTCACATGATCTACTTTTTTTGTCTGGGTGCAAGACTGTCTCAGGTGTTTTGATGTAGCATGTGGATTTGCCACATTTGTACTCATGTGGGCCTCTGTGTATGGCAATGTATCATGTCACATCCTACCCTCTGTGCATACAATTGAAATGTTCTTTTTTGTTGTGATGATTGTTATGGCATTGTTGGTCAAGGAGACCACATTCTTCGTCAGCATTTTATAAGTAAAGGTGCTCAGTAATGCATGGACCAAAGCATGATGTGGTGTTTGATATCTGTGTTTATTTACAATAGTGTAATACAGGTGATTATTATACATTAAGCAAAAAAATTATTTACAAGCTGCTGGCGCCTACGCTGTCCTGCTGCCGTGTTGGGTTGTCCCCCCTCCTGTTGCGGCCCAGCATCCTCCTCTTCGTCATCCTCAGGCATGCCTGGGTCCAGTTCAAGGAGGGGAATGTTCCTCTGGACACATATATTGTGCAATATGGCACAAGTGAGGATGATTTTGCACACCATCTCTGGGGAATAGAGTAGGCTCCCGCCAGTGATGTCAAGGCAGCGGAACCTAGACTTTAGGATCCCAAAGGTCCTCTCCACAATGCTGCGGGTCCTCTTGTGGGCGTCATTGTATGCCCGCTCTGCAGCAGTGATTGGGTTCCCGAATGGTGTCATCACCCAAGGCTGGATGCCATACCCCTGATCAGCTGAAAGAGAAAGAGAATGGATTGAATTAGATGTAGGAGGCAGTGTTGTACGGATCTTTGATGGCTGTAGTTGTCTTGTGTTGTCTGTGACTCTTTTGTGTACTAATGTTCCAACCTATGGTTGTTATTGAAAACTTTGCTTTGATATATTTTCCCTTGGCTGAGCAAGTGTTTGTTGGCTAACCGTTTGTCAGAAGGACTGTTTTTGTTGTTGCAGTAGAGTGTTCCCTCCCTAGCATTGTGACTAGTGATACAGTTGTCTGTGTGTCCTCACTGGGGGTGTGATGTTAGTTCCATGCCGAGTTAAAACGTGAAAGTGTATTTGACACCTTCATGTGTATGAGCCCAGGCCATCCCATACCTTTTGACTTATGCATTGTATTAGTGTACAGGTTATTTTGAGACTTCCAATCTGTAAAGTGACATTTGGCCAACCACACTCATTGATGTCTTCACATTAGGCTGTGGATTAAATTCCAATGTGTGACAGGTTAAATGTTGACTTCTGACACATGGCTAGTGATGTGAGTACCTCAGTGTGTTCCTGGCTAGGTGTTGCTATTGTGGTGTATGTGTTGTTTGTCCTAGAGGGTTTGTGTGCGGTGTGTGTATGGGTTTGTTTTTTGTCCTTACCAACAAGTAGTCCATTGCCATAGCGTCCATCCTGGAAGTGTTGGTTGATGGTGGAGTGACGGAAGATGAATGCGTCATGTACACTCCCAGGATATTTGGCCACGATGTTGGTGATCAGTCCTTGGTGATCGACTATGGCCTGCACGTTGATTGAATGTGTGTGCTTCCTGTTGCGGTAGAGGTGTTCTGAATCAGCAGGTGGCACAAGGCGTACGTGTGTGCAGTCGATTGCACCAAGGACGTGCGGGAAGCCACTGATGGCGTAGAACCCCTGTTTAATTTCCTGCTGCTTCTGCAGTGTGTTTGGGAAGCAGATGTGGCGGGGTGTCAGGCGAATGATGGCATCCAGGACTTTAGGCAGGAATGCAGAGAATGATGGTTGGGATATTCCACCAACCAGGGCACCAGTTGTCTGAAAGGAGCCACTTGCCAGCAGGTGTAGTACGGCAAGCAGCTTTGTTTCAGTTGGGATAGTGCGGGGTGTCACTAAAGTGGGGGCCAACTGTTGTTCGATATTTGCCAGCAGCTGCTGAATGGCCTGCCAGTTCAACCGGTACCTCTGGATGATGTCCCGTTCCCTGAGGCCATGCAGGGTTGTTCTTGGGCGGAATATCCTGTCCTGCCTTCTGCGCTGTCTTTGGGGTCCCTGCTGTTGTTGTTGTAGCTGCTGTTGTTGCTGCAGGGCTCTGCGTCTACGTGCACGTTGAAGAAAAAGCACCTCCATAGCTCCCTGTTGCTGCTCTGCTGCTCTGTTGTTTGTTCTGTGTGTTCTGCTTAAGTACAGGTGTGTTTGCCCCATTTTAACGCCTGCCCTGACCCAGGCGTTAAAATTTAACGCTATTCGTGCTTTGCGTCATTTTTTTGCGCCGCCTACGGCCCGGGAGACATTTTTGCCCGGAAGCATAAATACGACGCACCGCTGTATGCGTGGGTTTTTGGATGGGAACGCCTACCCTGCATGTCATTAACGCAGGGCGGGGTGCCGCTTCCAAAAACTCACGCACATAGCGCCATTCCCCTTGTGCGCCGCATCGGGCGTCAGGGTATAAATATGGGGCATCGTTTGCGCTGAATGTGCGTCAAAATTTTTGACGCACATTCGGCGCAACCGGAGTATAAATATGGCCCTTAATCTTCTTTTTGCACTGTGTCCATTTGATGGACCTGCGATCTTTTCTGTAGAGGTTTGAGCTTTTTCGTTCTGCTCTTCTTTGTCCCCACCTTCAGGGGAATCAGTCACGTTTTCCTTTTCTTTTTCTGTATCGTCTGTTTCTGGGAAAGCCCCCTTCTGCTCAGGCTCTCCTGCCTTCTCACTCTCTTCGAGCCCTTCGTCACCGTTACTTTCTTCAGGCTCTGTATCACTTTCAGCTGCTTCAGGTTCCTTGTCACCTTCAGCTGCTTCAGGCTTTTTGCTACCCTCAGCTGCTTCAGGCTCTTTGTCACCTGCAGCTTCGTCGTCGCTGTCTGAACTTTCTCCTTGGTCTTCTCCAAGTGAGTCAGACTCTTCGTTCTCCAATAATATTTCTTTTTCTCCTGCTGTTGCTTGTTCGCTTTCAGTTCGCTTTTGTTCTGTCTCAGCACTTGGCACTGTTTTATCAGGCACTGGTAATTTCAGCGCTTCAACTTCCTCATCTGTGGGACACAGCACCTTCTTTGTATGACTGGCGTGAATCCAGTTGGGAACCCCTCCGCACTTCACAGCGGTAGTTGTTGTCAGGATCACTTGGAAAGGGCCTTTCCAACGGGGTTCCAGACACGACTTCCTCACGTGCTTCTTTATCACGACCCAGTCACCTGCTTTCAGTGCGTGTCCTGGACCTTGGATCGGTGGCAAGGTGGTCGCTTCCACCTGGTGAGAGAAAGAGCGAACCACGTCAGCCAGACCTTTGCAGTAGTCTAACACCATATCATCTGTAATATTCAAAAGCATGTTTGCGGGAACTGCAGGAAGTCTCATAGCCCTGCCCATGAGAATTTCGTGCGGAGACAATCCAGTTTTTCTATCCGGAGTGTTTCTCATTGACATTAGCACTAAGGGCAATGCGTCAGGCCATTTCAAATTTGTTGATGCACATATTTTTGCCATTCTCGACTTCAGCGTACCATTCATCTGCTCCACCAGTCCTGATGCTTCAGGGCGATAGCTACAGTGCAGCTTTTGCTCAATGTTCAGTGCTTCGCAAAGTAACTTCATCACCTCGTTATTGAAGTGACTTCCCCTATCTGATTCTAAAGAGATCGGGAATCCGAAACGTGGTATTAACTCCCTCAATAATAGCTTGGCAACTGTAAGGCTGTCATTTCTACGTGTGGGGTATGCCTCAATCCAATGACTAAAAATGCACACAATCACCAACACATATCTTAAACCTCCATGTACAGGCATCTCAATGAAGTCCATCTGCATACGACTAAAAGGACCGCTTGCCCTACCAATGTGGCTCGCGTTCACAACTGTTCCCTTTCCTGGGTTCATCTGCTGGCAAGTGACGCATCGATGGCAAACTGCTTCTGCAGCTTGACGAAATCTGGGGTTAAACTAATCAGTTTTGAACAATCTTATCATGGCATCTCTCCCTAGGTGAGCTTGCCCATGATAGAACCGCGCAAGCTGTGATAAGAGACTATTTGGTAAAACAAATTTTCCCTCATGTGAAACCCATAGCTCGTCTTGTCTCTTTATACATTGTGATTTAATCCAGGAATCTCTTTCATCCTCCCTGACATTACTTTGTAGTGCTTTTAGTTCTTCTATTGTATCTACGACCTTCAAGGCAAATGCTTCAGCTGGTTCGAGTTCTGGTTCACTTATTGTATTCCAATCATCCCTTAGCAATATACAGTTCAAAGCACAAAATCTTGCGACTTGATCTGCATATGCATTTCCCAGAGACACATAGTCCTGTCCTTTCGTGTGAGCACTGCACCTTACCACTGCAACTTCAGCTGGCACTTGAATGGCATGTAACAACTCCCTTATTCTCTCCCCATTTTTCACTGGGGATCCTGAACAAGTCAGG
This sequence comes from Pleurodeles waltl, assembly GCF_031143425.1. Taxonomy (NCBI): domain Eukaryota; kingdom Metazoa; phylum Chordata; class Amphibia; order Caudata; family Salamandridae; genus Pleurodeles; species Pleurodeles waltl. The sequence continues at coordinate 167,392,199 of NC_090436.1, forward strand.
AAACCTCTCTGTGACCATAGTTGTCCAAAGTCATGCACAATCCCAAACCCGTATTGGCTATCAGTGTAAATGGTGACTTTCATCAATGCAGACAATTGACATGCTCTAGTAAGGGCTACAAGTTCTGCTACTTGTGCAGAATAGACTCCTTGGAGCCATCCTGCTTCCAAGACCCCTGTTACAGTACATACAGCATATCCTGCTTTCAAAATTCCCACCCCATCTCTTAGACATGAACCATCAACAAAAAGAATTTGGTCATTTTCATCAAGTTTTGTATCCTTGATGTCCGGTCGGGGTTTTGTGCAAAATTCAGTCACCTGAAGGCAGTCATGCTCGACGTCTTCAGCGTTCTCAATTTCAGCATTTTCTCCAGGAAGCAAGGTAGCTGGATTCAACGTAGTGCACCTTTTCAGCTGCACATTCGGTGAGCCCAGAATAGTCGTTTCATACCTTGTGAGTCTTGCTCCAGTCATGTGCTGCGTTCGGGAGCGGGTCAAAAGTATCTCAACTGAGTGAGGGACCATGACTGTTACTGGGTGTCCCATCACTATTCCTTCACTCTGAGTGAGGCTGATACCAACTGCTGCTACGGCGCGCAAACACCCTGGGAGTGCTGCTGCAACCGGATCCAAAGTAGCTGAAAAATACGCTACTGGTCTGTTTACGCCACCATGGGCTTGAGTCAAGACAGACAAAGAACATGCATCACGTTCATGGCAAAACAATGTGAAAGGCTTCGTGTAATCAGGCATGCCTAAAGCTGGAGCCCTGCACATGCATTCCTTTAATTCAACAAAAGCATCCATTTCATCTCCTTTCAGCTCAATTTCATCCAAGGCATCCTTTTGGGTCAATTTCAGTAGAGGCTTTGCTAGAGACGAGAAGTTGGGAATCCACTGGCGACAGTATCCCACCATTCCCAAAAACTTCCTCACCTCCTTCCTTGTCTTTGGTGGACTCATTTGAAGTACACTTGTAATTCTTTCCTTCATTATTCTCCGTGATCCTTTCTCTATCTGGTGACCCAAGTATTTCACTTTCTTCTGACAGAACTGCAGTTGTGAAGGAGACACCTTGTGTCCATTCCCTCCCAAATGGTTCAACAGAGCAATGGTATCGACTGTGCAGCCACTTTCTGTCTTTGATGCAACCAGTAAGTCGTCAATGTACTGTACTAAGGTTGACTCGAATGGCAACTCTAACTCTTCCAAGTCTTTCTTTAGAACCTGATTGAATATCGACGGTGACTCAGAGAACCCTTAAGGAATTCGACACCAACTGTATACTCTGTCTAGGAATTTGAAACAAAAGAGGAATTGGCTGTCCTCATGAAGAGGCACAGAAAAGAATGCTTGTGACAAATCGATGACTGAGAACCACTCAGCTTCGCAAGGGATCTGAAACATTATCACAGCCGGATTCGGTACGACAGGGCAGCACTTGATTATGATGTCATTTATTTTTCTCAAATCCTGTACAAGTCGGACTTTCCCACTTGGCTTTATTAGTCCCATTATCGGTGAATTACATGGGCTGCTTAATACTTCTTTCAGTACGCCCTGCTTCACGAATTCGTCAATAAGTTGGGCAACTTTCATGAGGGTATCTTGTGGCATGTGGTATTGTGGGGTCTGGGGAAAGATCGCATTGGGCTTTACCATCACTTTTACTGGTTCTACTCCTTTCATCAATCCCACCTCTTTCCCTGTCATGTCCCACACTTCCTTTCCGACTGTTTCCCGTAATTCTGCTGGGATATCTTCTTCAGTTATCATTGGTAAAAGACAAATCAGAGGATACTCTTCGTCAACTGTTTCTATCTCATCACCCTCTACACTGTCCTCTTCTTCCCCATCACTGCTCGTCTGTATTGTTATTCCCTCGTTCGAACACATTATCGAACAACCCAATTTGCACAATAGGTCTCTTCCTAACAGTGCTATCGGGCTTGAGTCACATACCACAAACTGATGTACCCCTTGATAGTTACCAATGTTGACTGGTATCGGATCTGTTATTGGGTTCGTCAGATGCCTGTTTGCTACTCCCACCACTTGAACTGTCCTCCCTGAGAGTGGCAAATTTGGTACTTCACTGCTCTTAACAGTTGAACGTGTGGCTCCCGTGTCAACCAAGAATGAGACACGATGACCCATTACTCTTCCTTCTACGTACGGACCCCTTTGATCAACTTCTAGAGATGCCGCAAGCACACAATCTCCTTCCTCTTCTGAGCTTTCACTCTCCCATACATTGTTTATTCCACTCTCACTGTGTAATGGGAACTGTTGTACTGTGCCGTTTGTGCTCATTACCTGACCCGTTACCTGTGGAGGAACCATCATTTGCTGCTGACTCATTGGTGCCAAAGGTATTTGCATTTGCTGATTAGGTACCAAAGGTAACTGCTGTTGCATCGGCTGCATTTGCGTCATCTGCACACGGGGCATCTGCATCTGCTGCGGCTGCATAGGTTGTAATCCCTGCAATTGATTTATGGTCTGAAAATTTGGGTTTGGACCTCTCATTTTCGGTCCTCTCATTGTCTGAAATGCATTGACACCATTGTTTTGCTGACCAACACCTACACCTGCACCTGCACCTTCCTGCACCACCATCGGGCACTCGCGTTTCCAATGACCTACGTTTCCGCACGCATGACACGGCATCACCTTCTTCATTGCCTGCACACCCGTCACAACAGTGTTCAAATCCGGACCATTATTCACAAAACCTCCTCTTCCTCTGCCTCTGGCCTGTGGCTGAAACGCCATGTTTCCTTGCAACTGCGGCTGCTGTTGCTGAAACGCCATGTTTCCCTGCAACTGCGGCTGCGGTTGCGGCATCTGCTGTTGGAACCCTTGCATCCCTGGCAACCCTTGCAGTCCTTGCAGACCTTGCAAGCCTGTCTGAGCCGCCTTAAGCTGCATCATCATCACCTTCTCTTTCAGCTTTTTCTGTTTTACCTCAATTTCGTCGCTACAGTATTTCGCATAAGTCAAGACTTCATCAATCGGTTTCGACTGCCAGCAGATCAAATGCGATTTTATCATCTGACTTATCTCTGGTCTCAGCCCTTCCACAAATCTGAACACAAAATGAAGCATATCTTTCGCCTCGATTGCTTCCGTGCCACTGTAATTCTTGAACGCCTTCAACAACCTCTCATAGTAACTATGAATCGATTCTTTAGCCTCTTGGGCAGTTCGATCAATCTTCTGCCAATCCACATTTTTCGCGGCAACCTTCATCTTCAAATGCTCAATCACCTTATAGTACAGACACATCACCATAGGTGATGGTGCACCCGTCTCTCTGTCTCTCTCTGGTTCACTTGTCGGCCAACCTACAGCTCTTTTGCAATCCTCCCACAAATCTGCCGGAACCACAATCTCGAATAGAGTGTTCAGGTCTTCCCAGAGACATTTTGCAAGCTTCACAAACCTATCAGTCTGTTGATACCATTCAATTGGCTTCTCTCTCAGTTTGGGAAAATCATTCGTAAAAGACTGAATATCGCTCCTGTGCCATGGTACATGTACTAATTTTCCCCCTGCTGTCTCCCTCATTGGTAACATAGTTACTGTATCACTACTCTGCGGTCTTTTCTCATTGTGCTCTGTGGCACTGTCCCTCCTCTTATCCTTCCTTTTTCCCCATCTGCTTTCCCACTTGTCTAAGCACCTCCACACTTGTGCACTCTGCAACAATTCTCTAAGGTGTGCCTTCATGCCTGCTGATCTCATGTGTTCAAAATCTGTGGTCCCAAAATCCAACCTATAGCTCCTGCTCAAGTGTTTCGTCTTGCCTATGTCAATCCCGTTCCTGTCTGCTACTTCCTGCAAACTTTTATGTACCTTGTTTACTTCTTTCGTGATCTTTGGACATAGATACCTCAACTCCTCTTCCGTGTAGGATTCTAACCTGTTCACACCCATATTCCCTTCCACCAATTCTTGTGCTTCCATGTTCAGCCTCATCCTGCTCAAGTAATCGTCTCCTTTCCCACTGTCTGAACTTTGTGTGGAATTTAAACTGTTGAACCACTGTGTCAACTGTTGCGCATTTACTCCCATCAGGGTAGCATTCACATCGACTGCCATCGATGGTTGCGGCAACTTTTCAGTGTTCGATGTTAATGGTATTATCAGTGGGGGGCTCGACCTCACCAGTGTTGACTGAGCACATATGGGACTAAATTCCATCAGGGACCCAGACCCAGTTGGCTGAGTCGCTATCGGGGTTATCCCTGGAGTGTTTTCTATGCACCTTCTTTCTGTCCCATTCTGCAGCATTGGTCCCTGACTGCTCATACCCAAGTTAGGCTGACTATACAAAGGTACCACTGGACCTACGGTAATGGGCAGTGATATTGCATCTGGATTCTGTCCATTTCCCATATTCTGAGGCATGTTCATCCCCATATTATGAGCCATCATTGCCGGCATGCCCATCTGACTCCCCGTCATTTGAGCATGAGCGTTTCCTCCCTGCATCTGCTTTTGAGGCATCATAAACTGAGTTGATTCAGCTTGTGCCATTGTTGGGTTGTAACCATTCTGTACGCCCCTTACGGTTGGATCTAGAATCATCCCTCCATTGTTGTCACTGCTGTAGTACCCTGGCATCTGCGGCTGATAATGTTCTGCTGGTTTCAACACGGGCACATCTGGATACATTCTCCTGACCTGCGGTATCTGTGGGGTGAGCAGTAAACTCGGGTCCTTAGATCCCGATGGTGCTCCTGGACTCTGCGTTTCACTGTTCTGTACCGATGCCGGAGGGGCAGAACTGGTACTTGGACCTTGTCCATTCTCTGCATAAGGTGGTGGACGGTCGTTCAGCAATTGCATTATCAACTCCTCATCCTCTAACTCCTCTTCTCTTCTCAACTTTTCCTCGTCCTCTCTATCCTTGGAACACTTCCTGTCTGTCTTACAGGTAGCTTTCTTACCTGTCTCCTCTTCATCCTTAGTAATTGCGGGGAACAATTTTATTCCCTGCAATACATCTGACCTCCACACCTTCTGCGCATTATCCCACCTAGCATCCGCTAGTGTCTTTTCTACCTTCCTCATCCTTGTTTCAAACTTGTTTTTCTGTTGCTGTCTAGCCATGAGTTCCCAGATTGCTAGAGCCTCAAACTGTGCTGGCCTTGGAGGCACCTTCATGTCATACATCGTAAATCTCAAATTCTCTAGGACCCTTATATTGAATGTCCCATGTATCGGGAATGCTACGCTCCCATGTTTCTCTGTCCACTTGTGCCATTGCTTTAGCCACAGACACGGAGCTACCCCTTTTTCCTCCATTACAATGTAAGCTGGTGTGCCCTCGGGCGGCGTCTCCTCTCCTACGCTCGCTTTAATGTAAGACTCCCCCTTCATCGCACTCCTGAATGCTTTAAGGAATTTCATTTTCTCGTCTTTTAGTTCACAAAGTTTATAATCAATAGATCACTGTTATTCCACAAGATTTGTAATCAATAGGTGACTTTAATTCCCGGAATACTCTTCACCTGCCTTTCCCCTTCCAATCGAGTCCCACGGACTGCGTCCAATCCGTGCGCGACCCTTCTCTCCAACCAACCTATCCCAGCGCGGCTCTTAGTGACGTCACACTCACACACACTGCGGCTGACAAAGCCTCGCGGCTAATCCTCCTTCACTCAGTTCCTCCCGTAACAACTTTTTGCATGTATCGCGAGCTACCAAAAACCAAAACAGATCTGTCGGTTTACTACAGGAAGGGTAACATAATCGCTTCAGGACCTTAGGGACTTTTCACTAACCTCGGCCACTATTCGATCTCTTTCACCAGCCTCGGCCGCTATTCGGTCTTTCTCAGTCCCCACATTCGCAAGCAAATCTGACCCGCAGACCTACTCTCAACTTGTCAGTGATCTGTTCTAGTGCACTTAGAATCTTGTCAAAGCCCGAAGTCGAAGTTCCTATCACTCCCTAACACACGTACCCACTCGTTGACCACGCCCGATCAACCTACTAAACCGCCCAGACCACAACATGGATCAACATACTCCGGAGTCTCTTGACCTCGCAGGGCCCGCCTCAACAACAACAACCACGTGGACCTTTTTATGCACAAAGCGCCAGACGCACATGAAGTTCGACGACTTCCCTACTCTCACACTCGGAGCCGCACCTCCGCTATTTCTATGAAGTTCGACGACTTCTCTACTTCTACACTCGGAGTCGCACCTCCGCTATCCTTAAAAAGAAAATCCTCGCAACCTTTTCACACACCCTGCGGCAATAAGCTGTGCAAGCGCAAAACCCTAACTTCACTCATACCATCACTAGTACCGCCGACGCTGTTTCCACATCTCCTTTCTCTCCATTCGCAAGCTCCGAGATCCCGGGAAAGTCGCGGTGGACCTAGCCCATCATCATCTTGTCAATTATTTTCATCCAAGAAAAATCTAATTCAACTTCTCGAATGAGGCCTCAAAATGCGTAACCGTTAATTCAACACCATGTACTCTACTGATACAGGGTCCCAAAAGACGAAACCGTCCTCTGCTACCATCTACTGATAGAGCGGAACGTGGTAACAATTTACCTGCGTTCGGATGCTCTTTAGGTCGATGAATCTTTTGACTAAGTGGGAACTCTCTGTACTCTTAATCGATCAATCGCATCAAATCGATAATCAATAACGAACATAAGCAACACCTTGAACAACATAACACCTAACAATTAATCCAGAATACATTTCGGCGAACCCTGACCTTTCAGTCAGGAATAACCACACCAGTTTATTGCAAAGTTAGTGAATTTATTTCCCTATATTAACAAAGCTAGCACAATATAGATGTGTCTCAACACCAAATGATAAACATAAATGAACATTAATAGCTGTCCATATCGTCGGAACAAGTGTAATCTATGTAGCATTTGAATCACAAGGCATTCGATAATGGCAATGCAAAGCACTAATACGATAATCTGTAATGGGCTAATTGCATACATTTAGTCAGCATAACAAGATCTCAAATTGCATCGTGCGACATATGGAATCCTCGTCTAACCTCGAATTAGCATCAGCATGTGGGACTTCATGCAAAAACAATTTGGCAACATCAATTTAGAAAACTCCTATCTAGGGTCCTTATCAAAATCAGCAGTTGGTTACCTAAAAGAAACGCAATGCAATTTTACAGTTTCCTTTCATAATTACCAATTCCGATCAGCAATCAATGAAGTCTTCGTCTCACAGGTACCGTTTCTCAATCAGCATGGGCACCGTTTCGATCGGCATGGGACTGGGCAAAGGGGCAGGGGTGAACGGGGCAATTGCCTCACGGTGGCAAGGTAAGACTACTACTTCATGCAAAGGGACAAATCAAAGTTAAAGTCTCTAGGGCAAGAATCATTAAAGTCTCTTTCTCTCGACTAGAGAAAGCATCAAAGTCTCTCAAAATGGCGTCGCAGCAAAATGGGTCATAGTAGCTACGAAGTCAAAATGGCGGGATGTCCGAAGATAGAGAGAGCTTTCCTCTCGTGCACCTGGGTTTTATAGACAACAGTTCAAGTCCAGTAGGGTCTCCATTGGAGGGTTCATAGGTTAGCTTCAAATTGACCAATCAAAAACGACAGTTCTCAAGCTTTTACTTAAGCATACATTATCCTTGGAGATGGGTACGCAAGTTGCAACATTGTTTCTCGATTAGCTTACTCTCAGAGCCTCCATTGTCCGCACCTGCAAGTCGACCTTGAATTAAAGAGAAAATATGCCATGCTGGCACTAACTTTAAGATAAGCACGTGAACAGTTTCTGTGGAAAAATACAGCTTCAAGCAGAAATACACGTTTAATAGCACAGTGGAAAAATACGAACATCTAAACCGTGAGACCAGGCAACTAGGCCGAAGCCTCCGCTAAAGTAATGCTAAACTAAAGCATTTCAAACAAGCAGATCGTAGCACACGTTTATGATTATGTCGGATTAGTGCAATTCTGATACACCACGTTATATAAAGCACGCGTATAAATGATGGCAAACTACTCTGAGGGCACATTTTGTCCCCGTACAATCTTTATTAGTTCGGTTAATATCACACATGATTGTTTCACACTACGTTTATGCGTTAATAAATCAAAACCTTCATTTTCTGCTTCATCAAAGGCATTTGGTCAGGTTTCATGGGGTTTTCTACGGGCAGTAATGGAGTGGAAAGGCTTTAGGGAATATTTCATTCAGGCTATTAAAGAGTTGTATAAGTCGCCAAGTGCTACTGTTTGTATAATTGGTCCGAAGTCTGACAGGATAGCAATCTCAAGGGGGGGCCCAGCAGGGGTGCCCCTGCTCGCCACTACTATTCCCCCATTTTTATTGACCCTTTCATAACCATGCCCGAGAAGAACTTGTCTATTAAACCTGTTACTGTAAGCCGGGTGGAATATTGAGTCTTGGCCTATGAGGATGATATGGTGGTGATTACATCTGACCCCACAAGTACACTCCTTACAAAAGAAGACCTAGCTAAACCGTTTTGTTCAGTCTCAGGCTACAAGCTGAATGAGGGTAAAACACAGATCTTATGCACTGAGGGGCAGAGATTTACTGCTCTCCGCGTTGTGGACGAAGTATTATATCTTGGAATTAAACTCACAACAACCTTATGTAAGCTGGTGGAAAAGATCTTAACACCAATATTGGAAGAAACTAAACAAAGCTTGGAAGAACTAGACCATTTACACCTATCATTATTTTAACGTCTTAAAGATGTCTATCCTCCCTAAAGTGCTTTATGTTTTAAGGACCGTCCTATTGGAAGTTAATAAGTTATGGCTCTCCAGCCTGCAAAATGCTTCTTTTAGGTTTTTGTCAGGATATAGGCGTTCAAGGCGTGCGGCTAAATGGATGGTTCTTCTGAGATGCCATGGGAAGTGGTATGTTCCTAATCTTACATTTTACTACTGAGACTGTATGATTCATACTATGGGTAAACTAATCAATGGTGGCTTCACCAGGGTTATCTCTGCAGAAAGTCAAACAATCTATGAGATGGCTCTTGGGGGAGCTGCTCCTAGATGCTTGGTCAAATTCCTAGAGCCTATCTACTACAAGAAAACAAGGTTTAAGATCATTTAAGCAGCATACAAAGTATGGGTACAAGTCAAAAGGAAGTTAGGCATTTAAAAAATTAACTCATGCATACCTAGGCGGCTAAGGTGGTACTTCCATTGGTTTTTCATGACAAAACCATGTCTAGGCGGGCTCTGAAGGGTCTCTTGGTTGTGAGTGACCTGTAAAGTAATGGGCAACTTTGGGCTTATTGTGATTTACAAGAGGCACCTGTAGTCAAAGGGAGATTTTTTCAAATTTCTTCAGTTACGAGATTTTCTATTTAAGAAAATAAGGAGCACAGAAACACCAGTAAAAATTCCCTTAATTGAGGCAGTGATTCATAAAGAAAAGATTGGCTTGATTTATGACTTATTAATACAGGCATCTAGAGGTGAATTAGAACTGCAGAATAGGAAATGGGAGACCAGGCTGGGTGCCGAGTGGCAATGGGTTCACGAATCTCTAGAATTGTGTAATAGTGCATTGCTAATGGTCAATCTCAAGAGTCAACATTTTAAAACTTTATGTAATTCGTATCACACCCCAGCAAAGGTGGCCAAGTGGTGGGACAGATCTGGATGGAATTGCAAAAGGATGAAAGTAGTCCAAAAGTACCAAGCAGCATTTGACTTGTATCAAGATATTCTTGTAGAGGTATAGTCCTCAATTTATTACACACAAATTCCCCTCTTGAAGCACACAACACACATTCCCTCTTTGGTCATATTTATGATGAACTCAGCACCCAGCTACTAAGCCTGGGAAATAAGGTGAACAATGAAAGTCACTGACTAAAACAGATAAGAAGGAAGGGTGATGTGAAATGTCTAACTAATTATACTTGAGTGCTGTGGTTTTATTTTTTGTTTGATATGTTCATACAGGGCTTTAAAGTCTCATGGAGCTAGTACAAAGTCTGTTATATATCTTGAACTAGAAATACTGTCTCTATTGTATTAATTGACCTGGAAATTGAATGTCTTTAAATAACTTTCGAACAAAATTTAAAAAACAGGACAAAACTTTGGGGTTGATGAAAAGTGTACCAGGGTTTTCGTAACTGACTAATATATTCTGCATACTGGTATTGTCATGCACCAGTAAGTGCTAAATTACTGGTACCACTATGGAAATATATGTACCCACTTACTGATCCCATTTTGTACCAGAATGCCAGAACAATGTATATGTATATGCTCAATTACGTACATAATATTGATACCAGTATTTGAGAGTATAGAGGTGCCATTATGTGTGATTGGGGACCATTTCAGCAAGCATACGAATATGATGGCAACCAATGTGTATCGGGATACTGGTACATTAGGCTCCTGTATGTACAAATCTGCTGCTTTCAGTATCAATTACTATTGACCGGTACATATCAGGTTGGTTCTCCTAGGTTGTACTAACATGCATCAGCATGAACCATATATATATGAAAAACAAGAGGTTATAGGGACATTATAGTTAGGTTCACGTTTTACCACACAAGACCATAGGAATTCAGTAGTTATAGCTATAGTTATACTTATGTTAAGAAACTACAACTTGTGGCCGAACGTTACTTTCCAGGACAAGTTACAATTTCTTCAGATAAGTATAATTATAAGTTTAACTATAACTGCTGAATTTCTTTGGTCTTGTGTGAGTAAAATATGAACGTAACTATAAATTTCTATGTTTCACAAAACCATGATCTGCGGACCAAGATGTAGCTTACTACCAAATCTGGTGTATCTCCGTTCAGCGGTTCGGTCTGGAGCCGTGCCTAAAAATTGCAAAATCCCCATAGACATAGAATGGAGAAAAAGCATTTTTGGACCCCCTCCCCCACCCTTTTTCTTGGCCCCCGCTTGAAGAATCACCACAAACATTTCCAGACAAGAGCTAAAGTAACTTGTATACTACTTTTGAAAACTTTGTGAAAATTCAGTGATAGATAAACAGATAGATATATAGATGTAAATAGATAGATAGATAGATAGATAGATAGATAGATAGATAGATAGATAGATAGATAGATAGATAGATAGGATAGGATTGATTTTCCATAGACAAGGCATTTTTTAGTTAGCTTTTTTGTGATTTGGTGTAAATCTGTTCCATAGTTTTTGAGAAATTAAGATGTAAAAATATTTGTATATCCAGAGGGTTGGGTCCATGAGAGGCACGCAAGAGCACCAATTTACAAATAGAGTGTTCTTATTGACCCAGCAAGTGTTTTTTCTCTTGGGCCATCTTGACTCCTGCAGGAGCAAGTGCTCTGATAGGCTGCTAGCAACATGAGAAATATGTTGCTGGCAGCCATTACAAGACGTATGGACTCAGCCCCCTGTCCTGAAGATAATAAAAAAAAAATGTAAGGGGCAGGGTATACCCACTAGGCATCATGAGAGAGCACAGAGGAACACCACTAAGGCCAAAAGAAAAAAAAGGCTGTTTTTGCCGTGGTCTGGCCGGAATCGTACAGGATTGCGGAAAAAAAATGGGCACAGCCACTTTATTATATATATGGGGAGGGAGTCAGTAGCGCCCCCCTCCTCAGCCCATTTAGGCCCCCAAGGGGAAGGGGGCACTCTGCCCCCATCCCCAAGCTGTTTTCAGCTCCAGGGACCTCATGTAGGCACTGATGAGGGTAGGGAAACACAACATATATTGCGATATTGCTCCTGCCCAGAGGGAGCACTATAAATAGCTGTTCCCTACAGCCGGGAGCAATGCCAGCTCCTGGAGCATGCGGGGAGCTGGCTGGAGCCACATGGGCCCTGGGGCCTCTCCCCACAGCCCCCAACGTGTGCTTGGTGGGAGCCCTGGGTGGGCACCGGCGCACCCATCTTTAAATGAGGAGGGACCCAGGTGATGGGGTCAAAATAGGCTCAGGGAAGGGATCCCCCCTCCCCTTTTAAAAGACAAACGCCCCTGGGGATGGGGTCCCAGGGCCTAATAAGGCTTGTGGACGAGGGCCACGCTGGGTCTCTCCCCTTTTAAGAGCATTGGGCTTCGAGAGATGGGGTCCCCGGGGCCTGTGAAGGCTCAGGAGGGGGGCAGCATGGTTTCACTACCCTTGTTAATGTCATGTGTCCCTAGGAGATGGGATCCTCAGGGTCACTTTTGGCTCTGGGAGCTTGAATGCCTGCTGGTGTAGTTGACCTGTGGTCAACCCTGTGGCTGCGCACAGCCAAAGGCCATGCCATCATGGAGTAGGCTGCCTGCAGGTGGTTGGCCAGAGCACCTGGTCATAGCCTAGGCCCTGTTGCCAACCCCCTGCCACACACAGCTGAAGTCCATGTGCAACAGAAGGTTCGATTTACGTATGGTAAAAGAATATTACTTTAATTTTAAAAAATCCTTGCAGCCAACCCATTGCTGTGCATGACTTGGAGGCTGTGCAAAGTGTGTGTTTGGCTGTCTGCAAGCAATTGGATGCGACCAATCCCCTGCTGTGCTGCGCTGTGCACAGCATGGGGATGACTGACGCATGCCAGCCCCTGCAGACAACCCCACAATGCGCATGGCCAAAGGCTGTGTGCAGGGTGGGGTTGGCTGCCTGCGGGGGGAGTTCTGGTCAATGGGGTGTTCCAACTAACCCCCTGCTGCACATGGTGGTGCGCAGTGGGGAGTTTGCTTTACATACAGTAACAAAGTATTACTTTATGTTAATAAAAACCCTAAAAGTTCCCTGAAAAAGGTCAAAGTAAAGTTATAGTAAGGTAAGAATGTCAGTGACAATTTAACCTTTTAAACTTACAAAACCACTGAAATTCACCAGGTGCAGTTAGCTGTGGTAACTAACTCATGCCCTAAGATAACTATGACTTGTGCCCTCGCCATGCAGTGCTAAGTACCCCACATATCATACCACTCATGACATCTTCTAAGACATTTTTTAAAATATCACAGCAACCTTTGCAATGAAATTAAAGACAAGAAAACTGTGCATGGCTGAGGCACCAGAAATACCTGTCCTGTGGGCAATAAAGTGCTATAGAATAAATGGTTAAAAGAACAAATTACAAGGAGGAAAACATAACATAAGGAAAAATGCATATACGATAATAATCAGTAGAGAATGTCTACATAGAATATGTACATGTGAATTTACCTTAGCTAGAGATTACTTATCACAGACACTGTAGTAAACATGTACGGATTTGTCAGTTGTTATTCGTTTCCAACAGCATAATTGAAATGCAACCATAAAAAGTCTAAATAATAACATCATTGAATTACATGTATTTCTAATGTAGAAAATATTTGACTTAATTTAATGAGATCGTGAAGACAATTTTAATCATGAAATAGTGCATTGTCTACTAGGTATTTTTAATCCAACTCCAAAAGATATTAATTGGATTTAATATAAACAGATTAAAACGTAATAAAATCTAAATAATGCTAGCCCGCTCCTATCTCCAATCTCAGACAAAAGCCAGTAAGAGGAAACGGCAGATTAAATAGTTTTGAAGATTATCATGTACAATTTCAATCATGCAGAATAAAACAGATTTCAATTTAAGTAAAGATTAAAATGAACAGGAACCAACATACTGCATTGAATTTACAGTAAACATTCATCTTGGTAATAAAGATGCAGAAAATTAGTTTATCATACAGACATGACGGCAATGTATGGATTAGCAAATGGTATATTTCATAACTCAAATAATTTAAAGAATCAGATAGAAAGGTACAAATTAGTTTTTGTTGTACTCTAAGGATGTTATTAATTATTATTGACAAGTTACTATGAGCCATATGTACAAAAGGTTTTAGTGGTTGCAAACCGAGAATTGGCTTGTTTGCGACCCCTAAAAAGTCTTTTAACATGTACTAACCCTATTTTGCAAGTCAATAACCTATTATCGACTTGTAAAATATGGTTTGCGATTCAATCTTACGAATGTTCATGTTAAGGGTGCCCCTTCCTAATAGTGACTCGCAGTAGTATGACCAGAATGCGGTCACAAAATATTCCCATTTTATTAAATGAAGGAGGTGGTAACCCATTGCAAACAACCTATTCCCCTTCCCCTTTGTGAATGTGGGCGCAAACATTATTTAAGAACAAGCAGTGGTCCTACGGACCACTGCCTACTCTTGAAAAATGAAATGAAATCTTTAAGGAAAACGGGCTGCATTTAAAAAAAAATTGCTTTATTTAAAACGCAGTCTCAGACATGGTGGTCTGCTGACCACAGCAAGCCACCATCCATGTGATATCAGACCAATCCCATGGGCCGCAAAATGCGACCTGCGTCATGAATATTGATGAGGCAGGTCCATTTGCGACGCACTTAGACACATTTCTACATCGCAGTTTGCAACTTTCCAATGTCGAGTCTCATAAAGTCGCAATTAGGAAGTTGCAAACCAATTTCTACGTACATGTGGTCCATTGTTCTGACTGCAAAACATTTTACACAAATTGTACGTGCCATTAAAATAGCGCAGAGTTAAATTGCTGGCAACTTCTGTGATCTGCAGGTCACACATTCAAATGCTAGGAAGGCCAACTGATTTTTTTCATCCTTCTGCAGTCTAAAACTGAGTTCCATTATTTGTTTAATAGCAACACTTGTTATTTAAAGCACTTTGAAACAGCAAACGCTATGCTTTGAAGCACCATCTATATTATATTAGTAATAGCAAACCAAGAAGCAGGCAAAGCTTAGTCAAACCAGTTGGGATTAAAACATTACATCTACATGTTGTTCTGAAAATCTGCAGAAGCTTCACAGACAATATGGGCACCCTACCAACTGAGAAAAAGTGCTACCTTTACAGTCTACCATTATCAACATTTCTGTAAGGATCAAATAGTATCCTGTGGTATATTTATAAAGGGATTATTTTTTTTTAACTTTTTCGGGAAAAAAAACAACAGGTGATTAGCAATAAAGATTTCACTAGTGATTTGAATAAGCATTATTTTGAGACTGATAACAGAGCAGCTTGCATTTAGAAGGCCCTGAATACGCAAATATTGTGCAAAACACGTTGTCTGTGGCTCTTGTTTCCACTATCACTTTTGTATTTCAGGATGAAGCTTTCAGATTTTCTAAGGCCTCATTGTGCCCTTTGCTGTAAATGGAAAGCTGTCACCAGAGGAGCAGGTAACTACCTCATTGGCATATATAACTCTGTTGAACACCATCCTTTCCTTCTTCACACAGTACAATGTGCCTCTGAGTGAGTTATTTGGGTGCTTGTTGTCACATGCTGTGGTCCATACATCGGATGTACATGTTGTGGATTGTGGAGTCCTGTATTCTGTGTATTTCAAATGACCATTTTTGTGTGTGATGTGTGATAAGCCCTAGATCCTCCCTCTGTAGCTTTTATATATCTATGAAAGTAAACGTTGCAGCCAAACAAATGATATGTCTGCTGATCCGATGATGGTAAATGACACAGTAAATGTATTTGCATTACAGCATGAGTGTGTTTATGAGTCAGTTGAGGATGTTATTAGCAATGTGTAAAGTTCTGCAGATCACTCAGCCCAGAACAGTTCTTGGCAAACTCTTGTTTGAGAACAATGTAAAACTCACTGACCATTCAAAGTGTCACACAACCCTGAACTCACATATAGGATGGCCACGGGATGTCCTGTTATGCAACAAAGTGATGTAAATGTGATGTTCGTGTAGGTTCTGTATGCTCAGCCTGCAGAGAGCAAGGTCTGTCAAAGCCGTTTTATAGTATGGGACATTGCCCAGGCTGGTGCACAGTAACTGTTGCTATGCAACTGAGGCACCAAGCCCACTCCCTGCAGACCTGCAGATACTTGGATGAGGCCAAAATAAGTCTTCAGAAGCAAGATCTGGCCTGAATGCTTTTACATTGACACATCAGGAATGCGGACTGAGGTAACCACCTGACCTGGTACTTATTTTCATTGACCCTCATTGTCCATGTGCCATTGAATTATGACATGCCTATTACTCTCACAGATCTGTTGTCACCTTTCCAAAAGTCTTGTTTGTACAGTAAAGGGCTATTGCACAACTGACAAACCCACATGCAGATAGTTGGTTAATTTAGGGGAGATCATGACCTGTGACATGCTTTGTCCCATGCAACCAGTCAGACTAAAAATACTTTAGTATGTTGAATGTCATCTCTGTAGGAGTGCCACATATGGTAAAAGGTGTCTCCTGTGATACCAGTACATATCAGAAGTGGTATGAGAATCCATTAGGTAGACCACATGTCCACACATCTACAGAGAAGAAGCTGTCAGTGACACCCATGGCAGCCCTTTCATTGTCACCTCTGTCTTATGGTGTAGTCTATACCATGGTAGTTGCCTGTATGGACCGTATGCAGCAAGTAAATGTGCCTGGATGTAAAGGTGTCTGTACTGTCATGCACAAGTAGTTTACCCTTCTAAAGGTCACAGTGGTGTTGTGTTTCATAGTGGCTCACATCACAGTACATTTTTCTTGGCCCTGGGCTACATAATGTCAGTGGGCGTGCTTAGTCAGTGTGGACCATGACACTGCTTGGCCCTGGGCTACAGGATGTCAGTGGGCTTGCTTAGTCAGTGTGGACCATGACCAGGGTTGTGGACAGTCAGCAGATGACTCCAGAACTGTATATTTATGTCACTGTACTTATCACTATGTGTGCTTTACGCATGTAGTGTGTTGACAATTACAAAATGCTTGTGTTAGGTGTTTCCAAAATGTGTGTTAAGCAACCAGTTACCCTAAAAAATTGCAATTGTGACCTCTTGATTTGTCTATTGCATCCATCCAGGTCAACGCCCATCAGAAGCAAGGGATTGAGAGGCAAAGCTGAAGGTGCAGACCCTGGGGTTCTATTGCCAGTGGAGCATCCACTGTCGCAAATGGTGGGAGAACCTGAGATGTTGGACCTGGAAAATTGTGGCGGTCCAGCTGGGGCTGTCCTCCCAACGTGGGTGGGGCGCACGCCAGACCCTGACCCCCCTGATGACCCACATACTAGCGGTGGCCTATCCTGAGTTTGATGGGCGTTTGAGGGAAGCACAGCAGCTACAAGGGGGTGAGTCCTGGGCAGATTCCTACTCGTTACATTGCCAGGTTGATGTGTTAGAAGAAGCCATCTTTCCATGAATATTAAAGATGGACAATGTGCTATACAAAAGATGTGTTATTGTTTATGTGGATATGGTAGCTGGTGCATGCTGATGTGCCTTGCCTATTGTCCTATTGTCCTAGTGACCAGGGACACAGCAGTATACAGTCCACTACCAATATACTCCTTTGAGCACATAGCTGAGTACAATGGTCAATCATCTCATGTTGTTTCATGTTGTGAGTGCAATTTGTGCCCAGCAGTCCACTTGTTGTCAGTGTGAGCCTCAACATCAAACAACATGAGGTAATAGATCACTGTACTCAGCCATGTGTCTGCTCAAGGGATTATATTGGCATCTGTACCCAACAGGCCACTTCATCTTCAGTGTGTCAAGAGTGCTGGTGCGTCACTACTGTACATCGCCGTTAGCATCAGTATTTGTGCCTACATGTTAGCATGTGTACCTTGCACTTTTGTGATATCATGTCCACTACTGTTTCATACATGATCTACCTGTCCTCATGGTATGATGTTTGATTCTATCACAAATGTGTGCATGTCAATATCTCTTGGAAAACAGTTTTTTATGATGGGTATACTGTTCATGTGGTACCACAGACAGGAGTGTGTCAGCATTGTTTGTTGGGTCACACATACCCTAACCCATCACTCCAGGTCATTTATCATGAACAATTCCAGAAGCAATGAAGGACTTGACAGGTAGAACTACAACAATTACTCATAATTTGCATTTACATGCCATTGTTGTTGAATAAGTTGGACACATTAATTGGTGAAGACTTGTTACCTTACTTGTTGACTTGCATCAGGGAGTGACATGCACAAAAGTTGGAATCATATGTGAGTGTGGACACTCAGTAATCCAATGGAATCTGTGATTGTATGACAAAAAGGTACAATGATGTGCCTTCCCATTGAGAAGCATGTTATATGCCCTCTTCAGATAATGGAGATTCCCTGAGCCACATCAACATTCAATGGACTATTGCCTTTTAGTTATGCAATGTTAGAAGGGTGTTCTCAGCAGTACCAATCGAGA
Organism: Pleurodeles waltl; assembly: GCF_031143425.1. Lineage (NCBI taxonomy): Eukaryota > Metazoa > Chordata > Amphibia > Caudata > Salamandridae > Pleurodeles > Pleurodeles waltl. Next base: position 167,410,419 of record NC_090436.1, read on the forward strand.
CAGGTGATTTCCCTAGGCCTAGCTGATTAATTGTGCTGTGGATATTTGTAGACAAATCTCCCAGACATTTTGACCAGATTGCCTCCAGAGTACTTTTCTGTGCAAGATGTGTTAGCGAACAAAGCAGCATTAGTATAACTTCCATGAGACTATTTAGACACTAGACATATTGTGAAGTTACCATAGGTGAGTTTTTACAGTGTGTCTGGGTGTTTCCAAACACAAGACCTCATTACGACCCTGGCGGTAGGTGGTAAAGCGGCGGTAAGACAGCAAACAGGCCGGAGAAAAAAAAAATGGAAGCCGCGGTCATCCGCCACTTCACCATTCCGACCGCCATGGCGGTGAAGACCGCTGGGCTGGAGATTGCGGTCTCCAGCCCGGCGGTCGCCACTAGAAACCAACGGTATCAGGACCCTGCATACCGCCATGGATCTCGGGTGGTTGGGAACCGCCATGAGATCCATGGCGGTAAGCACTACCAGTGCCAGGGAATTCCTTCCCGGGTACTGATAGGGGCCTCCCCCACCTCCGCTACCCCCCACAAATCCTCCCTCCACCCTCCCACCCCCCTGCCACCCCTCAAAGGTGGCACAACCCCCTCTCCACCCCGACCCGGAACATGCACATATACAGACACCTATACGCATACACACCCAACATGCACATATACACACCCCTACACGCACACACCCACAACATGCACATATACAAACCCCTACACGCACACATACACCCGACAACACATATCCGCCCACATACACACAGACATGCACACCGTCCGACCCGCACACATTTCCCATACACACAACAGCCCCCCGCACGCACTCACTCACTCACCCCCTCTTCACTCCCACACGCACACAACACACAACACTGCCCCACCCCCTTCCCTAATGGACGATCAACTTACCTTGTCTGTTGATCCTCCGGGAGGGGATGGGATCCATGGGGGCAGCTCCGCCACCAGAACACCGTCACCAGAACACCGCCACACCGAATCATGGGACGTGATTCAGTGGGCGGTGTTCTGTTGACGTGGCGGTGGAGGTTCCCGCCGTCTGCCAGTATGGCTGCTGGCGGCTTTCCGTATGTAAAAGGACGGACGGCTGCCAGCGGTCATGATACGCGGCGTGGAAGACCGCCACCACTGGCGGTCTTCAGCACGGCAGTACCTCAGTGGTCTTGCGAAAAGACCGCCGAGGTCGTAATGACCCCCACACTGTACTTCCTGTTACTGTACTTCTTACTGTAACATGGCTTGGTTATTTGCTCACTATTTCATCATAATGTGGTATTGTGTATATGAACATCAGCTGATTGCAGGATCTTGTGAGGAATTTGTGAGACTGAACTTGGCATTGTCATAAGCTTTGATGCTAACAGATTAGTGAGGGGTGGTACAAGAGACAAACCATTCAAAGTGACAAGGTCTCCTACTTGATCCATGGGTATTATGATTGGACAACTTCACTCATGCATTTGAAGTTGTCTATGATTCTGATTTTCCTGTGGGCAATTTTTTACAGTCCATGTAGCATGCATGCATGTGGTGTTGCAAATGTTGAAGCCACTTTGAAGGACCTCGTGGCTGGGGGTTACTGTACATTATGGTAATGTTTTGTAATCAAAGCTGTTGTTCAAGTGTGTTCAGGCACATGTAGTGACCCTATTTGTATTTGCCATTTCAGCATCATCACAGGCAAGCGGAGGAGACGGGCCGACATCAGTGTGGAAGCAGCTTGCCATGGCACCTCCGGTCACAAAACATCAGACACGGGGGGACCCAGTGGTCCAGAGGGTGCGGAGACTGCCACGGAGGACAACGGCTCAACATCGTCTTCTTCTGAGTCGACCTCCAGTGGACACTCCTTAGTGGTGGTGGAACACTCAGGACCTACACCTGTTCCATACTTGTCCACCACCCCAGTTCCAACTCCACCCTCCTGTTGCTCCACACCCAATTGGCCAGGCCCATTCTCCCAAAAGGGTAACCGTCTCCTTCCCGACAGGCACCTCACTCCGTGCCTCTGTTATCCCTGCTGCCCGGAGAGGAGGCTATTGACCTCCTGAGGAGCATCTCTGTGGGTCAGACTGCCATTCTGAATGCCATCCAGGTGCTGGGCAGCCTGCTCCAACAGATGGTTACACAAGACACACAAGCATGCAAGCTCTCAACGGATACTCTTCCCACTCACACCCACAGCCACACACACTATACCCACATACACCACACTCAGAGACCCATACACCACCCATACCATACCCACAGATACCATCCCAATACCACAGACACAGCGATCAATTACCCCATACCCACAGATACCATCTCAGCAGACACTGCCACCACTCACCCCATACCCCTAGGCACCACCCCAACACTCACAGACACAGCCACCACTCACACCATACCCCCAGACACCACCCCCATCCACACAGACACATCCATCACTCCCACCATAACCCCAGACACAACCCCAATACCCACAGCCACCGCCACCACTCACACCATAACCTCAGACACCACCCCCACCCACACAGACACATCCACCACTCCCACCTTACGTGGACATTCAAGTCACAGTCCATCAAGAGACGCAAACACCCACAGTCACACGTGGAACAGATACCAACAAAACACAAACATACTTCAGACACACACACACACCAAAACCAACAACATCCACACCCACACCTGACATAAGCTCTTCCTCAACATCCCAACCCCTAATCCCTCCTAAACATCCTACCCATTTTCCCAAAGAATGTTTCATTTTTGCACTTGCCCTCACCCCTGTGAAACCCCCAAACCAAAAAGGATCTCAGCCATACCCCAACCCACTACTTCCACATCCAAGTCCTCCCCTGTGACACTTGCCCCCTAAAACCAGCCGTACCCTACTAAAACCCAAAGAGAAGTGCACCCCTCCCAAATTGAAGCCCACCTATCCAAACCTAATCCCCCCCCCCCACACAAGCGTGATCATTGAGGTGCCTAGAATGCCCTCTATGCCCCATCCTATGGAAGTTCCCGTGGCACTGAGCTGTGAGGCAAGTTGTAAGACACAACAGTGTGATCAGCACATTTGGTGCAAGGACTGGCATTCTGTCTTTTCTCCATGTTTGGAGTCTGGAAAATAATCATCAGTTGGTTGCTTTGCTACACATTGGTTCTGCCATTATTTTTCTACCTTTTGGATGTTCATGAATATTTCGCTATGGGGCAAATGTTTATGTGTGCCTCAGATAGGCCTCTAAGGCAGAATTTAACACTGTTGTCCCAACAGGGGGAGCAGCAGCTCCCAACCTACTGGTCCAGCTAAGCTCAGAGGAGTCATTCTTACCCATTTAGTTTGACCTGTCAATCAAAGTGTTCTATTGTGTGGCTCCTCCAGAGAAATTTTACACCTCATTAAAAGGATCAGTACATGCTGTGCAGGTGCTGGACAGCTAGTGCAAATTAGTCTCCTGGAGCTTCGGGCAAGGTAAAAGTAGTTTTCTAAAAGTTACTTTCCCTTAATATTTAGAAAAATCAGACGTCATAGTTCATTCAGATTTTTAATAATTATTAAAAGTAGTAGTTTAATTATTTTTCTAGTTGATCCCAAACCTGAGATTGCACTATTAGTTAAATCTATACTTTGGTTTTATGTACATGAAAGCCATGTCTGCCACAGTAAAACCAGCTTTTGTGGACTTGTCACTGTTGGACCATTGTAACATAAATTTTCCACGTCACACTTTAAAAAACTTAGGGGGTCAATAGGAGTTTGGTGGATGGAAATATCCATCCATCAAACTCCCAATGAGGAGACGACCACAGCCAAATTACAACTTTTCCACTGGGCTGACCGGCAGAAACCAAGGTTTATGCCGGTCAGCCCAGTGGGAAAGGTGAAGCAGCATTGTTCACAGCTGATAATTGAGCCATCAGCAATCCTGCTGCACTCAGGGTGCACCAGGACCCTTTCAATGGTGCTGGGCAGGGGCCACCCTGTGGCGCCCTGCACTTGTTCTCCGCCAACCTTTTTATGTTGGTGAAACTGCCATTAAAAGATTGGCAGAGAAAAAGGTTGTAATTATCAGGGCTACCCTGAGTTCATCGCCGCCCTCATTGATTACAACCAGGACCACCGCCAGCCTGCCAGGATCTTGGATCCTGGCAGGGGTGGCAGCAGGTTGGTGGGTCTTCCCGCCAACCTCGTAATGTGCCGGTTGGATCTCCGACCGCCACCACGAGTCTGGTGGTCTTCTGACTGCCAGACTCGTGATCGCCCCTATGTATCCTGTCTTGTGGGCCACAAGGCCTACATAGGGGTGACTTCAATATTCAATATTTAAAAGAGGGCGTTTGCTTGTAAAAAAGGGTTATTTGAACAGATTGCAGCATTAGAATGCAGCAGTCAGGCTACAATGGTAAACATGAAGCCATGTTTTGTAGGTCCACTCTGTGGATGAAACAATAGGTGCTGCAGTCCACAGGTGGCATTTAACTTCCAGGTTGTGGGTTCATTTTCTACATCATATGCTAAGGATCTATAGGCAAGATAAAAGATTCAAAAAGGAATAAACCACAACAATTTAACCATGTTCAGAAGGTGAACACAAGCCCTTTACTCCTGTTTAGCAGGGATGGAGTGTACAGAGTTAAAAAACCATGCAAAATAATGTTGAGAAAAAGGTAAATAATCATTGTTAACTATTCAGAAAAGGCATATTAACTAAAACCCATACTAGTGTTTACCTCCACCTGGCCTTGCTGTACACATGTTTATTGAATGCCCTTTGCATCCACCAGATGCTTGTATACCAGAACCTCTGTCAAATGTTTGTCCTCACCAATCAAAACCACAGAACTGGTAATTTCCAATACAACAATTACTTTGTCTAAAATGTGTTAACTATCACATATTCATTGATATATGTGCCCTCATTGGTGATATATAAAACGTTTATGAAAATTTGAAATTGTGACTCTGTCAAATAATAATAATAACCATCATCATCACCATCATCATCAATATAATCAGGGAATTATGGGTAAGAAAAACAGGGGGATGCATATATATTCTCTGGAGCTCCCTGGATATCTAGGCCCATGTTTAAGGAGAGTTAGCATCCCCTTAGCATAATTTATTTTGATGCTAAAGCGGCGCTAACTTGACTCCATATTTCTATTTTGACATTAGACCTGTCTTGTGTCAAAATATTGGGGTTAGCTCCATTTCTAGGAAGCGCCAACCCACCTTGAATCAATGAGATGCAAGGTAGGCTTTCCCTTCCTAAAAATGTCACTAGCCATCCAGCGCCATATGTAACACCCAACACAGAAACGACGTGCGACTAGGAGGTGGGCCTAAGTAGTGGTGCTAAGCCCTATTAGCCTCATTATTTAATGCCTGGTCAGACCATGCGTTACTGTGCTTGTAGGCCCATTGGGGAAACACCATTGAATGGGCACAAAGATGCCCACCCCAACACCCAGCATCACAACCACCCACACCACAGGGACATGACAGGAGGAGGGAGCCCATCCTGGGTAAGTTACAGGTAAGTGTATCTGTATGTGTGTGACGTGCCACTGGGAGCCCCTTACATGGGGCCCCCTGGCTGGCACTGGATATGATGGGCTTGCCCTGGGGACACTAGTCCCCTGCGGTGGGCATTGGGGTGGTGGTAATGACTCCTGTCTATCCTTAGACAGGAGTAATTTTTTGGCTGATGTGCATCAAAAAATGACGCTAGGCTGACTAGCGGCAGATTTTTGTCGCTAATCAGCCTACCTTAATTTTTGACCCACTGCGCCATTTCCCCTAACACCATCCCTCACTGGCTACTATCTTTTTTTGAGACACTAGCCATTCCTTAGCACCATTGTGCATCATTTCATAAATATGTTGCCCAGATGACAAACAGTTAGGAGCGCACCTGCCTGACATCCCAGCAATTAATCTGCCCCATTGCATCATGGTAGATGTAGTATCTTCAAAAAACGAACTCCATTAATTTTTAAATATTTCACCTTTAAGTAGGTACAGCCTTTACTGTGCATCTCTGGACACATGTGTTTCTGGGTTAGTCCCTTCTTCAGCAGAGAACATATTTGCGGGGTGCTGGGAATGCTGCCATAAATCACCCGGTTTCAGTACCTCTTCCCTGGCCTGCTGGTGCCTGCTCCAGAGCTCGTCAGCCCAATAGCTCAAGGGAGCCTTTAAAGTCACAAACAGTTAGGAGCGCACCTGCCTGACATCCCAGCAATTAATCTGCTCCATTGCATCATGGTAGATGTAGTATCTTCAAAAAACGAACTCCATTAATTTTTAAATATTTCACCTTTAAGTAGGTACAGCCTTTACTGTGCATCTCTGGACACATGTGTTTCTGGGTTAGTCCCTTCTTCAGCAGAGAACATATTTGCGGGGTGCTGGGAATGCTGCCATAAATCACCCGGTTTCAGTACCTCTTCCCTGGCCTGCTGGTGCCTGCTCCAGAGCTCGTCAGCCCAATAGCTCAAGGGAGCCTTTAAAGTCACAAACAGTTAGGAGCGCACCTGCCTGACATCCCAGCAATTAATCTGCCCCATTGCATCATGGTAGATGTAGTATCTTCAAAAAACGAACTCCATTAATTTTTAAATATTTCACCTTTAAGTAGGTACAGCCTTTACTGTGCATCTCTGGACACATGTGTTTCTGGGTTAGTCCCTTCTTCAGCAGAGAACATATTTGCGGGGTGCTGGGAATGCTGCCATAAATCACCCGGTTTCAGTACCTCTTCCCTGGCCTGCTGGTGCCTGCTCCAGAGCTCGTCAGCCCAATAGCTCAAGGGAGCCTTTAAAGTCACAAACAGTTAGGAGCGCACCTGCCTGACATCCCAGCAATTAATCTGCCCCATTGCATCATGGTAGATGTAGTATCTTCAAAAAACGAACTCCATTAATTTTTAAATATTTCACCTTTAAGTAGGTACAGCCTTTACTGTGCATCTCTGGACACATGTGTTTCTGGGTTAGTCCCTTCTTCAGCAGAGAACATATTTGCGGGGTGCTGGGAATGCTGCCATAAATCACCCGGTTTCAGTACCTCTTCCCTGGCCTGCTGGTGCCTGCTCCAGAGCTCGTCAGCCCAATAGCTCAAGGGAGCCTTTAAAGTCACAAACAGTTAGGAGCGCACCTGCCTGACATCCCAGCAATTAATCTGCCCCATTGCATCATGGTAGATGTAGTATCTTCAAAAAACGAACTCCATTAATTTTTAAATATTTCACCTTTAAGTAGGTACAGCCTTTACTGTGCATCTCTGGACACATGTGTTTCTGGGTTAGTCCCTTCTTCAGCAGAGAACATATTTGCGGGGTGCTGGGAATGCTGCCATAAATCACCCGGTTTCAGTACCTCTTCCCTGGCCTGCTGGTGCCTGCTCCAGAGCTCGTCAGCCCAATAGCTCAAGGGAGCCTTTAAAGTCACAAACAGTTAGGAGCGCACCTGCCTGACATCCCAGCAATTAATCTGCCCCATTGCATCATGGTAGATGTAGTATCTTCAAAAAACGAACTCCATTAATTTTTAAATATTTCACCTTTAAGTAGGTACAGCCTTTACTGTGCATCTCTGGACACATGTGTTTCTGGGTTAGTCCCTTCTTCAGCAGAGAACATATTTGCGGGGTGCTGGGAATGCTGCCATAAATCACCCGGTTTCAGTACCTCTTCCCTGGCCTGCTGGTGCCTGCTCCAGAGCTCGTCAGCCCAATAGCTCAAGGGAGCCTTTAAAGTCACAAACAGTTAGGAGCGCACCTGCCTGACATCCCAGCAATTAATCTGCCCCATTGCATCATGGTAGATGTAGTATCTTCAAAAAACGAACTCCATTAATTTTTAAATATTTCACCTTTAAGTAGGTACAGCCTTTACTGTGCATCTCTGGACACATGTGTTTCTGGGTTAGTCCCTTCTTCAGCAGAGAACATATTTGCGGGGTGCTGGGAATGCTGCCATAAATCACCCGGTTTCAGTACCTCTTCCCTGGCCTGCTGGTGCCTGCTCCAGAGCTCGTCAGCCCAATAGCTCAAGGGAGCCTTTAAAGTCACAAACAGTTAGGAGCGCACCTGCCTGACATCCCAGCAATTAATCTGCCCCATTGCATCATGGTAGATGTAGTATCTTCAAAAAACGAACTCCATTAATTTTTTAATATTTCACCTTTAAGTAGGTACAGCCTTTACTGTGCATCTCTGGACACATGTGTTTCTGGGTTAGTCCCTTCTTCAGCAGAGAACATATTTGCGGGGTGCTGGGAATGCTGCCATAAATCACCCGGTTTCAGTACCTCTTCCCTGGCCTGCTGGTGCCTGCTCCAGAGCTCGTCAGCCCAATAGCTCAAGGGAGCCTTTAAAGTCACAAACAGTTAGGAGCGCACCTGCCTGACATCCCAGCAATTAATCTGCCCCATTGCATCATGGTAGATGTAGTATCTTCAAAAAACGAACTCCATTAATTTTTAAATATTTCACCTTTAAGTAGGTACAGCCTTTACTGTGCATCTCTGGACACATGTGTTTCTGGGTTAGTCCCTTCTTCAGCAGAGAACATATTTGCGGGGTGCTGGGAATGCTGCCATAAATCACCCGGTTTCAGTACCTCTTCCCTGGCCTGCTGGTGCCTGCTCCAGAGCTCGTCAGCCCAATAGCTCAAGGGAGCCTTTAAAGTCACAAACAGTTAGGAGCGCACCTGCCTGACATCCCAGCAATTAATCTGCCCCATTGCATCATGGTAGATGTAGTATCTTCAAAAAACGAACTCCATTAATTTTTAAATATTTCACCTTTAAGTAGGTACAGCCTTTACTGTGCATCTCTGGACACATGTGTTTCTGGGTTAGTCCCTTCTTCAGCAGAGAACATATTTGCGGGGTGCTGGGAATGCTGCCATAAATCACCCGGTTTCAGTACCTCTTCCCTGGCCTGCTGGTGCCTGCTCCAGAGCTCGTCAGCCCAATAGCTCAAGGGAGCCTTTAAAGTCACAAACAGTTAGGAGCGCACCTGCCTGACATCCCAGCAATTAATCTGCCCCATTGCATCATGGTAGATGTAGTATCTTCAAAAAACGAACTCCATTAATTTTTAAATATTTCACCTTTAAGTAGGTACAGCCTTTACTGTGCATCTCTGGACACATGTGTTTCTGGGTTAGTTCCTTCTTCAGCAGAGAACATATTTGCGGGGTGCTGGGAATGCTGCCATAAATCACCCGGTTTCAGTACCTCTTCCCTGGCCTGCTGGTGCCTGCTCCAGAGCTCGTCAGCCCAATAGCTCAAGGGAGCCTTTAAAGTCACAAACAGTTAGGAGCGCACCTGCCTGACATCCCAGCAATTAATCTGCCCCATTGCATCATGGTAGACGTAGTATCTTCAAAAAACGAACTCCATTAATTTTTAAATATTTCACCTTTAAGTAGGTACAGCCTTTACTGTGCATCTCTGGACACATGTGTTTCTGGGTTAGTCCCTTCTTCAGCAGAGAACATATTTGCGGGGTGCTGGGAATGCTGCCATAAATCACCCGGTTTCAGTACCTCTTCCCTGGCCTGCTGGTGCCTGCTCCAGAGCTCGTCAGCCCAATAGCTCAAGGGAGCCTTTAAAGTCACAAACAGTTAGGAGCGCACCTGCCTGACATCCCAGCAATTAATCTGCCCCATTGCATCATGGTAGATGTAGTATCTTCAAAAAACGAACTCCATTAATTTTTAAATATTTCACCTTTAAGTAGGGACAGCCTTTACTGTGCATCTCTGGACACATGTGTTTCTGGGTTAGTCCCTTCTTCAGCAGAGAACATATTTGCGGGGTGCTGGGAATGCTGCCATAAATCACCCGGTTTCAGTACCTCTTCCCTGGCCTGCTGGTGCCTGCTCCAGAGCTCGTCAGCCCAATAGCTCAAGGGAGCCTTTAAAGTCACAAACAGTTAGGAGCGCACCTGCCTGACATCCCAGCAATTAATCTGCCCCATTGCATCATGGTAGATGTAGTATCTTCAAAAAACGAACTCCATTAATTTTTAAATATTTCACCTTTAAGTAGGTACAGCCTTTACTGTACATCTCTGGACACATGTGTTTCTGGGTTAGTCCCTTCTTCAGCAGAGAACATATTTGCGGGGTGCTGGGAATGCTGCCATAAATCACCCGGTTTCAGTACCTCTTCCCTGGCCTGCTGGTGCCTGCTCCAGAGCTCGTCAGCCCAATAGCTCAAGGGAGCCTTTAAAGTCACAAACAGTTAGGAGCGCACCTGCCTGACATCCCAGCAATTAATCTGCCCCATTGCATCATGGTAGATGTAGTATCTTCAAAAAACGAACTCCATTAATTTTTAAATATTTCACCTTTAAGTAGGTACAGCCTTTACTGTGCATCTCTGGACACATGTGTTTCTGGGTTAGTCCCTTCTTCAGCAGAGAACATATTTGCGGGGTGCTGGGAATGCTGCCATAAATCACCCGGTTTCAGTACCTCTTCCCTGGCCTGCTGGTGCCTGCTCCAGAGCTCGTCAGCCCAATAGCTCAAGGGAGCCTTTAAAGTAACAAACAGTTAGGAGCGCACCTGCCTGACATCCCAGCAATTAATCTGCCCCATTGCATCATGGTAGATGTAGTATCTTCAAAAAACGAACTCCATTAATTTTTAAATATTTCACCTTTAAGTAGGTACAGCCTTTACTGTGCATCTCTGGACACATGTGTTTCTGGGTTAGTCCCTTCTTCAGCAGAGAACATATTTGCGGGGTGCTGGGAATGCTGCCATAAATCACCCGGTTTCAGTACCTCTTCCCTGGCCTGCTGGTGCCTGCTCCAGAGCTCGTCAGCCCAATAGCTCAAGGGAGCCTTTAAAGTCACAAACAGTTAGGAGCGCACCTGCCTGACATCCCAGCAATTAATCTGCCCCATTGCATCATGGTAGATGTAGTATCTTCAAAAAACGAACTCCATTAATTTTTAAATATTTCACCTTTAAGTAGGTACAGCCTTTACTGTGCATCTCTGGACACATGTGTTTCTGGGTTAGTCCCTTCTTCAGCAGAGAACATATTTGCGGGGTGCTGGGAATGCTGCCATAAATCACCCGGTTTCAGTACCTCTTCCCTGGCCTGCTGGTGCCTGCTCCAGAGCTCGTCAGCCCAATAGCTCAAGGGAGCCTTTAAAGTCACAAACAGTTAGGAGCGCACCTGCCTGACATCCCAGCAATTAATCTGCCCCATTGCATCATGGTAGATGTAGTATCTTCAAAAAACGAACTCCATTAATTTTTAAATATTTCACCTTTAAGTAGGTACAGCCTTTACTGTGCATCTCTGGACACATGTGTTTCTGGGTTAGTCCCTTCTTCAGCAGAGAACATATTTGCGGGGTGCTGGGAATGCTGCCATAAATCACCCGGTTTCAGTACCTCTTCCCTGGCCTGCTGGTGCCTGCTCCAGAGCTCGTCAGCCCAATAGCTCAAGGGAGCCTTTAAAGTCACAAACAGTTAGGAGCGCACCTGCCTGACATCCCAGCAATTAATCTGCCCCATTGCATCATGGTAGATGTAGTATCTTCAAAAAACGAACTCCATTAATTTTTAAATATTTCACCTTTAAGTAGGTACAGCCTTTACTGTGCATCTCTGGACACATGTGTTTCTGGGTTAGTCCCTTCTTCAGCAGAGAACATATTTGCGGGGTGCTGGGAATGCTGCCATAAATCACCCGGTTTCAGTACCTCTTCCCTGGCCTGCTGGTGCCTGCTCCAGAGCTCGTCAGCCCAATAGCTCAAGGGAGCCTTTAAAGTCACAAACAGTTAGGAGCGCACCTGCCTGACATCCCAGCAATTAATCTGCCCCATTGCATCATGGTAGATGTAGTATCTTCAAAAAACGAACTCCATTAATTTTTAAATATTTCACCTTTAAGTAGGTACAGCCTTTACTGTGCATCTCTGGACACATGTGTTTCTGGGTTAGTCCCTTCTTCAGCAGAGAACATATTTGCGGGGGTGCTGGGAATGCTGCCATAAATCACCCGGTTTCAGTACCTCTTCCCTGGCCTGCTGGTGCCTGCTCCAGAGCTCGTCAGCCCAATAGCTCAAGGGAGCCTTTAAAGTCACAAACAGTTAGGAGCGCACCTGCCTGACATCCCAGCAATTAATCTGCCCCATTGCATCATGGTAGATGTAGTATCTTCAAAAAACGAACTCCATTAATTTTTAAATATTTCACCTTTAAGTAGGTACAGCCTTTACTGTGCATCTCTGGACACATGTGTTTCTGGGTTAGTCCCTTCTTCAGCAGAGAACATATTTGCGGGGTGCTGGGAATGCTGCCATAAATCACCCGGTTTCAGTACCTCTTCCCTGGCCTGCTGGTGCCTGCTCCAGAGCTCGTCAGCCCAATAGCTCAAGGGAGCCTTTAAAGTCACAAACAGTTAGGAGCGCACCTGCCTGACATCCCAGCAATTAATCTGCCCCATTGCATCATGGTAGATGTAGTATCTTCAAAAAACGAACTCCATTAATTTTTAAATATTTCACCTTTAAGTAGGTACAGCCTTTACTGTGCATCTCTGGACACATGTGTTTCTGGGTTAGTTCCTTCTTCAGCAGAGAACATATTTGCGGGGTGCTGGGAATGCTGCCATAAATCACCCGGTTTCAGTACCTCTTCCCTGGCCTGCTGGTGCCTGCTCCAGAGCTCGTCAGCCCAATAGCTCAAGGGAGCCTTTAAAGTCACAAACAGTTAGGAGCGCACCTGCCTGACATCCCAGCAATTAATCTGCCCCATTGCATCATGGTAGACGTAGTATCTTCAAAAAACGAACTCCATTAATTTTTAAATATTTCACCTTTAAGTAGGTACAGCCTTTACTGTGCATCTCTGGACACATGTGTTTCTGGGTTAGTCCCTTCTTCAGCAGAGAACATATTTGCGGGGTGCTGGGAATGCTGCCATAAATCACCCGGTTTCAGTACCTCTTCCCTGGCCTGCTGGTGCCTGCTCCAGAGCTCGTCAGCCCAATAGCTCAAGGGAGCCTTTAAAGTCACAAACAGTTAGGAGCGCACCTGCCTGACATCCCAGCAATTAATCTGCCCCATTGCATCATGGTAGATGTAGTATCTTCAAAAAACGAACTCCATTAATTTTTTAATATTTCACCTTTAAGTAGGGACAGCCTTTACTGTGCATCTCTGGACACATGTGTTTCTGGGTTAGTCCCTTCTTCAGCAGAGAACATATTTGCGGGGTGCTGGGAATGCTGCCATAAATCACCCGGTTTCAGTACCTCTTCCCTGGCCTGCTGGTGCCTGCTCCAGAGCTCGTCAGCCCAATAGCTCAAGGGAGCCTTTAAAGTCACAAACAGTTAGGAGCGCACCTGCCTGACATCCCAGCAATTAATCTGCCCCATTGCATCATGGTAGATGTAGTATCTTCAAAAAACGAACTCCATTAATTTTTAAATATTTCACCTTTAAGTAGGTACAGCCTTTACTGTACATCTCTGGACACATGTGTTTCTGGGTTAGTCCCTTCTTCAGCAGAGAACATATTTGCGGGGTGCTGGGAATGCTGCCATAAATCACCCGGTTTCAGTACCTCTTCCCTGGCCTGCTGGTGCCTGCTCCAGAGCTCGTCAGCCCAATAGCTCAAGGGAGCCTTTAAAGTCACAAACAGTTAGGAGCGCACCTGCCTGACATCCCAGCAATTAATCTGCCCCATTGCATCATGGTAGATGTAGTATCTTCAAAAAACGAACTCCATTAATTTTTAAATATTTCACCTTTAAGTAGGTACAGCCTTTACTGTGCATCTCTGGACACATGTGTTTCTGGGTTAGTCCCTTCTTCAGCAGAGAACATATTTGCGGGGTGCTGGGAATGCTGCCATAAATCACCCGGTTTCAGTACCTCTTCCCTGGCCTGCTGGTGCCTGCTCCAGAGCTCGTCAGCCCAATAGCTCAAGGGAGCCTTTAAAGTCACAAACAGTTAGGAGCGCACCTGCCTGACATCCCAGCAATTAATCTGCCCCATTGCATCATGGTAGATGTAGTATCTTCAAAAAACGAACTCCATTAATTTTTAAATATTTCACCTTTAAGTAGGTACAGCCTTTACTGTGCATCTCTGGACACATGTGTTTCTGGGTTAGTCCCTTCTTCAGCAGAGAACATATTTGCGGGGTGCTGGGAATGCTGCCATAAATCACCCGGTTTCAGTACCTCTTCCCTGGCCTGCTGGTGCCTGCTCCAGAGCTCGTCAGCCCAATAGCTCAAGGGAGCCTTTAAAGTCACAAACAGTTAGGAGCGCACCTGCCTGACATCCCAGCAATTAATCTGCCCCATTGCATCATGGTAGATGTAGTATCTTCAAAAAACGAACTCCATTAATTTTTAAATATTTCACCTTTAAGTAGGTACAGCCTTTACTGTGCATCTCTGGACACATGTGTTTCTGGGTTAGTCCCTTCTTCAGCAGAGAACATATTTGCGGGGTGCTGGGAATGCTGCCATAAATCACCCGGTTTCAGTACCTCTTCCCTGGCCTGCTGGTGCCTGCTCCAGAGCTCGTCAGCCCAATAGCTCAAGGGAGCCTTTAAAGTCACAAACAGTTAGGAGCGCACCTGCCTGACATCCCAGCAATTAATCTGCCCCATTGCATCATGGTAGATGTAGTATCTTCAAAAAACGAACTCCATTAATTTTTAAATATTTCACCTTTAAGTAGGTACAGCCTTTACTGTGCATCTCTGGACACATGTGTTTCTGGGTTAGTCCCTTCTTCAGCAGAGAACATATTTGCGGGGTGCTGGGAATGCTGCCATAAATCACCCGGTTTCAGTACCTCTTCCCTGGCCTGCTGGTGCCTGCTCCAGAGCTCGTCAGCCCAATAGCTCAAGGGAGCCTTTAAAGTCACAAACAGTTAGGAGCGCACCTGCCTGACATCCCAGCAATTAATCTGCCCCATTGCATCATGGTAGATGTAGTATCTTCAAAAAACGAACTCCATTAATTTTTAAATATTTCACCTTTAAGTAGGTACAGCCTTTACTGTGCATCTCTGGACACATGTGTTTCTGGGTTAGTCCCTTCTTCAGCAGAGAACATATTTGCGGGGGTGCTGGGAATGCTGCCATAAATCACCCGGTTTCAGTACCTCTTCCCTGGCCTGCTGGTGCCTGCTCCAGAGCTCGTCAGCCCAATAGCTCAAGGGAGCCTTTAAAGACACAAACAGTTAGGAGCGCACCTGCCTGACATCCCAGCAATTAATCTGCCCCATTGCATCATGGTAGATGTAGTATCTTCAAAAAACGAACTCCATTAATTTTTAAATATTTCACCTTTAAGTAGGTACAGCCTTTACTGTGCATCTCTGGACACATGTGTTTCTGGGTTAGTCCCTTCTTCAGCAGAGAACATATTTGCGGGGGTGCTGGGAATGCTGCCATAAATCACCCGGTTTCAGTACCTCTTCCCTGGCCTGCTGGTGCCTGCTCCAGAGCTCGTCAGCCCAATAGCTCAAGGGAGCCTTTAAAGTCACAAACAGTTAGGAGCGCACCTGCCTGACATCCCAGCAATTAATCTGCCCCATTGCATCATGGTAGATGTAGTATCTTCAAAAAACGAACTCCATTAATTTTTAAATATTTCACCTTTAAGTAGGTACAGCCTTTACTGTGCATCTCTGGACACATGTGTTTCTGGGTTAGTCCCTTCTTCAGCAGAGAACATATTTGCGGGGTGCTGGGAATGCTGCCATAAATCACCCGGTTTCAGTACCTCTTCCCTGGCCTGCTGGTGCCTGCTCCAGAGCTCGTCAGCCCAATAGCTCAAGGGAGCCTTTAAAGTCACAAACAGTTAGGAGCGCACCTGCCTGACATCCCAGCAATTAATCTGCCCCATTGCATCATGGTAGATGTAGTATCTTCAAAAAACGAACTCCATTAATTTTTAAATATTTCACCTTTAAGTAGGTACAGCCTTTACTGTGCATCTCTGGACACATGTGTTTCTGGGTTAGTCCCTTCTTCAGCAGAGAACATATTTGCGGGGTGCTGGGAATGCTGCCATAAATCACCCGGTTTCAGTACCTCTTCCCTGGCCTGCTGGTGCCTGCTCCAGAGCTCGTCAGCCCAATAGCTCAAGGGAGCCTTTAAAGTCACAAACAGTTAGGAGCGCACCTGCCTGACATCCCAGCAATTAATCTGCCCCATTGCATCATGGTAGATGTAGTATCTTCAAAAAACGAACTCCATTAATTTTTAAATATTTCACCTTTAAGTAGGTACAGCCTTTACTGTGCATCTCTGGACACATGTGTTTCTGGGTTAGTCCCTTCTTCAGCAGAGAACATATTTGCGGGGTGCTGGGAATGCTGCCATAAATCACCCGGTTTCAGTACCTCTTCCCTGGCCTGCTGGTGCCTGCTCCAGAGCTCGTCAGCCCAATAGCTCAAGGGAGCCTTTAAAGTCACAAACAGTTAGGAGCGCACCTGCCTGACATCCCAGCAATTAATCTGCCCCATTGCATCATGGTAGATGTAGTATCTTCAAAAAACGAACTCCATTAATTTTTAAATATTTCACCTTTAAGTAGGTACAGCCTTTACTGTGCATCTCTGGACACATGTGTTTCTGGGTTAGTCCCTTCTTCAGCAGAGAACATATTTGCGGGGTGCTGGGAATGCTGCCATAAATCACCCGGTTTCAGTACCTCTTCCCTGGCCTGCTGGTGCCTGCTCCAGAGCTCGTCAGCCCAATAGCTCAAGGGAGCCTTTAAAGTCACAAACAGTTAGGAGCGCACCTGCCTGACATCCCAGCAATTAATCTGCCCCATTGCATCATGGTAGATGTAGTATCTTCAAAAAACGAACTCCATTAATTTTTAAATATTTCACCTTTAAGTAGGTACAGCCTTTACTGTGCATCTCTGGACACATGTCCCTCTGGACCCCGCAAATATGTTCTCTGCTGAAGAAGGGACTAACCCAGAAACACATGTGTCCAGAGATGCACAGTAAAGGCTGTACCTACTTAAAGGTGAAATATTTAAAAATTAATGGAGTTCGTTTTTTGAAGATACTACATCTACCATGATGCAATGGGGCAGATTAATTGCTGGGATGTCAGGCAGGTGCGCTCCTAACTGTTTGTGACTTTAAAGGCTCCCTTGAGCTATTGGGCTGACGAGCTCTGGAGCAGGCACCAGCAGGCCAGGGAAGAGGTACTGAAACCGGGTGATTTATGGCAGCATTCCCAGCACCCCGCAAATATGTTCTCTGCTGAAGAAGGGACTAACCCAGAAACACATGTGTCCAGAGATGCACAGTAAAGGCTGTACCTACTTAAAGGTGAAATATTAAAAAATTAATGGAGTTCGTTTTTTGAAGATACTACATCTACCATGATGCAATGGGGCAGATTAATTGCTGGGATGTCAGGCAGGTGCGCTCCTAACTGTTTGTGACTTTAAAGGCTCCCTTGAGCTATTGGGCTGACGAGCTCTGGAGCAGACACCAGCAGGCCAGGGAAGAGGTACTGAAACCGGGTGATTTATGGCAGCATTCCCAGCACCCCGCAAATATGTTCTCTGCTGAAGAAGGGACTAACCCAGAAACACATGTGTCCAGAGATGCACAGTAAAGGCTGTACCTACTTAAAGGTGAAATATTTAAAAATTAATGGAGTTCGTTTTTTGAAGATACTACATCTACCATGATGCAATGGGGCAGATTAATTGCTGGGATGTCAGGCAGGTGCGCTCCTAACTGTTTGTGACTTTAAAGGCTCCCTTGAGCTATTGGGCTGACGAGCTCTGGAGCAGGCACCAGCAGGCCAGGGAAGAGGTACTGAAACCGGGTGATTTATGGCAGCATTCCCAGCACCCCGCAAATATGTTCTCTGCTGAAGAAGGGACTAACCCAGAAACACATGTGTCCAGAGATGCACAGTAAAGGCTGTACCTACTTAAAGGTGAAATATTTAAAAATTAATGGAGTTCGTTTTTTGAAGATACTACATCTACCATGATGCAATGGGGCAGATTAATTGCTGGGATGTCAGGCAGGTGCGCTCCTAACTGTTTGTGACTTTAAAGGCTCCCTTGAGCTATTGGGCTGACGAGCTCTGGAGCAGGCACCAGCAGGCCAGGGAAGAGGTACTGAAACCGGGTGATTTATGGCAGCATTCCCAGCACCCCGCAAATATGTTCTCTGCTGAAGAAGGGACTAACCCAGAAACACATGTGTCCAGAGAAGCACAGTAAAGGCTGTACCTACTTAAAGGTGAAATATTTAAAAATTAATGGAGTTCGTTTTTTGAAGATACTACATCTACCATGATGCAATGGGGCAGATTAATTGCTGGGATGTCAGGCAGGTGCGCTCCTAACTGTTTGTGACTTTAAAGGCTCCCTTGAGCTATTGGGCTGACGAGCTCTGGAGCAGGCACCAGCAGGCCAGGGAAGAGGTACTGAAACCGGGTGATTTATGGCAGCATTCCCAGCACCCCGCAAATATGTTCTCTGCTGAAGAAGGGACTAACCCAGAAACACATGTGTCCAGAGATGCACAGTAAAGGCTGTACCTACTTAAAGGTGAAATATTTAAAAATTAATGGAGTTCGTTTTTTGAAGATACTACATCTACCATGATGCAATGGGGCAGATTAATTGCTGGGATGTCAGGCAGGTGCGCTCCTAACTGTTTGTGACTTTAAAGGCTCCCTTGAGCTATTGGGCTGACGAGCTCTGGAGCAGGCACCAGCAGGCCAGGGAAGAGGTACTGAAACCGGGTGATTTATGGCAGCATTCCCAGCACCCCGCAAATATGTTCTCTGCTGAAGAAGGGACTAACCCAGAAACACATGTGTCCAGAGATGCACAGTAAAGGCTGTACCTACTTAAAGGTGAAATATTTAAAAATTAATGGAGTTCGTTTTTTGAAGATACTACATCTACCATGATGCAATGGGGCAGATTAATTGCTGGGATGTCAGGCAGGTGCGCTCCTAACTGTTTGTGACTTTAAAGGCTCCCTTGAGCTATTGGGCTGACGAGCTCTGGAGCAGGCACCAGCAGGCCAGGGAAGAGGTACTGAAACCGGGTGATTTATGGCAGCATTCCCAGCACCCCGCAAATATGTTCTCTGCTGAAGAAGGGACTAACCCAGAAACACATGTGTCCAGAGATGCACAGTAAAGGCTGTACCTACTTAAAGGTGAAATATTTAAAAATTAATGGAGTTCGTTTTTTGAAGATACTACATCTACCATGATGCAATGGGGCAGATTAATTGCTGGGATGTCAGGCAGGTGCGCTCCTAACTGTTTGTGACTTTAAAGGCTCCCTTGAGCTATTGGGCTGACGAGCTCTGGAGCAGGCACCAGCAGGCCAGGGAAGAGGTACTGAAACCGGGTGATTTATGGCAGCATTCCCAGCACCCCGCAAATATGTTCTCTGCTGAAGAAGGGACTAACCCAGAAACACATGTGTCCAGAGATGCACAGTAAAGGCTGTACCTACTTAAAGGTGAAATATTTAAAAATTAATGGAGTTCGTTTTTTGAAGATACTACATCTACCATGATGCAATGGGGCAGATTAATTGCTGGGATGTCAGGCAGGTGCGCTCCTAACTGTTTGTGACTTTAAAGGCTCCCTTGAGCTATTGGGCTGACGAGCTCTGGAGCAGGCACCAGCAGGCCAGGGAAGAGGTACTGAAACCGGGTGATTTATGGCAGCATTCCCAGCACCCCGCAAATATGTTCTCTGCTGAAGAAGGGACTAACCCAGAAACACATGTGTCCAGAGATGCACAGTAAAGGCTGTACCTACTTAAAGGTGAAATATTTAAAAATTAATGGAGTTCGTTTTTTGAAGATACTACATCTACCATGATGCAATGGGGCAGATTAATTGCTGGGATGTCAGGCAGGTGCGCTCCTAACTGTTTGTGACTTTAAAGGCTCCCTTGAGCTATTGGGCTGACGAGCTCTGGAGCAGGCACCAGCAGGCCAGGGAAGAGGTACTGAAACCGGGTGATTTATGGCAGCATTCCCAGCACCCCGCAAATATGTTCTCTGCTGAAGAAGGGACTAACCCAGAAACACATGTGTCCAGAGATGCACAGTAAAGGCTGTACCTACTTAAAGGTGAAATATTTAAAAATTAATGGAGTTCGTTTTTTGAAGATACTACATCTACCATGATGCAATGGGGCAGATTAATTGCTGGGATGTCAGGCAGGTGCGCTCCTAACTGTTTGTGACTTTAAAGGCTCCCTTGAGCTATTGGGCTGACGAGCTCTGGAGCAGGCACCAGCAGGCCAGGGAAGAGGTACTGAAACCGGGTGATTTATGGCAGCATTCCCAGCACCCCGCAAATATGTTCTCTGCTGAAGAAGGGACTAACCCAGAAACACATGTGTCCAGAGATGCACAGTAAAGGCTGTACCTACTTAAAGGTGAAATATTTAAAAATTAATGGAGTTCGTTTTTTGAAGATACTACATCTCCCATGATGCAATGGGGCAGATTAATTGCTGGGATGTCAGGCAGGTGCGCTCCTAACTGTTTGTGACTTTAAAGGCTCCCTTGAGCTATTGGGCTGACGAGCTCTGGAGCAGGCACCAGCAGGCCAGGGAAGAGGTACTGAAACCGGGTGATTTATGGCAGCATTCCCAGCACCCCGCAAATATGTTCTCTGCTGAAGAAGGGACTAACCCAGAAACACATGTGTCCAGAGATGCACAGTAAAGGCTGTACCTACTTAAAGGTGAAATATTTAAAAATTAATGGAGTTCGTTTTTTGAAGATACTACATCTACCATGATGCAATGGGGCAGATTAATTGCTGGGATGTCAGGCAGGTGCGCTCCTAACTGTTTGTGACTTTAAAGGCTCCCTTGAGCTATTGGGCTGACGAGCTCTGGAGCAGGCACCAGCAGGCCAGGGAAGAGGTACTGAAACCGGGTGATTTATGGCAGCATTCCCAGCACCCCGCAAATATGTTCTCTGCTGAAGAAGGGACTAACCCAGAAACACATGTGTCCAGAGATGCACAGTAAAGGCTGTACCTACTTAAAGGTGAAATATTTAAAAATTAATGGAGTTCGTTTTTTGAAGATACTACATCTACCATGATGCAATGGGGCAGATTAATTGCTGGGATGTCAGGCAGGTGCGCTCCTAACTGTTTGTGACTTTAAAGGCTCCCTTGAGCTATTGGGCTGACGAGCTCTGGAGCAGGCACCAGCAGGCCAGGGAAGAGGTACTGAAACCGGGTGATTTATGGCAGCATTCCCAGCACCCCGCAAATATGTTCTCTGCTGAAGAAGGGACTAACCCAGAAACACATGTGTCCAGAGATGCACAGTAAAGGCTGTACCTACTTAAAGGTGAAATATTTAAAAATTAATGGAGTTCGTTTTTTGAAGATACTACATCTACCATGATGCAATGGGGCAGATTAATTGCTGGGATGTCAGGCAGGTGCGCTCCTAACTGTTTGTGACTTTAAAGGCTCCCTTGAGCTATTGGGCTGACGAGCTCTGGAGCAGGCACCAGCAGGCCAGGGAAGAGGTACTGAAACCGGGTGATTTATGGCAGCATTCCCAGCACCCCGCAAATATGTTCTCTGCTGAAGAAGGGACTAACCCAGAAACACATGTGTCCAGAGATGCACAGTAAAGGCTGTACCTACTTAAAGGTGAAATATTTAAAAATTAATGGAGTTCGTTTTTTGAAGATACTACATCTACCATGATGCAATGGGGCAGATTAATTGCTGGGATGTCAGGCAGGTGCGCTCCTAACTGTTTGTGACTTTAAAGGCTCCCTTGAGCTATTGGGCTGACGAGCTCTGGAGCAGGCACCAGCAGGCCAGGGAAGAGGTACTGAAACCGGGTGATTTATGGCAGCATTCCCAGCACCCCGCAAATATGTTCTCTGCTGAAGAAGGGACTAACCCAGAAACACATGTGTCCAGAGATGCACAGTAAAGGCTGTACCTACTTAAAGGTGAAATATTTAAAAATTAATGGAGTTCGTTTTTTGAAGATACTACATCTACCATGATGCAATGGGGCAGATTAATTGCTGGGATGTCAGGCAGGTGCGCTCCTAACTGTTTGTGACTTTAAAGGCTCCCTTGAGCTATTGGGCTGACGAGCTCTGGAGCAGGCACCAGCAGGCCAGGGAAGAGGTACTGAAACCGGGTGATTTATGGCAGCATTCCCAGCACCCCGCAAATATGTTCTCTGCTGAAGAAGGGACTAACCCAGAAACACATGTGTCCAGAGATGCACAGTAAAGGCTGTACCTACTTAAAGGTGAAATATTTAAAAATTAATGGAGTTCGTTTTTTGAAGATACTACATCTACCATGATGCAATGGGGCAGATTAATTGCTGGGATGTCAGGCAGGTGCGCTCCTAACTGTTTGTGACTTTAAAGGCTCCCTTGAGCTATTGGGCTGACGAGCTCTGGAGCAGGCACCAGCAGGCCAGGGAAGAGGTACTGAAACCGGGTGATTTATGGCAGCATTCCCAGCACCCCGCAAATATGTTCTCTGCTGAAGAAGGGACTAACCCAGAAACACATGTGTCCAGAGATGCACAGTAAAGGCTGTACCTACTTAAAGGTGAAATATTTAAAAATTAATGGAGTTCGTTTTTTGAAGATACTACATCTACCATGATGCAATGGGGCAGATTAATTGCTGGGATGTCAGGCAGGTGCGCTCCTAACTGTTTGTGACTTTAAAGGCTCCCTTGAGCTATTGGGCTGACGAGCTCTGGAGCAGGCACCAGCAGGCCAGGGAAGAGGTACTGAAACCGGGTGATTTATGGCAGCATTCCCAGCACCCCGCAAATATGTTCTCTGCTGAAGAAGGGACTAACCCAGAAACACATGTGTCCAGAGATGCACAGTAAAGGCTGTACCTACTTAAAGGTGAAATATTTAAAAATTAATGGAGTTCGTTTTTTGAAGATACTACATCTACCATGATGCAATGGGGCAGATTAATTGCTGGGATGTCAGGCAGGTGCGCTCCTAACTGTTTGTGACTTTAAAGGCTCCCTTGAGCTATTGGGCTGACGAGCTCTGGAGCAGGCACCAGCAGGCCAGGGAAGAGGTACTGAAACCGGGTGATTTATGGCAGCATTCCCAGCACCCCGCAAATATGTTCTCTGCTGAAGAAGGGACTAACCCAGAAACACATGTGTCCAGAGATGCACAGTAAAGGCTGTACCTACTTAAAGGTGAAATATTTAAAAATTAATGGAGTTCGTTTTTTGAAGATACTACATCTACCATGATGCAATGGGGCAGGTTAATTGCTGGGATGTCAGGCAGGTGCGCTCCTAACTGTTTGTGACTTTAAAGGCTCCCTTGAGCTATTGGGCTGACGAGCTCTGGAGCAGGCACCAGCAGGCCAGGGAAGAGGTACTGAAACCGGGTGATTTATGGCAGCATTCCCAGCACCCCGCAAATATGTTCTCTGCTGAAGAAGGGACTAACCCAGAAACACATGTGTCCAGAGATGCACAGTAAAGGCTGTACCTACTTAAAGGTGAAATATTTAAAAATTAATGGAGTTCGTTTTTTGAAGATACTACATCTACCATGATGCAATGGGGCAGATTAATTGCTGGGATGTCAGGCAGGTGCGCTCCTAACTGTTTGTGACTTTAAAGGCTCCCTTGAGCTATTGGGCTGACGAGCTCTGGAGCAGGCACCAGCAGGCCAGGGAAGAGGTACTGAAACCGGGTGATTTATGGCAGCATTCCCAGCACCCCGCAAATATGTTCTCTGCTGAAGAAGGGACTAACCCAGAAACACATGTGTCCAGAGATGCACAGTAAAGGCTGTACCTACTTAAAGGTGAAATATTTAAAAATTAATGGAGTTCGTTTTTTGAAGATACTACATCTACCATGATGCAATGGGGCAGATTAATTGCTGGGATGTCAGGCAGGTGCGCTCCTAACTGT